>NC_136266.1:26762134-27274634 GCF_964187855.1 Myxine glutinosa | reverse complement strand
ATCTTTCCTTCTCCTTGGTTTCTTTGAGCCTGTAAATAGTAAATAAATTATATTCGTATTTCCAACCTTTTTGTCTTCTTCCTCTTCACATCCGTGTCGCCTTAGTCTTTTCCCTATTGAATATCTGTGGCGCGATCCGGCCAACGTTCGGGGATCGGGTGAATCGGGGAAACTATTAGGTCGCGGTGCCATCCGCTCGGCAAACCAATATCCTTAACCGCGGACCGTAACAATTGGTGTCTGGGAGTGAGATACGAGGCCCGAACCAAATTTTAAAAAAAACATCTAGAAAAAAATTTGGTCAAAATTTGGAGTGGCCGAAATTTGTTTTGTTTTACAAAACCCGAATTTTGAAATCGCGCCATGGCTGGTCAAGGCGACGGGATGTCGGTGGGAGAGATAGACGGGGTAGAATCGACCCAGGACCTCGGGGAAATGTATGTGGAGGAAAGAGAGGAGGAGAACATTGGCAATGTGGTTGAGGAGGTTTCAAGCGCACAAAATGGCGCTCTCGCGCAGGTGGTATCAGACGCACAAAGTGGCAGCTCGCACGAGCACGGGGTAGCCGCGCCCGCTGCGCAAATAGGGGGAATTGATGTGCGGGACCTCATGGCGCAGATTAATGCAGCCATACTAATGGCGAATATGGGGCTAGAAGCCAAAATGGAAGAGAACAGGGAGCGATTAGAGGACCAAATGAGGGACGAAGCGAGGGGTACCATTGAGGGGTTAGACAAGAAATTTGAGGGGTTAGACAAGAAATTTGAGGGGTTAGACAAGAAATTTGAGGGGTTAGACAAGAAATTTGAGGGGTTAGACAATGGGATAGAAGGGGTGAAACATGGGTTAACGGGGGTGGAAAATAGAATGGCTGCCCAGGAGAATCAGATAGAGGGGGTGAAAAATGGGTTGAGGGGGCTAGAAGATAGGATGGAAGACAAATTGCAGGAAATAGGGGAGCAATCCGCCCGAGAAATTAAACAAATGGGAGAGCAGATAGAGGAGGTGAAAATCGGGGTAGAAACCAAATTGGATGCTCAGAGGGATGAATTGGGACAGATGAGGGTGGCATCTACAAAAGAGAGGGAGGAGATGAAGGAGGAGATGAAGGAGGAGATGGAGGAGGAGATGAAGGAGGAGATGAAGGAGGAGATGAAGGAGGAGATGAAGGAGGAGATGAAGGAGGAGATGAAGGAGGAGATGAAGGAGGAGATGAAGGAGGAGATGAAGGAGGAGATGAAGGAGGAGATGAAGGAGGAGATGAAGGAGGAGATGAAGGAGGAGATGAAGGAGGAGATGAAGGAGGAGATGAAGGAGGAGATGAAGGAGGAGATGAAGGAGGAGATACGACGAGGTGTAAGCAAGGAGGTCTCGGGGGTACGCGAGGAGGTAAAGCGAGGTGCAAAGCGTATAGAGAAAGAGGTGAGAAATGGGACGGCAAAGTTACAAGGGGGCATAGAGGACTTGACGCAGGAGGTGGAACAGCTGACGGTGGGACAGACGGAGTTAGTGGAGCAGGTACAAAGGAACACTGCGGTACTAGGAGGGTTAAAAGCGACACAAAACGACATTAAAAATGTTTTGATAGCGACACAGAGGCAATGTCAGATGGTACGTGAGGGACTGACAATGAGGTTGGACGAGGTGACAGAAGTAATGGAGACGAAGGACCGGGAGGTGAGGACGCACATAGAGACGGTCAAGGTAGCCTTAGAGGACGAGATTGAGGAGACGCACCGGGAGATAAAAGGGGTGAAGCAAAAGTTAAAGGAGGTGGAAGAGGGGGTGAGTGAAATTAAGAAGAGATGGACAGAAACTAAGAGAGAAATACAGGAGGAGGTGATGGAATATGTACAAGGTCGGTGCTCAAATCATGATGATGTGCTCGCTAACCAAATAAAGAGTTTGCAGGTGGCGAAGGAGGTGCGGAGACGAGGTGCCAAGGTGAGTGGCGATATATTCGGAAATGCATATGATGTGAGGGGAGCTTCAGTCGGCTTGGGGGTTGATTTGGATCTGGGTGTTCGTGAGAGGCCATTGGTGAAGTGTGCGACAGGTACGGTGTGCGACCGAGGTGTGCGAGAATGTCCGACTCTGGGGTGTGTGAGGAAAAAGTGCGCGCCGAGGAGTGAGTGTGCTGTCGAGAGCGAGTCGGTCGTGGCGCGTGTGCAAGGGAGCACATGGAAGCGTGTAGTGAGGAGTGTTACAGAGGATGTAACAAGAAAGTGTACCCCTGTGGTGAGTGTTACGGAGGAAGTAACAGGAGAGTGTGCGCAAGAGGAAGTGCAAGAAAGGTGTGTAACAGACAGGTGCATGAGGAAAGAGTGCGCTGTCAAGAGTAAGGGAGAATGCACACCTGTGGTGAGTGTTACAGAGAGTGTAACGGGAGAGTGTGCGCAGAGTGTGCGCGAGAAAGGTGTGTAACGGACGGGTGCATGAGGAAAGAGTGCGCTGTCAAAAGTAAGGGCGAGTGCGCGACCAAAAGTGGTGGTGAGAGTAGTGAGAGTGACACGGAGCGTGAGTTGGTTGTGGCAGGTGAGAGAGGATGTACACCTGGAATGGAAGGATGCACACCTGGATTGGTAGAGCGTGTGTGGGAATGCACACTTGAGTTAGTAGTGAGGCACGTGGTTGGGTGTGCGAGTGAGAGCACACCTGTGATTGTCACGGAGGAGGTGACCGAGAAGGGGGCGCGAAGAGGTGTGTTGGTAAGGTGTGCGAACGACGAGTGTGTGCAAAGGTGTGCGGTGGTCAGGTGTGTGACCAAGTCTGTGAGCGAAAGAACGAGTGCCATAGCGAAGTACGCGGGGTGTACGGGCGGCGTTGGAGCACCGAGCTCGGTGAGGGTGAAAGGGGTAGCGTATGCGTGTGAGCATGCAGGTGAAGCATCGACGGTAACCGGGTTAGCGGTTAGAACGACATTTAGCCGAATCGGGCCCTCGGTGCGCGCCGAGCAGCTTCGCGTGCCGCGAGGACCAGCGGGGATCCGAACCACGGCTGTTTCGAAAGGACCGCCGTACGCGATCCATGCCGGGCCGCGCTTTGAACGGCCGCGTCCGTGCTCCACTAGGCGGAAAGGGCAGCCCGATAGGAAGGGTCGTCATGGCGACCCCCTTTTGTTGAGGCGTTCCGGCAGGTCGAGATCGGGCCATTGGATGGCTCCATGCCGAGGTGGTGCGTGGGATCTCGGCCCGGGTAAACCTCCTTCCCTTCACCGAGTGTCGGACGTATCCAACCGCCAACACCAAGCAACCCGCATTCATTGCTCGGCTGTACGAAGCCGAGCTTTAGAGATGAATTGGCGCACCGAGAGGATCTAGTAAGTAGACGGGTGATGAGGTTAGTGTTTTTGATCCGAAATTTAGAAAAGTGAATAGAATTGGCAGTAAATAGAAAATTTTTGATTGGTTGGAATTTGGAGAGCAAAATTGGTAGTGAGAGATACCCGATGTGATGGGATGGCAACTCTGCCATCTCTCACAGCGGGGGCAAAGGAGCACTAGATTTATGGGGTTTGGCAGTGAAAACTAGCCCGGGAGGGTTAGGATAAAATGATAGGGACCTAGAAGATGACAATAGGTAACGTTAAGATTAGTTAGTGACAATGATACCTGTAGTGGGGACGCAGGTAGATTAGTGTGGATGATAATGACGTGGTATGTGCTTAGTTTAAAGGGAAGACGGGGAGCACTAAGTTAGCAGGGCAACAGGTAGTTTAGATGATGCCGTGTGAGTGTTGGAGGTGTATTTAGAAGTGTATTGTGAAAAGTGTGTGAGGAACAGGTGTGATTGCACAGGTGTGCAACTGGACAGGTGAATGGAGCAGTGTATGAGTGAGTGATAGTGATGTGAGTTGTATTGACCGAATGGTCCAGGAAGGAAGGAGGGTGCAGGTGGCACCAGGTGTGATTGCACAGGTGTGCAACGACAGGTGTATGGAGAATGGTTGTGTGGAATAAATGGTAGTGTGGAATATCTGGAGTATTGGAATGGATGGTCGTGGAGTGAGTATGGTGGAAACTATGGAGTGGAGTGGATGGTGCGAAGGTGTGAATGGGGGAAGGATGGACCCCCATCACGAATACCCGGGGAGGGTAGTGTAAGTGTTAGGGAGAGGGTATAGGTAAATTGTGGTTGGATATTGGCATCTGTGGTGCGGGTGAAAGAATGGAATATGGATGGGTGCATTAGTGTTGTGGAAATGGCTGGGCGTGTAGCCTGTTAGTGTGTGTAGTTGGTTTGGGCACTCCACCACTGTGAGGATGTCGGCCAGGTGAGGCCGCAGGTGGGCTCTGGGAGCCGGTAGAGTTGTTGTGGATGGGGCCCGAGGATCCGGAGGACGGACCCGGGTAGCCCAGTGCCAGAGGGCACCGAGGGGTGACAGAGCCAGGAGGGGCCTTCCCCAATTAGATAGGTTAGGGTGAGGAGCTAGGTAAGCTCGGGTGGCAACTGCAGTGGTGGAGGTGTGCAGGTGGGTAGACCTGCCGGGAGAGCTACACGCCCCAGCCCTGAAATTGTGCAAGGGCACAGGGAGTTGAATCGGGGGAGTGAGACCCCAAATTGAGAAGCACCACAGTTTGGTCAATGGGAATTGGTTTTTAGAACCCATAGTGTAAGTGGCCAATGGATTGGCAGGGAAAGACCCCGGGTAGTGTAAAGTGTGTTGAAGTCATTTAGAGGATAGTTAGGATTGAAGTCTCCTCGCACCATCTACATCCACTCACCTGAGATGACGTACCTCCACACCATGCCAGGTGGTTTTTTATTATTTTTGATGCAAATGTTTGGATTGTGAGACGCATCATGACGTGGGTGTGACATTGTGCTTTGTTGTTCCATCTCTTCCTCCTTATGAGGATTGATGATGAATTGGGTGATGGCAAATTTTGGCTAGAGGGATTGTGAAGACGAATTTGGAATCGAAGAAATATGGGGAAGACGTGACAGTAGCGACGAATTTGTAAAGGTGTAGATTTTGTAAATATGGGGTAGGGGCAAGGGTAGAGTAGGTGACAGGGGAGGTGACGTACGGAAGGGACGAGCTTTTCTCACTTCGCTCTCCGTACGCATTTCGCCTTGCATTGCCTTGTTTGATGTGTACCCTTGTGACCTTACCCCTCGCTCATCTGTCTGTCCCCCCTTTTGTCTCCCACATGAGGACCTGTGCGCACTGGGCGCCGAGGGGAGCGTGCGTGAGTCCGCCATTGTGCGCCCGGAACTCCCAGAACCAGCTGTCTGCATCGATGCACCACATTATGGACCACATGTCTGTGGCCGAGCACCACTGATGGACCCCATGGGTTGGGGCATGGCCCCTCTGCTGGAACCGGCCATGAAGGCCCGAAATCTTGCTGGCGGACCTTGGCCACAGGGCACCGATGCCCCACAGGTGAACCACACTAGTCGGCCCTGTGGGCCATAAATAAAATAAATAGACATGGACACATTGGGTGCAAGTTTTATTACAAATAGGCCGCCAGCAAAGGAAGATGACAACACCAGGAAAATAGTAATAGCCAGCAGAGGGAGCCGAAGAGCAAGAGACCACCTGCAGGGTTAGGGGTTGTTTGGTTATTTTTATTATTGAACAGTGATGACTGTGCACCGATTGGTGCTTGAGGGTGCTTTGATGCGTTTTGGGTGCTTTCATGGTGCGTCGATGCAGAGCAGACTGTCTCCCCCCCAGAAAGAACAATCACAGGTCCTGGGTTGCGTTTTGTAAATAAAAGTAGCGTCAATTGTAAATAATGCTCCCCACCGTCAGTGTATAGTTTGAGGACCATTCCGCAATTCGGTTAGCTGTGGGTGTGAGTCTGTTAGGTAGGGTGCAATGGAGCAGCGGGACATATTTATTTATGTTTTAAAACTGTCGCACTCAGGGTCAGGTTAAATGTAGAGGGAACTACACCTACGTGTCACACTAAATTAAAGTTATAGGCCCGGGACGTGCCTAAGAGGAGGAGGGTGCAGTGTTGTGGATATGAGGATTGTGTTTTTTTGATTGTGTTTTTATTATTATTACTTTATTCTGAGCCCTCCTTGCTCCAGTGTGTATAAAGGTCAAAGGGCGTTCCCGTAGTTAGTTCCATAAAGCATACATGAAGGACACTATAATATCCCTGTTCAGTAGTTTATTTCCTTATTCTGTGTATTAGGTTAAGGCTTTGTCTTCCATTAAAATGACACTCCATTGCACCAAGTGAAATAAGATAGATTCCCTTCATTCTTCATTCCCATTCCCAAAACCTCCATTTCCCCTTTCGACATGGCCAAGCCTCGATTGCCAATATTACATCCCCTCCAAAACCACCATTGAACATGTGCTCGGGTCGGGGAAGAAAGGCGTGCCCGCCCGTCGTCATCAAGGGCGGAGCCAGAGGGTCGCGCGACCAACCAGGGCCGAGGTGAGCACACCAATGGGCCTGTCCCGAAGGCCGGCGGCTTGATCGCCGGAGGCGTTATAAAAGTGCGCGCGCAAGGTACTGCGTGAGAAGATCCAGATGAGCTTTGAAGAGAGAGAAGGTTCAAGGTCAATTACAAGCAGTTGCGCCAGAGACGGCAGACGCGTCCTGAGGTGAGGCAGAGAAGCAGCTTTGACTCCACCAGGCAGCTTCAACCCGTTACCCCGCGGGAACCAGATAGCGGTGGCATCGGTGGCCGTCGAGGTCCAGCCGACGTCCCGTGCGGGATCAAGCCCGAACCATCTGCCCCAGCTGAACCTTCCCATTCCTCCTTCCAGCATTCATTCCTGCCATTCCATCCTTCTTGTGTACGTGAGTTTGTTCTGTTTGTTCTGTCCTGGGTTAATTAAGACTGCATAGGTAAGCTAGCGATTTTCACTGTGTCCTTCTGGTCCGTCCCTCTGTCTATTTTATTTTATTATCTTTCCTTCTCCTTGGTTTCTTTGAGCCTGTAAATAGTAAATAAATTATATTCGTATTTCCAACCTTTTTGTCTTCTTCTTCTTCACATCCGTGTCGCCTTAGTCTTTTCCCTATTGAATATCTGTGGCGCGATCCGGCCAACGTTCGAGGATCGGGTGAATCGGGGAAACTGTTAGGTCGCGGTGCCATCCGCTTGGCAAACCAACATCCTTAACCGCGGACCGTAACAATATATATATATACACACACGTACACATATATCATATATTATTTATATATATATATATATATATATATATATATATATATATATATATATATATATATATATATATATATATATATATTAGGGTGCATCAAACGCCCCTATTATATGTCAAGAAAACAATCTGTCCCCAATTTTATTTTGTTCCAGTCATAAAATAAAGTTCCTATGCAAAATTTGGTAAGGTTTTGATATCATCTTCTGGGTCCACCTCAGCAAATTAGATTTTGAGTCGGTAGTATCAGAGTCAGAAATTTGACACGCAGCTGTTTTGAGGCCCATAAATAAAAATGAAAGGATTGACCGATTGCTACATACAATAGCTCTTTGGAAAGGTATTATTATGCTCTGTAGCAATAT
Organism: Myxine glutinosa; assembly: GCF_964187855.1. Lineage (NCBI taxonomy): Eukaryota > Metazoa > Chordata > Myxini > Myxiniformes > Myxinidae > Myxine > Myxine glutinosa. The sequence continues at coordinate 27,267,125 of NC_136266.1, read as the reverse complement.
ATAATCATCTTAGGGATAGGGATATAATTCACTTATACACAAATAGTCAAAATCATGATTTTATTGGTATAATCATATGTATTATAGATACCAGAATGATATAATTTTTATTACAGTAGAATCATATATACACAATCTTAGCATTTATCATCTTAATACGAGTACATCTGACTATGGATGAACATGAAAATAGAAACAAAACAAAGATACTGTAGTTTTCATGGATATTTCTGACAGTTTAGTCTTGAGCTGCTCGCCTTCGAAGATTCGGTTTCTCCTTGCGGTTGTGCTCAACAACTTGTAGCACATTTTGGTAGTGGTCTTCACTTCTGGCTGCTGAAAGGAAGTCAGAGCTAAGCTTAACTCCCCTTTCTGCAGAGTCATTCACCACATTCAAGGCTTCAACATTAGTCCATGATGTCTGGTAGGTTGCAGAGTTAGTCCATTCTTGAACATCGGTAACTAGAAATGCCCAGTCAAGCTTCAGATGATGAAATAGGTACCATGAATCTGGTCCAACAAAATCAGCCAGAGTGGTCTTCTCAGTCAAGTCATCAGGAAATCTGGGCTTTCCAAACCCAGTACCAAACCGTCCTTGTGGGTTGGTTACTGGAAAATCTGGCTGAACCTCCAGAAGTCTGTCTGCCAGAGCACGGCGATGGTCATGAGGAACAACTGAGCTGAAGAGGGCAAGTGGAACCATCTCTTCTGTGAGGTACCAGAGATGTCGTTTGAAGGCTTTCAGGGCACTTCTTGAGATTCCAGCATTGACAGCTTCATACTGTTTCAGTTTGGAGATGAGCTGCAGGTCATTCCATGGGGCATCGGTGACAGAGGTACATGTCATCCACCAGGAGCTGTATACTAGAGTGACAAACGTGACAAATTCTCTGATCTTTGGCACTTGTTTTTCTGTGGTAATTGTACCTGCTGGAAGATCAGCGATTTGTTTTTCGAAGAGACATAATTTGATTGAGTAGAGGAGCTTCGCCATCCATCTGGCTTTATGCAGTGCACCAGGATGCTTGAAGGTTATTTGATGTTCAGCTACTTCACCATCAAGGAATACAGTACACAGATCAACAAATTCCAAATAATCATCACGTCTTAGAGATTGCTCGGTGTGACAGAGTCTGAGAACATTATTTTGCCAGTCACTTGTCAAACTTGTTGCTGCTTCATTTAGTTGAGATGGATCAAATCGTGAAAGTGGTTCATTGAATGTGTGTGGAAACATTTCAAAGTTCTTGCGAAACCTTGAGAAGAGGAAGATATCTGGTGACTTAGATGCTTCAACTTTAAGATCAGTAAAAATGTGCGTAAGAATGACTTCACCAATGTGGTGTCTGCAGCCTGACCACAGAAGAGCTTTGTTAAGCCGTTGTTGAATTGTTACACAAGCTGCACTGATGTGGCCGGTGTTAGATGCAGTTGTGTCAAATGTCAAGTTGACAACATTCTCTTGGCAGTTCCATGATTCAAGTAGGTTATTAGTCAGCTGAGCAATTATATCTCCAGATTTACGGTCTGTTCCAGGCTTGTAGGATGGAACACCCAGCAGCTTCATATCAGTTTGAGAACCCAAAAGCACAGCCAGGCGTTCTTCAAAAGTGTTTTGGTTAGTTAAGCATGGAAGCAGCTTTGAGTCCCAGTGCAACGTAGCAAGCTTCGGAGGAATCCATTTGTCCTTACAGGTAGTAGCAATATGCTGTCCAATTTTGCGTCTTAATTTATCTGCTGTAGCATATGATGTTGACACCTTCGCTACATCCCCTCCTGTTTCTTCAATAAGAGCTTCTGTGAAAGCAGCCTGTTGGGTTGGTGTCATCTTCATCCTTGTTGCCAGTGAAACAAGACTGGGCCTCTTCAGGATGTCATGTGGAATGAAAACTGATGTGCCAGGTCTAACTAAACGATGATGACTTCTTGAGGTTGTTGGTGTGCTTGTTGAAGGTCCAAGAGTTACTTCTTCATCACTGTCACTAATATTATACACAGTGGTTGTAGTATTTATGTTGAACTCCAGCTCCATACTTGCTCGCCTCTCTGATTCTTTTTCCTCGCGGTTCACTTTACGCTGCATCTTATCTGCCAACAGTTTATCTTGGCAGCCAAATGTTGCACAGCGATCTGTCTTCATAGATTCCAGGAATGCTAAGTCTTCAGGATTCTTGATGTGAGAACTAGCATCATTGGGCCACAAGGGAAATGTCTCCATAAATTTCATCTCCATTTGATTCACCTTTGTGATGCTTGCTGGAGTTGTTCTTCGGTTGATAGGGATTGATCTAAGCTTGGAATTATCATCTGCAAGTTTGATAATTTTCTCAATAGCCTTGCGTTCAGAGATGATAGGAATATTAGCCTTGCCATAAAATGGTGTCACTTTCTGCAGTACAAGCTTTGCTGATTCCCACCGAGAGCGTCGTTCAAGTTTGCCATCTTCCGTGTGCCACATGAAACAACGTAGTACTTGTAAACAAGTTGGAAGTCTGGTGCCATTGATCTGGGAATCTTGTTCAGTTATGGCACTTCCAAGACCAAACACCTTGGTGGACTCTCTTGTTGCAACAGATGCTTTCTTTACTGTGCCATCCATTGTTTTATCTGAAAGAAAAAGGTAGTATTAGTAACAATAATGTCATTTCATAATTATGTACAACAAATAAATCAATTATCCAATTTTATTGGAGTATAGCCTAATAATTGTTTTAATCATCTTGTCTAGTTAAAAGATCTCTGTAAAGACAAGATGACTACAACATTCAGGATATTCTTTAATTTATATATTATATTTTAAAAATACTCTTCATTTAGCTTTATATCCATATTTTGAAAAAAATCATTATTTTGACTATTTGTATATAAATGAATTGTATCCCTATCCCTATGATGATGATATATTGCTACAGAGCACAATAATACCTTTACAAAGAGTTATTATATGTAGCAATCAGTCAATCCTTTCATTTTTATTTATGGGCCTCAAAACAGCTGCGTGTCAAATTTCCAACTCTGATACCACCGACTCAAAATATGAAATGGTGAGGTAGACCCAGAAGATGATGTCCAAACCTTACCAAATTTTGCATAGCAACTTTATTTTATGATTGGAACAAAATAAAATTTGGGACAGATCAATCCAACATCTTTTTAAAAATAGTTGGGCGTTTGATGCATATATATATATATATATACATATATATATACATATATATATATATATACTGTATATATATATATATATATATATATATATATATATATATATATATATATATATATATATATATATATATATATATATATATATATATATATATATATATATATAGAGTTACGGATCCGGGGGACGGCACTCCCGTTAGCAAGGGGGGGGGAGGGGAGGGGGTTAGTCCCCTTGTCCTGTTAAGCTGGCCGTCCGACCGGTCCTGGTACCTGTAACGCTCTTTTGCGGGGTGGGATTGATCAGGGTTATTGGTCCAGGGTTTATCCCGAATACCTTTATCAATCCCTCCGCAGAACAGGGAGACAAGTACCGCTCAAACCACAGACAAGATGGTATTTGCCGAACCGTTTAGCAATCCGCGGTTCGAGTCGTTATCAGCAGACTAAACCCGATTCCGAGCATTGGCCAAATCGTGCCACAGGTATTCAATCAGGAAAAGACTAAAGCGATCGGGGAAGAATGAAACCAAAAGGGTAAGAAATAACAGACATTTATAAATTATTTACAACAAACCAAAGGAAGAGACACGAAAGTAATATACAGTGAAGAAGAAGAAGATACACAGGGCAGCCTTAAACAGTCTTAATTATTGAATCCCAGACAACACACAGGACAGACCACGGACTTACATGACAAAGGGGAAATTGCAGGCAGGGATGCGCCAGGGAGCGAATGGTTCAGGCCGATGGTAAGGATGCGCCAGGGAGAGAATGGTTCAGGCAGGGTAAGCATTGAGGTTCACGCTCCGGGCTCGAAGCCAACAGCAGCCGGCAGCTCCGCGTCTCAACAGCCGGCGACAATAGGGCCCTAGAGGGTCTCGGTCTATTGCCGCAATACGAGCACCCCCTTTCGTCTCTCTCTCTCTTCTCTGGTTCGGCTGGATCACTCCTCTCCTTCTCGTGCCTTCTCACCGACTCCCCGAAGCAGTCCCTTGCAGTTGCTTTTATTGCCCTCTCCAAAATCAAGCCGCCGGCTGCGAGGGCACGCCTACCGGGTCGCTCACCGTGGTGCTGGTTGGCTGTTAGGGCTGGCCGACTCCACCTGCGATCATGACGACGTACCACGCCCGTGATTTCACGGCCCCTCCCCCCTTCTTCTCCGAGATGAGCACATGGGCAATGGCGGCGTGGTGCCAACAAAAACAGCCCAATGCAACGGCGGCGAACGCCGCCCTACGGTTACTTTGCGGAGACGTGGGTGAGGCGATTAGGGAATTGAAAGGGGCCTATCTTATTTGATTAATGCAACGTGGAGTCAAACTATTGGAAACACAGCCTTACCTGAAACACATAATAATGAAATAACTATTAAGAGGGCCTATGGTTCGCTACGTGTTGCGATGTGGACTAACTAGGGGACGACCTTTGACCTTTACAAGAAATGGAGGTATTTACAAAAAGAATTATTTACAAAGGGTATATTTACAACAATTTATACAGTGCAGGGTTCTCAAAACCCCAACAATATATATAGTGTTGCGGTTTTGAGTATTGTACAATAAAGGTTCAAATTTCCCCCTCATAGTTTAGACACACAACATGTGGCCTCGTGATAGTTCAGTTATCTCTTAGTATTTGTGAGCATAGTCCTTTTCCTGTGTTAGTCTTGCGTTGAGTAGGATAATGAGAGCAAGTCCTTCATTGTTCCATTGCCTTATGCCGCTTCCATTGCCTTTGCCACTTCCATTGCCTTATGCCGCCTTACGCCTCTTTGTGCTGCCTTTGGCTTTTTGGCGCGAATTGACATGAGGCGGGCCTGGCGGGTCGATTCGGGACCGAATGAGGGCGGCGAAGAAGTTGACGGTAAGCGCAAGCCGCCAATCAGGGCTCAAGGGGAGTGGCTGCGGCAATGCGTCACAGGGCGTGGTTGGAACGTTCGAGAGGGCTCAGGGCGTGTCCATATAACCCGTTGCGCAAAGCCCTCACCAGCAGTAGTTGAGGAGAGCAGTTGAGTTCAAGCAGTTCGCGCAGTTCGGGGAGAGGTGAGCTTGGTGCATTGAGCGATTGGAGAGGCGCGTATTGATGAAGAGTTACGAGATCGAAGAAAGACGTGCATGAACCAAGTATAAGCGCTGCTATTAAAGTGGACGCTCGGTTAAGCTTGAGGCTGAGCCTCTATTGCATTGGGTTACGTGAGTGACAGTGCGCTGGTGACAACGCGCTGTGGAAAGCCGCCGAGAGACGCGTACATTCCTTCCCGCCTTCCTGCCTCATCTGCTGCCTTTTGTTCGAGAGACGCGCTGCGAGGATCTTTTCCACCACCTGCTTGCCATCTTCGCGGGACGTGCTGGGACCGTGGAGAGCACGCTGGGCCGCCGTTCCTTGACGACCAAGGCAGTGCGTGGACACCATTCTACCTGCATTTCCCCTGTGTGAGTGTGATCGGGCCCGTGTCTGGGATTTAGTGTATAAGACTGATTAAGTTCTGCTCTGTGTATGCTTTCTACTGAATTGTACATTGTGTAAATAATAGTAATTAAATCCTGTTATTTCTTTATTCGACCGCCTCGTGTTTTCCCTCATTGACTAAGCGTGGAACGAATAGAACCGCTCGAATCGGGTTCCAATACTAACGGTAACTGCACAGACCACGTGGTACGCCATCCGCTCGGTGTACTCAAATTACACGTGGCTCGTGCGAGGCTTGTGTTACGGATTTGTCACTTCCGCTGTTGTGGTTTTCCTCCACTTGAAAGATTTCTGATTCTATGTACTATTATTGTCTTCCAAAGGTTTATTGTTTATGAACAGTTAGTAAAAGTTAAAAAGGTTAACGTAAAATGATACAGGAAACCGAACCGGAAGACAATGAGGTGAAGGAGAAGAGGCGGTGAGAAAAGTGGAGAAGAAGCTGGTTGCTTTGCGGTCTGCAACGCACGTTGTCGAGCATGAGTCACGTACTTTGGGATTCCTGGGAAAAAGGAATTCCTGCGATAAAGTTGTTATCGCTGTGACTGACCCTCCTGCGTGTCAGGGTTGGCGTTAGATTCCGAAGATTCATCGCTGGGTCGTGACGACTCGAGAACGAGCCAACGGCCATTTTGACTCGTGCGCTTCGCGCGTCGACCAAACTTTCCTTGCTACGTCAACCGTTTCAACCGCGTTCAGACGTATCTGTGGTGTGTGTGTGCACCGAGGTTTCTGACGATTACTTTGCAGCTCGCCGAGCGTGAACAGTGAAAGTTCGTACCTGGAGGGGGCCTTTGGATTTCCCAGTCGCCGTGAGTGCGCCTTTGTGCCACTTTAACCATGTGACCCTTTTCTCTGCATTGGGCCGCGTGCGCCTTGGTGCCGTTTTGGGCGGCGTGTCTGTGCCTGCCCTCGGAACGAGATTCTGGTTTAGAGTCTACATCGTTCCGTTGATCACTGGAGGGGACCAACTCTGAGCTCGAAGACGGGAATATAGAGACATTGGGGAAGGTTCTTTCCACTCACTTAGAACACTGTGAGTTACCTTATGCATGCTAGCTGATGGCATAGAGAGTGCACTCTTAATTGTCATTTGTGGTAATGTTATTCCTGTGTGATTTATAATATATTATTGGTTTGTTCATAACCATTGGTGTGGTTTCCTTATTGATTTCGACACGGAATAATATATTTTTCTGCCGTGGCTCCTCCCAGGGTTCGGAGGTATACCGAGACCAGGAGGTCGGGGAGGAACACATAACAGAAATTGGGGGCTCGTCCAATTGACTCGTGGGCTCAAAATTGGGTCTGCGTCCAGGATCTAAAATTCCATAAATTTAGTCCGGGAAATAATTCCCTAACATTTCCAGAATTTGGAACTTTTCCAACATTCCCAAATTTCCCCCCCCCCCCCCCCAAAAAGAAAAATTTTTTTTTTTTAAATTTCTTGTATTAAGGTTAACAGGTGTTAACAGTAGTCACCATGGAGTTTGACGCAGAGAAGTTTGCAGTGACCCCTAGTGAAGCACAGTTCAGAGCGTTAGTAAAATCGGACCTCTTGAAATTGGCCAAACATTTTAGCTTGGAGGACCGAACTAATATGAGGAAGGCAGAGATGCAGACAGTGGTGATACAATCTATGGTGGGATTAGGAACATGGGAAGAAGTAGCCTGGGATTGGTTACCCGAAGAACCAGAAGATGTGGAGCTCCGGAAACTGGAGTTGCAATTGCAGAGCCAGGAAAGGTTAAAAGCAGAGGAAAGGGAAGCAGAAAAGGAAAGAGCAGAACAGGAACGAGAACTCCAGGAAAGGTTAAAAGCAGAGGAAAGGAAAGCAGAAGAGAGAAGAGAGGAGAAACAAGCAGAGGAAAGGAGAGAGGAATGAGAACTCCAGGAAAGGTTAGAAGAGAAAAAAGCAGAGGAGAGAAAAGCCGAAAGGGAGTTAAGGGAAAGGGATTTGGCGCTTCAGCAGGAACTTAAACTCAAGGAGCTGGATTTAATGAAAGAACGGGGAGAGGTACCATCCATGCCGACTGGTTCGACACCCAGTCAGAACACCTGGGATGTTGGCAGACATGTGAGGCTGGTTCCACCCTTCAATGAAAAGGAGGTAGCCAATTTTCTTTCACACTTTGAGAAAGTGGCTCAACTGCTAAACTGGCCTGAGGAGTCCTGGACCATATTAGTGCAAAGTGTTCTGGTGGGTAAAGCTCAAGATATTTATTCGGCTTTACCGATTGGCCAATGTGAGAAATCGCCCTCAAAAGGGTTACCAACCATTTATTTCAAAGGGGTTGGTGTCACTGGGTGGAGACCCGACTAACCGGAGACCTGTTAGGGTGTTGAGGGACACAGGAGCACATCAATCTTTAATGCTGGAAGGCATCTTGCCATTGTCAGAGGAGACGGCAACTGGTGATAGTGTTCGTTTACAGGGGATTGGTGGCTGTGTTAGAGCTCCACTTCATGCCATCCATTTGGAGTCCGATTTGGTGTGAGGGCCGGTCACCGTAGGTTTACAAGCCACTCTTCCTGTAGAGGGAGTATCTGTTGTTATCGGGAATGATTTGGCCGGTGGTCAAGTTTATGCTAACCCGATGGTTGTTAAAAAGCCCAGTAGGGAAAATAACACCACACCAGTTATGGATGGCGACAAATGTAGCAAGTTATTTGTCGGTGGACTGAACTTCAAAACAAAGGAAGAAGTTCTGACATCTGTCTTCAGCAAATATGGACCGCTTTTGGAAGTGCGGTTGGTAAAAGACAGGGAAATGCACAAGTCAAGAGGGTTTGGCTTTGTCACGTTTGAAAGCACAAAGGCTGCCAAAGAGGCAGAGAAGAATTGGAATGGTAAGGATTTGGAGGGTCGGACCATAGCCGTAGAGAAGGCAGGCCGTAGGTGGCGAGGGGACAATGAGGTGAAGGAGAAGAGGCAGTGAGAAAAGTGGAGAAGAAGCTGGTTGCTTTGCGGTCTGCAACGCACGTTGTCGAGCATGAGTCACATACTTTGGGATTCCTGGGAAAAAGGAATTCCTGCGATAAAGTTGTTATCGCTGTGACTGACCCTCCTGTGTGTCAGGGTTGGCGTTAGATTCCGAAGACTCATCGCTGGGTCGTGACGACTCGAGAACTAGCCAACGGCCATTTTGACTCGTGCGCTTCGCGAGTCGAGCAAACTTTCCTTGCTTCGTCAACCGTTTCCACCGCGTTCAGACGTATCTGTGGTGTGTGTGTGCACCGAGGCTTCTGACGATTACCTTGCGGCTCGCCGACCGTGATCAGTGAAAGTTCGTACCTGGAGGGGGCCTTTGGATTTCCCAGTCGCCGTGAGTGCGCCTTTGTGCCACTTTAACCACGTGACCCTTTTCTCTGCTTTGGGCCGCGTGCGCCTTGGTGCCGTTTTGGGCGGCGTGTCTGTGCCTGCCCTAGGAACGAGATTCTGGTTTAGAGTTGACATCGTTCCGTTGATCACTGGAGGGGACCAACTCTGAGCTCGAAGACGGGAATATAGAGACATTGGGGAAGGTTCTTTCCACTCACTTGGAACACTGTGAGTTACCTTATGCATGCTAGCTGATGGTATAGAGAGTGCACTCTTAATTGTCATTTGTGGTAATGTTATTCCTGTGTGATTTATAATATATTGTTGCGGATATGGGATTTGGCCTCCATCCATATCCGCTTGTAAATATTCCCCTATTTCCCCAATACTCCCCAACTATCCCCAATCCCCCATTCCCTAGTCCCATTGCCTGTAAATAACACTCTGTAGAACCGACCTTCCCCTTTTTCCCCCATTAAATGTCATGCCCAGGTCCACCGCATCTCACGTAGACAACTTTCGGACATCTTGCTAGTTATTCTTAGTCTATGTCAGTTAAGGACTCGTTTCCATTAATTCTGACTCTTCGTTGCACCAGAATGTGATTGTATGGCACCAGTAGTGAGTTTAGGACCTTCCCTTACCTCCTCCCATCTTCCCCATGAAACAACAACAACAACAACAACTACAACTACAACAACAGAGGAGATTGGGGGCGGCGCGGCGGGGGAGTGTGCGTCCTCACACCGGCTCGGTTAGCCGCCATTGACCATGCGCTCCGACGGGGTTACCACGAAGGGGCTGGCTGTCAGCTCCTCGTCAAGGGCGGAGCCTGGTAACCCCCCCGCACCCAATAAGAAGGGCGGACCGATTCCATCTGGGGCGGAGCTAACGAGCCGAGGGCGTGTCACTCCCCGCCGGATATACGCGACGACTAACCGGATGTGACGTCAGATGCGCCCCCAGCTTGGAAAGAGAAGTCACTACCTCCGAGCGCTGAGAGACCTCCTGCATCTTTTGGGCCGCGCTATCCTGTCCCTGGGCACAAGGTGCACCTTGTGCTGGCCATCGAAGACCCGCTTTCCTTGCCATCAATCCCCGTGTGAGTCAGTTTTTGTCCTGTTTATCTGTCGTCTGTCGGGGCTATTATAAGACCGTGTTTAAGTGCCTATCTTCCTATGCTGTCCCTCTTGTCGTTGTAATCTGACCTTCCGCCATAATATAACCTCCTCCGGAGGTCTTGAGAACTGAACCCTTGGTGTCGTGTCATTTTAACCCAGCCGTTGTGTCTTTTTCCTCAATTGATTTAGCATAGCGCGATTTGGCCAACGTTCGAGTGGAATCGGGTAAACTGTGCAGACGTGGTCATACCAAACCGCTCGGTAAACCAACATCCACAACCGCGTCTGTAACAATATTATTGGTTTGTTCATAACCATTGGTGTGGTTTCCTCATTGATTTCGACACGGAATAATATATTTTTCTGCCGTGGCTCCTCCCGGGGTTCGGAGGTATACCGAGACCAGGAAGTCGGGGAGGAACACGTAACACTTGCTTCCCCGCTTCCGTGGTGGCGCAGGTATTTAGATATGTGTGAGACTTGGTCCCGAAACCCTACCTTGCGTTTGCCCGGAAGGGGCGTTTCAAGTCTCGGTTACGCCAGGCCCAGAAAGAACAAGGGACTTAATCTCCCCTTGGTAAGGGTAGGAAGGGCGGTGGAAAACCGTAACAATATATGTATACACTCGTGGGGTCACCCGTGAGAATCCCACGGGCATGGACGTGTGTGACATTTCGACATATTGAATTCGATGCTGCATATTCATTTTTACAAAATGGTTACTGGCAATTCATCATATCCAGAAATGGTGTAATGAACACAATTTATGTATTTCACCTAATATGTGACCCCTCACTCCTCTCCATCCTCACGCCTCTCCAATCCCACTCCTCCTCACAATCCTCTCCAATACCTCCTCACACTCCTCTCCAATACCTCCTCACACTCCTCTCCAAAACCTCCTCACCAATACCTCCTCACCCTCTCCAATACCTCCTCACACTCCTCTCCAATACCTCCGCACACTCTCCATTACCTCCTCACACTCCTCTCCAATACCTCCTCACACTCCTCTCCAATACCTCCTCACACTCCTCTCCAATACCTCCTCACACTCCTCTCCAATACCTCCTCACACTCCTCTCCAATACCTCCTCACACTCCTCTGCAATACCTCCTCACACTCCTCTCCAATACCTCCTCACACTCCTCTCCAATACCTCCTCACACTCCTCTGCAATACCTCCTCACACTCCTCTGCAATACCTCCTCACACTCCTCTCCAATACCTCCTCTCCAATCGCGACTCATTCGCCTCTCCAATCGCGACTCACTCGCTTCTCCAATCGCACCTCACTTGCCTCTCCAAGCGCTCCTCACTCTCCTCTCCAATCGCGCCTCACTCGCCTCTCCAATCGCTACTCACTACTCACTCTCCAATCGGCCCTTACTCTCCAACCCCTCGCTCCTCTCCAACTCCTCGCTCCTCTCCAACCCCTCGCTCCTCTCCAACCCCTCGCTCCTCTCCAACCCCTCGCTCCTCTCCAACCCCTCACTCCTCTCCAACCCCTCGCTCCTCTCCACCCCTCGCTCCTCTCCAACCCCTCACACTCCTCTCTAATACCTCCTCACACTCCTCTCCAATACCTCCTTACACTCCTCTCCAATACCTCCTCACACTCCTCTCCAATACCTCCTCACACTCTCCAATACCTCCTCCCTCTCCAACACCTCCTCACACTCCTCTCCAACACCTCCTCACACTCCTCTCCAACACCTCCTCACACTCCTCTCCAATCGCGACTCACTCGCCTCTCCAATCGCGACTCACTCGCCTCTCCAATCGCAACTCACTCGCCTCTCCAATCGCACCTCACTCGCCTCTCCAATCGCTCCTCACTCGCCTCTCCAATCGCTCCTCACTCGCCTCTCCAATCGCTCCTCACTCTCCTCTCCAATCGGCTTTTTCCCATTTCGTTTCTCTCGTTTTTCTCCCGTCTCGTTCTTTTTCTTGCTGCATAATGTTCAAGTTTGCATTGACGTTCGTCGACGGACTCATTCGCCAGTCTCATTCGTTTTCTTGCTGCATCCTGTTCAAGTCTGCGTTCTTCATCGATCGTCTCATTCATTTTGGAAATGGAAGTTTCCACGCAACGCATGAATTGTCACGATCCTCAAGAGGAAGTGCCTCGTAATCATCAAATGACAAATGGCAAGTAAATTACATTGTGAAAATTAAAGATTTCAAATAAACCTATTTAAAGTGTATGCGCACATAAATAATAAAAAAAGAAAATGAAGAAATATCTCTTGGTAATTTCCTGAAACATATTTTACTTCCGGATAATAATGTTGAATGAAATAAGAACGAAGAAATATAACGTCGTTTTTGTGACGACTGTCATCAAAAGTAAAAGTAATATATCTTAACGGAAAAGAAAAAGCGAATTTTTAATATATGTTGACATTTACCCCGTCTGTTATTTTAGGCGGTGTATTTTCGTGTATCATCATGGCGCGATTTTTATAAATATATCTCTGCATTTTCCAGTGTATGCGTGAATGTTCTCAATTATTTCTGACACCGAGTCTAAAACCATCGATAAAAATTAAATCAGATGGTGAATTCGACATAAAATCGTGAGGGTGACTCAATGAATGGGCTTTATTTTACAGGCCTTTGAGAAATAATTTCGTTCTATAAACGGAAACTTTCATGGGATTCTCTTCCCGTTTTTTTTCAACCGAGTCTAAAACTATGTTAGCGACTGTTAAAAATGAAATGATATATCGAATTAGAGTTGAAATAAACCTGTGTGAGAGAGAAAGACAGCACGGGCCTAACTAAACAGGCCTCAAAGCTATTCGAGTTAATAAAATGGTGGATATTTGTTTAAATGAAGCCTCTCCAAGAATGGGTGGAGCTACTCTGTAAACAGAGTAAGCCACACCCCCGGACAGACAGACAGACAGAATCACCGTAGCCTATTATAATAGATATTGTTACGTTTGTAGGGGTAGACAATGATTACCTTCGAGCCAGGTTGAGTGTACAGATTAGTGTGCTCTGACTCGTGAAGAGGAAGAAACCCCATGTAATAAGTAGGAAATTTGTATAGACCGTATGTTGTGGAAGAGCTTGTATCTTCGTCCCCATGAGAGGGGTGGGGTTTGTTAACTTGCGAGGGATTATGGGTCAATTAATCCCCTGTATGTAATTGCCTCTGTCATCTTTTCCTGTGTTCCTTATGACACCATACTAAACACCATAGCTAAGCCAAGCAAGCGACACCATAATTATTATAACGCTAAATAAAAAGCAACCAGAAACCAGGCATCGAACACTACCATGGATAACATCGACTTGGTGAGCACACAGGACAGGCAGGTTTGTGAGGCCATGCCTAGAAGAGCAGTGATTGGTCCTGGATTTGATTGGCACAAGGGCTAATAATATGGACTCTTGCTGATAGGAACTCGCTGATAGGACACGGAGACGTCGTGGGATGACGTCAAACCCTCAAGTACAAAACAATTAGAGCGGCGGACATTTTGTCTCTTTCGGGTTCTGGATCTGGTGGTGAACGGTCGTGTGCCAACATTTTCTGCTTCTCGTTCTGGATTCCATAGTGAACGGTCGCTATTGCTCTTGCGCAAGGAAGATTAATCACGAACGGTCGTGTTCAGACATCTTCATAGTGATCATGAGGAGGAAGGGCTGCGGACCACGAACTGCGGTTTCCCGCACACGGACGACAAAGACGAGCACGGCTGGGCAAATGCGGGTACGCGAGAGGCCCAGTTCGCGCCCACAGCAGTGCAGCCTGCACATTTTCCCGCCAAGGACACGAGGGGGTTTTGACGATTCCTGACGAGATTCAAGAGTCGATTCGAGCTAAGTGCCACAAACTACACATTTATTTTTCAGTTATATTATCCCTTGTCTGTATTTAGGTCTGTATGGGAGCGCTCCAATTAGGAATTTAGTTTATCGTGTATTTTCTTTGTTACCGGACTTTTGGTTAATAAAGCCGGCATTTTCTTATACATTTTAAATCCTGTGTCGGTGGAATTAATTATTGCAGGTTTTTGAGACTGCCGGTGGGATCCGTGAAGGGAAGCGCACACGGCTTCTCCCCCACTTGCTTCCCCATGCGTATAACGAAGGTCCGCCATTGGATTGAAAGCCTTGGAGTTTAAAGCTGGTTTGATAATCTGTGTCACCCTGCGGTGTTCACCACACAGGGTAGTCATGTGACAACTGGTGTCAGGAGTGGGATTCGGACTCGACTGGCACTCTGTGTTCGAGGGTTGCGAGTTTGACACCCGCTGAGGGCGAAATTGCGCTCAACCTTTCGGGAATCCAAAAATTAACGATTGTCTTTTCCTCGTAGAGGGGGAGGTAATCATAGTACCGGGGTGTCTACATTTTGTAGTTTATTGGTGAGCGAAGCACAACGTCGTGTTTTCGAACAATTAAAAAAAAATTTTTTCTTTGTCTGAGGTAAAATACGCGCGAGGGAGAACTGCTTTCTCACCGCAGATGGCAGAAGCGAGTAAGATGGCCGAGGGGGTTGGGAATTCCGAAGACTATGGAAGTGGGCCAGAGATAAAGGGATTAGAGGATATGATTGAAACCTCCCCGTTCCGAGCGTTCGAACCCCCTCCCCTGTAATGCCGGGGCCTGGAATGCTGTGAACGGCTGCGATGCCCGACCAGGTCTGGATGCAAATGTTTATTGAACAATTGGGTGAACAAATGAATGAAAAAATGAATGCCCATTATGAACGAATGGAAAATAATAAAAAAGGAAATGGGTAAACAATTAAGGGGAGAATTTAAGGGACGAATTAATGGAATGAAAACACAAAAGGAAGAAAAAAATAATGTTGCAATTGGGGCACAGGAGCAGAAGCCATGGGCAACAGAATATGAATCAAAACGGGAGGAATTAACATCAAAAATAGAAGAGGGTGACACCCAGTCTGACAGACTCGGGTCACAGGAGAAGCAGCCATGGGCAACAGAATTTGATTCAAAACGGGGGGCATTAACAGTGGGAATGGAAGAGTGTGAAAGCTGATCCACTTGGGGCCCAGGAGGGGGAAAATTTAAATAGGGAATGTTTGACTGAAAAAGACCTGGAAGGTTGTCGGGCTGGTGTGGATGTCACAATGCAACAACAGGGAGAGGAATTGGGACTTGAGCAGCACCAGTGCGGAGCAACGGGGGGGGGGGGGGGTGGGGGGAGGGGCGGAAGAACCCGAGGAAGGGGTCATCACCTGCAGCTGCGGTTGTTGGGCACACAAGGCCAAAATATTTAAAATAAAAAGTAAATTGAGATTTAAATGTGAGTTTAATTTGGCACAGCCTTGGAGCGAATTGATCCCGGGCTGCGGAATTCAGACCAGGAGAGGTCATTGGGGTTGGCCTCTGGAAAAATTTGATTACCTTATTTTCATTTTTATGTGTTTGTGTTGTTTTTTTTACCTCATTACCCTAACGTTTAGCGTACGCACGTCTGCATTTTTAAAATCCTTTTCTCAGCAACCGTTGGTCCGATTGACACAAAATGTTACCATAGGAGTGCCTCCACCTGTAGAATTTTTTTATTCATAATTATGACATCATAGGTTGCGTGGTACGGACACCATCTTGGAAAAACGTTACACCTCTATATCTCCGAAACAAGGCTCAATGTCAAGTACTCCCCATGGGAAATGAGATACGTTAATGAGGATGTTATTAGCCTGGTGTTGGGCTAGCGGCTAGGGTGCCAGCTTAGGATCCTAGGATCCTGGGTTCGAATCCCGGTGATCGCTGAATTAACGCCAGGGGGGTTGACTCAGCCTGTCATCCTTCCGAGGTCGGCTAATTGAGTACCAGTTCACTGGTAATTCCCTGTTTGTCGTAAAAAGGCGACAAAAAAGGTTGGCAGCAGGAAGGGCATCTTAGTCCTTGAGCCAACCGGCCATTTTTTGAAGTGAATGCTCCGGGGGGGGGGGGGGGGGGGGGGAGTAATTCTCATTATGATTTTCCATTAGACCAATGTCTCAAGTGTCAGAAAAGGTGTGATGGACATCTGAGAACGGTAGCTTAGTGCCCGGATGGACGCCATCTTTGAAACCACCCAGCTCGAAAATGCCCATTTGGTGGGGTACATTGTTGCACGTGTATCTGGACTTCTATACTAGCTATCGATGTGCGGTTGACGACTAAATATACGTCCGATGTGTACCGTCTAAATAAAAAATAATATGAAGCATTTTGTTTTAGATTAATTATTATAAAAATCAATTATCGAAAAAAAATCATATATTTTTCAATATTTTATTATTAGACTTGTACTTTTTTTAGTGAAACAACACTGGTATGATTTTCCAAATTATGCATTGTGCTACACCGTTTATCTGTCTATAAAAATAACTCAAAAACTAAAACATATCATCCACCACGAGTGTACACAAAAAATATATGAAAAGGCATGCACTTTCCACAAACCGAAACTATGTCAGTTGGAATTTCCCGCCGATAATCAACCCACAGAACCCAGTGCCGAAAGTGACGTCAGTCTATTCTATATCTATATTCTATATTCTATATCTCAGTCTGAGATTTGTTGCGTGATTAATTTCTGAGGGGGGGGGGGGGGGTGGGTGGCTTAAGAACTAAAAGTGAACATGTTAGATGGCGCCACATACAACTCTATTATAGAGTTGTATTGTGGCGCCATCTAACATGTTCACTGACTTGGATGAGTATGTCTATGTAAGCTGGCGAGCTTTTCGGATATCGGAGTAATCTAACGTCAGTCTTTTTGTTCTTTCAGCTGAGATGGCCGGTGTCGAGGCGAAACGGGCGAAGATTGAACCTGAGTCCGGAACGTGCATCCTGTGCAGCAAGAAGTCGCCACTCTCTGAACTAAGCAAGGCAGCGGGCAACAGTTCTTGGAAGACATTGTGTGACGCAGCCGCAGTTAGAAACTTTTATCCAATTCTAAAGCTAGTCCAAGAAGGCACAGTTGAACTTCCTAATATTCCAATATTATACCATAGGGCTTGTAGATCAGACTTCACTCACAAAAACCACCTAGCTACTTTGACCAATGCAGCTAGAAGTTCTTCAGTTGATACTGGCGATGCGGTGCGACGGCGATCATCACGGGAAGAGACAGGATCAACTTCAACGGTCTACGATGATAAATGCATTTTTTGCCAGCGTGCTTCAAAATTCATAAAAGGCAGTCGTACCCGTGAAACAGTTGTCTTGGCTGTTGAACTTCGAGCAGATAAGACAATAAGAGATGCTGCGACAGCTCGCAATGATGAGAGAGTTTTGGCATTGACTACACGAGATATGGTTGCAGCTGAGGCTCACTACCACTTCTCCTGCTATAGAAACTACACACGGCCCCAAAAACCTCAAGTAGAAACTGACATTGAAGATAATATCGAGAAAAAAGAAATGATACGATGTATATTCAATTTCATTCGCACTGACTTGTTCTTGAACCCGAGGATTGTTCCAATAGTTGATGTTGCAACAGATATCCTGTCTTCAGATACATTTTCAGTTGATGTTCGTGACTCCATCAAGAAGAATCTGCAGCGCACATTACAAAGAGAGTTTGGAGAATCGCTCATCTTCTTCAATGTGAAACACCGTGTATACTTGATGCCCGATAATCTGACAAAGCGAGAGATTGCTGCAGAGTGCGTAAACCTGAAAGCAGAAGTGAAAGCATTTGAACGAACGGACGGTGAAAGTAACATTGTGCGTGCAGCTACTTCACTGCGACACCAGATCAAAGATGCTCATTACAATGAACGTTGGCTGCCTCAGCCAGCAGAACTCACTTCAGATTACGTGAAGATACCAGATTCTCTTCGTGTATTTCTGCATACTTTGATTTGCGGGAGTGGGGGTAGCTCTGCGCGTGCCGACACACTGGTATGGTCGATGGCTCAAGATATCATCAATGCTGTACACCGGGGTACCATCAGAACATCGAAGCATGTCCTACTTCCGTGGGTCATGAAAACGCTCACCGGTAATACAGAGGTCATCAGAATATTGAATCGACTCGGGCACGGATGTTCGTACACAGTTCTGGAAGAAATCGAGACAGCGCTATGCATAGACAAATTAGCAAGTGTGGAGAAAGATACAGTACCACTTCCGTCACATGTGCACCCTTCGGTCCCGACTGTATTAGCATTCGATAACATCGACAGGCTAGAGGAATCGCTGAGTGGTGGCGGAACATCGCATCGCGTCAACGGTATCATCGTCCAACCGAAGTCGCAGTCGTGTTTGCCGCCCCAACCTCCATCGGCAGTATCCAAAGCAGATAAGAAGCGATCTATCCCGTCATCCAGCGATTTAGTTCCAATATACAGCGGTGGGAAACGAGAGGGCCCACCTGCAATCAAGCCTGCAGATCTTTCTGACACTCTTGCAGGCGCAACATCCCTTGCGCAGCGCCGAAATCACGTATGGATTATGACTCGCATGCTGGAACCATGCGACCAGACAATCAGTTCGTGGACTGGTTTCAACATCATGACTAGAGATCGTGTTCAGGTGACGGAAGATGTAGTTGGCTACCTGCCGACTATAAACGCGCCTGCCACAGATATGGCAACAGTGCAAGAAATCCTCAGAGAAGCTCTGAACATCATGTCATCACTTCAGCTTGAGCGTATACCGGTGGTGCTAGACCAGGCACTATTTGCTAAGGCGACCGAAATAGCATGGAAAGATGTCGATCGATATGGAAGAATCGTGCTCATGATGGGGAACTTCCATACCATCTGTAACTTCATGTCGAGCATTGGGAAAATGTTTGGAGATGCAGGCCTTCGGGATGTAGCTGTTGAGTCAGGAGTAATCGCTGAAGGTTCCATCAACAGGGTTCTGGAAGGCAAGCAATACAACCGTGCTGTGCGACTCCACAAGTTGATGTACGAGGCACTAATGCGCATCATTTGGAAGGGCTTCCAGGTGTGGATAGAAAGCAATCATCCTGACAAGGAACCCCAGATTCGAAGCACTGACCTCAAAATTCGCAGCATCAAGGAGAATGTTTGCCACGAGACTCTCGCTGCTGCTCTCGATGATGATTCATGTGTACAGAGCTTTGACATGTTCGCGAAATACCTACATTTTCTGCGAACCAAACATGGAGACCTGGCTCGCTTCTGGATGATGTATATTGATATGGTAGAGACCCTGCTGGGGTTGATTCGTGCGGATAGAGAAGGCGACTGGATGCTTCACTTGGCTTGTGTCAGAAGAGTGATCCCTTGGTGTTTCGCAATGAACAAGGTGAACTATGCTAGATATCTACCAGTGTACTATGCACAGATGACGCAACTCCACGAAACATGCCCCGAGTTGTACAGGCATTTCAATCAAGGCTACTTCTCCGTACAGCTTAGACCAGGGAATCCATTTGCCAGAATCGCTGTTGATCAGACAACAGAAGAAACAGTAAACAAAGATACGCAAACAGCTGGAGGAACACGAGGTTTTAGTCTTCGACAAGGGGCTGTGTCACGATACTATCTAACTGCAGAAAATCGGGCTACTGCACTGAGGCAACTACGAGAAACTATCCTTGTGAATGGCAGCGACACATCTCACGCCAAGCACCCTGACTTGTCTACTTCTCGCATCAAACGTGATGAGTCTGGCATCACAGCTATCTGTGATCTACTGGAAAATGACTGGACCAATCCATTCGCCGATGATCCGTCATGTCTTCTCAGTATATCTACCGGAGCGGCTGCGAGGGAGGACGTTTCTAATGACCTACTCAACACCCTGCAAAAGGGGGAAGCGGCGTATCAAAGCTTCCAGAAACGTCTTGAAGAGGGAACAGGCTTTCATGACACATTGAACAAGCTAAACTTGAAGACCTTTGGTAAGATCAAGCAGAAAGTTGTGAAGGGCACAAACAAGGAGATCGTCCTGAGAGCTGACAGACAACTGTTTGCCACCATGATACTCATCGCCAAGACAAGGAACCTCGACATGCAACTTGTCCTTTGTCACCCACTAGGGCCGTTACCATGGTCTTTGGCAAACGTTGATGGGTCAATGAAAAAAACGAACAAAGCTGCACTTGCGAAACACATGGAAGGTCTTGTGGAACCAGCCGAGAACGTTGACAAGCGAAGTGCAACAATAATTGATGCGATGGCTCTCATACAAAAGATGCATGGCGAGAACGACACGTTCGAAGAACTATCTGACCGCATCCTTGCTGCAGCGCTTCACGCTGGTCAAGGCAGTGAGCGCATCGATGTTGTCTTTGACACATACACAGAAGAATCCATCAAAGCAGCTGAGCGTGTGAACCGCGGTTCAAATGAAGGCATCAGTTTCAGCGAGATCAGACCCGCACACAAAATCATGAACTGGCGGCGTCTCCTTGCTTGCAGCCAGACAAAGGAGAAACTGGTTGTGTTTCTGGCGGAGTCGTGGAAACATGAAACAAATCGCGAAAAGCTAGGCAACAGAACACTGTATGTCACCTGTGGTGAAAAATGTCTGGTACTGACCCGCGATAGGTGGAAGTTGGTGCAAGCACTCGAATGTAGCCACGAGGAAGCAGACACGCGTATGTTTCTCCACGCAAAGCACGCCGCTACCCACTACAAGACGATCATCTTAGTGGCAGATGACACCGACGTTCTGATCATCAGTCTTCATCTCAGCAGAACCATCGATAGTCAGCTCTTCATCAGACGAGGAACAAAGGTTCGAGTCAGAATGATCGACGTTGGAAAGTTGGCTGCGGTATTGGGGTCTGGAGTTTGCAGTGCATTGCCAGGGCTTCATGCATGGAGCGGGTGTGACACTGTGAGTGCTCTGGCTAGCCAAGGAAAGATAAAGGCTTTGAAGCTTGTGCAAGCGAATGAGCTGTATCTTCAAGCATTCACAGATCTGGGATCTTCGTGGAATGTACCAACAGACGTCTTCAATAGCATTCAGGCCTTCACGTGTCAGCTGTACGCCAAGAACACGAAGATCGTCGGTGTTAATTCGCTCCGTTATCACATGTTCTGTGCAAAGAAGGGCCAGATCGAATCTGGACAATTGCCGCCTTGTGAAGACTCCTTGATGCAGCATACGCTTAGGGCCAACTATCAGGCGGATATCTGGCGACGCAGCCTTGAAAACCTACCAGACGTCCCAACACCATCAGCAGGACATGGTTGGGAACTCGATGATGGCGGTTCGCTCACAATCCGATGGATGGCGGGTCTACCAGCTCCAGATGTCGTCTTGAATCTCATCTCATGCACATGCAGAAGGACGTGTCGACCGTCAGATTGCTCCTGCATACTGAATGGGTTGAAGTGCACTGTTGTGTGTAAGCTGCAGGGATGCTCCAACATGGTGCAGGATGATGCTATCGTGGCTCAGGATGCCAATGACTCTGATGGCGACTCTGATGATTAACTTTGTGTGCACTGTATATTGTATAGCATATGTTGTTCTCTATTATAATGCAGGCCAAATTGCCTGAAAATCTTTAGAGACAGATAAACGGTTTAGCAAAATGTATAATTTGGAAGATCATACCGGTGTTATTTGACTAAAACATGACATGTTCAATGATACCTCCGCTTGCTTATTAGGAATATACATCGTATGGTGTTAAAATCAGCTCCATACGTCTTTCCAAACTCTAGTAATGAATAATTAATATAATTGGCGGCCATTTTGAAATCCAAGATGGCCACCAAAGTGCAGATTTCCTATGTAACAATTTCCGCCTGCTTATTAGATATCGTATGGTGTTAAAATCCTCTCCGTACGACATTCCTAACTTGCGTTATCGTCAGAATAGATAATGCCAGCGGCGGCCTAAGTCATTTTATGCCTCTTTACATTTATTTGTTGTAAACTCGTGGTGGATGATATGTTTTAGTTTTTGAGTTATTTTTATAGACAGATAAACGGTGTAGCACAATGCATAATTTGGAAAATCATACCAGTGTTGTTTCACTAAAAAAAGTACAAGTCTAATAATAAAATATTGAAAAATATATGATTTTTTTTCGATAATTGATTTTTATAATAATTAATCTAAAACAAAATGCTTCATATTATTTTTTATTTAGACGGTACACATCGGACGTATATTTAGTCGTCAACCGCACATCGATAGCTAGTATAGAAGTCCAGATACACGTGCAACAATGTACCCCACCAAATGGGCATTTTCGAGCTGGGTGGTTTCAAAGATGGCGTCCATCCGGGCACTAAGCTACCGTTCTCAGATGTCCATCACACCTTTTCTGACACTTGAGACATTGGTCTAATGGAAAATCATAATGAGAATTACTCCCCCCGCCGGAGCATTACTTTTGGTCTGGCTCAAGGACTATCTGGCTGTAAAACATTGCTTCAAAAAGGGGACCAAAAAACAACAACAACCACGGTCCCCGAAAAAGGCCAACCCCCACTTTGCGGGGAAAAATGGCCTCTAAAGGTGTTTTTTTTTTTTTAATGAGGATGTCATTGGTGCCATCATTATGACATCATAATTGGACAAGTGCAACGCTTGATATAAGTATGAATAAAAAAAAATTCTCTGCAACTGTTAGTCCGATGGACACGAAATTATGACCATAGGAGTGCCTACTCCTGTAGAATATTTAAATGATAATTATGTCATAGGTCACGTGATACAGGCGCCATCTTGGAAAAACGAAAAAGCGTTGCACCTCTATGTCTCTGAAGCCGCTGCATGGAAAAAATTGAAACGTGGCTCATTGTAAAGAACTCCGCATGGGGAATAAGTGTTGTTGACGACTTCTTAATTTGTACCTTAATTATGACGTCATAATTCGATACGGACAACAGTTAGTCTGATGAGTTTGAACTTTCTTGAGCCTGATCCTCATAACAATTATTTTAGAGAATATAAATGTATGCCATCATCGCTCACATGGTCTGGCAGACATATTGGATCAATTTTAAAAACCCTTCAAAAACAGAACAGTTGGCTCGCACCAAGTTGACTGTGTGAGGTAAGTATTCTATGAATACCATCTAGTTTCTAAAGTTGTCACATATTCCCCACTTTCTTTTAAAATCTCCTTCCACGGTAGCGAAGGAACTAGTCCAGACTCCCGAAGTACATATGCATTCAAAATTTTGTAAACATGTGAGCCCCGCACCTTCTCACTCTGTTGGAGCAATGTTGTCCTATTCACACAGTCGTACCCACAGTCGCAGCAATGTTGTCCTATCCAAGTCAATTCCCATTCTTCAATTTGCCAATTGCCATTATGGCTTCTCTCCTGCGTGAGCTCATTCCAAGATTGATGTCCATTTGTGTTTGAGAAGGTAATTACAGAGCATTAATTAGCGTGGAAACTAATGCATGCTGTGCAATTACATGTGACATTTGTATGCATGAAAAGAATGAGTACATTTGTTGCAAAAACAGGATGCGTTTAAAATGCGGTATAAATGAGACGGCCAGAATTCCTGCATTTCTTGCCTTATTATGTATGGCAAAGCTGAGCATATCTTTGGAGATAATAATGTACTCTTACTGCAGTGGTGGCCTAGGTGCCACAACTTGGGCTATGATATATATATATATATATATATATTGTTGCGGTTCTGAGAAATGTACATATTGATTAATGAAGGTTAAAGGTTTTGCCCCCATAGTTAGTCCACATGTAACACGTAGGCCACCGAAGAACGTTAGTTCTATTTCATAGTATATGTGAGATCAGGCCATTTTTCAATAGTGATACCTGCGTTGTGTAAAATAAATAAATAAGAGTAGGTCCCGTTCATTTTGCAGCCCACCCTCCAATCGACCTTGTTCGGCACCATCGAGTCTGCGCCCCATTCCCCATTGCGCACCATCCAGTCTGCGCCCCATTCCCCATTGCGCACCATCCAGTCTGCGCCCCATTCCCCAGTCACGTGAAAAAGTAAGTACACCCCATGTAAAGTTTTGACTTTTTCAACATATTTCAACATACAGATATTTGATCTTCATTTCAACAATATTGATAGATAAAGGTGATATAATACAACAAATATCATGAAACATTTACATTTTGTAGTCCATTGTATAATTTACATAAACATAAATGCAAATTTCGCATGTGGAAAAAGTAAGTACACCCCAACATTTATCACTACTTCAAATACCTAAAATTAGAATCAGGTGCACCAGCTCAGGTGCAAATGATTAGAACATCGTTAGAAAGGATCTTGGAGGAACCTGTCTTATTTAAACCTCAGACATTTAGTTTGGTTTGCTCTTTGTTGTTGAAGTGTGCGGCGTCAGCATGCCTAGATCAAAAGAGCTCTCTGAGGCCTTCAGAAAAAAGGTTATAGATGCCCACGAGTCTGGGAAGGGATTTAAAAAGATCTCCAAACCATTTGAAATCAATCACTCGACTGTCCGAAAGATCATCTACAAGTGGAGAAGATTCCAAACAACTGCCGACTTCTGCAGGACAGGCCGCCCCAGCAAGTTCAGCCCGAGAGCAGACCGCAAGATGCTGCCAGAAGTCTCAAAGAACCCCAGAATGTCATCACGGGACCTACAGGTAGCTCTTGCCACTGTGGATGTCAAAGTGCACGAGTCTACCATTAGAAAGAGGCTGCACAAATTTGATCCACAAGGGAGGTGGGCCAGGAAGAAACCTTTGCTGTCCAGAAAGAACATCAGGGCAAGACTAAAGTTTGCCAATGAACACCGAGGCAAATACCAGCACTTCTGGAACAATGTGCTCTGGACAGATGAGTCAAAGGTAGAGCTATTTGGCCACAGTACCAGAAGACATGCTTGGCGAAAACCAAAGACAGCATTTGACCACAAGAACCTGATAACAACTGTAAAGCATGGTGGTGTAAATGTTATGGTTTGGGCCAGCTCCCTCGCTCCTCCCCTCCTAGACTCCCCTCTCACCCCTCCTCCACCCCGCCTCTTCCCCCTTCCATCTTTCACCTTCATCTCCCTCAACCTTCTGCCTCACTCTTCCCCCTCCTCAAATAACACCTCACTGCGCCTCACCCAATCACCATCAAACCTTTTGTCCACCCCATTCTTCCCTTTCTCCAAGCTATTCTGAAATCTCTGACACACCTTCAACAGCTCTCCCTACCTCTTCCTCCTCTTCCACATCTTACCCTACCGCCCCCCCCCCCCCCTGTTCTGTATCCAATGCTCCCCCTTCCTCTTCTTTAACAGTATGGACCTCAAACATCCGGGGCCTTCGCTCAAACTTGACTGATCTCTCCATACAGGTTGCTTCTGACAAACCAGACGTGATCTGCTGAACAGAAACTTTCCTCCTTCATGATGTCTCTGATTCCTTGGTATCTCTCCCAGGTTACTCCCTCCTCCGGTATGATAGACCTGAGCCTCGTCCTGGAGGTGGGGTTGCTATCTTTATAAAAAAAACTCTCTTCCTCACTCGCCCTGCACTGCCCTCTCTCCACCTCACCCCCAGGAATACCTTTGGCTACGGATTCCCCTTCGCTCCCACCTTTTGTTCATATGTGTGTTGTACCGTCCACCAAACAGTGATGACTCCATCTCCATCTCGCTGTCTGATAATATGGACCAACTTCTATCTACCCATCCCAACTCTCTCTTCCTTATATGTGGTGATTTCAACTGTCACCATGCCAGTTGGCTGGGTGTGGGTACCTCTCTCACCAGCCATGGCTCTTCAGCAAAGGACTTCTGTGACTCACTGGGACTGACACAATCTGTCAATTTCCCGACCCGGATCTCAGTCAATGGAGCATCTTCTCTTCTGGACTTGGTTATGACTAACTTCCCTGAAAATGTCTGCTGCTCTTCTTCTGCTCCATTCGGCTCATCTGATCATGTGCTTCTTAAAGTGGACATCTCTCTGACCATTCTCAGAGAGCCTCCTCAGCGTCGACGAGTCTGGCATTTCACTCAGGCCAACTGGCACGGTCTTCAAGCAGCCATCAATCATCTGGACTGGTCTCCCATCTCTACCGCCTCTGACATCAACTCATCCTGGGAATGCTTCCAAAGTAAATTGCTCTCTCTCATGCACAGATTTATCCCATCTCATCTTCAGTTGTCATACCCTTCCTCCCGTCCATGGTACACGGAATCTTGTGGTGAGGCTATTGCCCAGAAACAACTTGCTTTCGTCTCCTGGAAAGCAAATCCAACGGAAGGAAATCTCATTTCCTTTCACAAAGCCCGAAACAAGTGTGTGTCCACCCTCAGGAGAGCCAGGAAACAATATCTCTCCGTTCTCAGGACCGAACTCTCTTATCTGTCTCCCTCTTCCAAATCCTGGTGGCGTCTGGTCAAATCTATTTCTGGTGTTTGTTCCCCCCTCCATCCCCTCCCTCACCTCAAATGGCCACACGGCTGACTCCGCACGTGAAAAAGCTGAATGCCTCAACTCTGTGTTTGCCTCTAAATCTTGTGTCCCAAACCCATCCCTCTCTGTACCCACCGTACCCAGTCGTACCCAGCTGCTCCTGGACTCTGTGTCCTTTCCTCCTGACAAGGTGGAAAAGTTTCTGTCAACCCTCGACTCTGATTCTGCAACTGGACCTGACGGCATCAGCCCACGGGTCCTAAAATCCTGTTCTTCCGCTCTTTCACTCCCTCTCTCTGTTCTCTTCACCCTCTCTTTTGCTCAAGGTCATCTTCCATCTGCTTGGAAATCTGACAACATCACCGCTTTGCACAAAAAAGGTGCAAAAACAGATCCCAGCAACTACAGACCAATCAGCCTTCTCCCAATTATCAGCAAAGTCATGGAATCCATCATTGCTTCAGATATGAAATCTTTCCTCTTCTCCAGTGGCTTGATCTCTGATCATCAATTTGGTTTCAGACCTGGTCACTTTACTCTGGACATGCTGCTTCTGCTTTCTCAACAATGGATGGAGGTCCTCAATGCCAAACAGGAAATTAGAGCAGTCTCCCTTGACATATCACGTGCCTTCGATACGGTCTGGCACCCCGCTCTGCTCACCAAACTCTCCTCTTTTGGTATCCATGGAAATCTCCACGCATGGCTGGCGGACTACCTCTCTAGTCGTAGTCAACGTGTGGCCATGAATGTGTTTCTCTCATCTCCTCTTCCTGTTCAGGCTGGAGTTCCCCAAGGCAGTGTTCTGGGCCCTGTGCTTTTTCTGGTCTACATCAATGATCTCTCTGACTCTCTTGAAAATCCTCTCTATCTCTTTGCTGATGAGTCTACTCTCTGTCGCTCCATTCTTCATCCCTCAGATCGGCAGTCTGCAGCCTCCTCACTCTCTGCAGACCTGGACAAAATCACAGACTGGGCAAACAAGTGGAACATGTCTTTCCATCCTGACAAATCTCACACTCTTACGATGTCTCTCCGAAAAGACCGACTGGACAACCCTCCCATCCACTTTCTGAATAATCCTCTCCAAGAAGTTCTGTCACTCAAGCTTTTGGGTCTCACTATCTGCCGTGATCTTTCCTGGGAAAACCACATTTCAAATCTGGCCTCCAATGCCAGTCGCCGACTGGGCATCCTCCGTCGTGCGAAGTCCTTCCTTGGCACACCTGATGAGCTCCTCACCACATACAAGGCTTTCATCCACAGCTCAATGGAATACTGCTCTCCCCTCTGGGCTGGTGCTCCTGCCTCACACCTAGCTCGTCTTTTTTTTTTTTTTTTTGTTATACAGAGGCGAGGCTCGTGAAAGAGCTAACATTTATCAAACAAACAAATCAAACAAACAAGCAAACAAAGTATATAAAAAGGGGAGCGGTCGACAAGATGGGGAGAGAAGGGGAGGAAGCACACAAACACAACATTTGAGAGCAGGGACATCCAGAGATGTTTAGGAGGGAGAGGGCCTGGGGGGAGGCAGGATAGGTATAAAACACAAGGACACCAATGACTTCCAGGAAAGAAGACAAAAGTCACCTCAAAAAAGTGGATTTGGGGTGAAATTAGCGGGGGTAGAAAAGATCAAGGTTTTGGATTGGGGAAGACAAGAGATGGTGGTGAACAGCCGTTTTAAAGACCTGGAGGGAGGAGTGGGATTGAAGAGAGTGAGGGAGTTTGTTCCAGAGGCGGGAGAAAAGAGGAATGAAGGAGTGAAGGTGAGCAGAGAGTCTTGATTTTGGCAGTTTAACCATAAGAGGGTTGCAGGCAGATCTTGTGCGACCTGCAGGAATATTTCGGGGACAGAGCCAAGAGAGAGCTGGGGGAGCAAGGCCGGAGAGGAGTCGGTAGAAGACGGAAAGACCACCAACCTGCCTGCGGTGAGTAAGTGAAAGGCCCTCGGAGATAGCGTCATCGCGTCTTCACGCTGTTGAAACCAAAGCATTCAGAATCATTGGAATCTCCCGCCATGAAGCTAACTCCAAGGGCCTCTCACTGACTCACCGCAGGCAGGTTGGTGGTCTTTCCGTCTTCTACCGACTCCTCTCTGGCCTTGCCCCCCCAGCTCTCTCTGGGCTCTGTCCCACAAATATTCCTACAGGTCGCACAAGATCTGCCTGCAAACCTCTTATGGTTAAACTGCCAAAATCAAGACTCTCTGCTCACCTTCACTCCTCTTTTCTCCCACCTCTGGAACAAACTCCCTCACTCTCTTCAATCCCACTCCTCCCTCCAGGTCTTTAAAACAGCTGTTCACCACCATCTCTTATCTTCCCCCATCCAAAACCTTGATCTTTTCTACCCCCGCTAATTTCACCCCAATTCCACTTTTTTGAAATACCAACTTGTCCTGGAAGTCCTTGTGTTTTATACTTCTCCCTACCCCCACGCCTCCTCCCCCCAAGCCTCTCCATTCCACACATCTCCCTGCTCTCAAATGTTGTGTTTGTGTGCTCCCCCTTCTCTCCCCATCTTGTCTTCCGCTCCCTGTTTTTATATATTTTGTTTGTCTGGTTGATTTGTTTGTGAAGTAAATGTTAGCTCTTTCACGAGCCTCGATTCAGTATTAAAAATAAAAAAAAATAAAAAAAATACAATGTTCTTCAATGTGTACACTTCATCCCTCGTCTCCATACACAGTGCGGATACCCTGATCAAGTGAAACGTCTTGGTGTGTTCATATGTGTCAGTATCACTTTCGTAACTATCAGTATCATCATCGCCTTCAGACTTCAGTAAAATACCCCGACACTTCATTCACCGAGGTCCCATTATTGTTACTTCCTCCGAAGCATACCTCTCAACTTGCTTCTGCTGACGGCCTCTTCCTCTTCCACCCCTGGCGGGACGGCCTCTTCCTCTTCCACACCTGGCGGGACGGCCTCTTCCTCTTCCACACCTGGCGGGACGGCCTCTTCCTCTTCCACCTCTTCCACCTCTTCCACCTCTTCCACCTCTTCCACCTCTTCCGCCAGCTCCGAGCTGGACCAGTCCATTGTCGGGAACTTCGCCATGTTGAAAAACCACGGAACGTGCTGCCACGATAATCCGCCAAGATCCAAAGTCCAAATTCGGGAAAGAAAAGAAGAGCAAAAGTCAAACTGCTTGTTGATCTTCACGATACCGCCGCTGCCACCATGTAGTAAGTTCAGGACTCTCCTTCAATCAAGTTGTTTATTAACGACGATACCAAGTTCTCACAGAAGTCAGAACAGACGGCCATCTTGACGAGCTGCCAGCAACCACTGAAGCCACGCCCCCAGACGTCACGACGCAGTACGTAATCGTCACGCAACATCGCAACAGTGACGTCACGTGCAGATTATCGGGGGTGTTCGTGCGAGGAGGTTGACGAGATCAAAATGAAAATAACACCTCATATTAAAACAGTTACAATGTATTAATTCAAGAAAGGATTTTAAAATTGACATTACTATGATAATGTTTAAAATAGAAATAGGTTGAACACACTTCCGGTGTCCCATACCACCCGAAAGCAACTGTTCCCCAAAATAAATATATAACGATTGATTTGTTTCAAAATTATTAATAAATAACGATGAAGAGTTGGAATCCACCAATCTGATCGCGGTTAGACGACTAGGAAGGTGTATGACGTCACAAATGTATCACGTGGCAACAACGGCATCATTTGGACGTGGATTTCTTGTGAAGTGTCGACGTCTTTTCGTTACCTCACGGATTTTTCAATTGATACGTTCTTTAAAAGCGATTTTTATTTCCCAAGATGTCGCTTTTTGAGAAGAAATCGCAAAGAAGGTACCAGGCACGGGTTTTCACAACATTCAGTGAATTTTATCGTTTCTTTTCACGTCGAGTATTGTTGTGCGCTAATCATCAATATACGAAATCACCTCAGGAAAACATGTCGTCACCTCGTTCGTGTCGTTAATTATTTATTAATGGTTGAGGATGAGACGCCATAGCATAATTGCGCACGGAAAGACTCATTGGGAGTTGTGGTATTTTCGGTACGAAAGGTGGTTTAAGCAAATTAAGCACAAACCACGAAACCCTGCGATCCATCGAAGAATCCGATTTTTTTAAATCCCCCATCAGAACCCCCGTAATCTCAATGGGGGAAAAGCGAACTCGGTGGTGTTTTGGTGAGGGCGTCCGCTGCGCGTGTGTGTGTGGAGACGTCGGTGGATCAAACCCCGGCCGAGTCGTACCGTGGACTTTAAAAATGGTACGTGCTGCCTCCTCACTCGTCATTCAGCATTTAAAAGGATGAGAACTACGGGTTTGACTCGTCAGAACTATTAACAGTAGTTTGACTCTGAAATTGGTACGGAATGTCGTCCCGAGCGCACACAGGATGACAGGAGAATAAAATATTGAAAATCATTCCAAACATGAAACTTCTTGTTTTAGTGTCGTCATAAAAAAAAACACAAACACCAGGCACAAATAACGAATTAAACGTGTTAAATAAGGTGGTGTAAAAATATCAATGGCGGTAAACTTCTGAAAAAAATAAGTTTCTCGAGCCTTTAAAACTTTTATTTTAAATTAATTAAATATTTGAACACTGCAGAACACAAATCACCTTTTTCACCTTCAGTTTCAAAAACGCTCCAGTTAAGCATTTGCAGTACTTGGACAAAATATTACCCCATCTCGACCAATCAAATTTGATGAGCTCGTGCTCTCTGCTTTGGGGAAATTGAGATTTGGACAAAATCCCGGCCTGAAGGAAATATACGTATAATATACGGAGATCGTGCTCGGAAAGGCAAAGCAAGATTTGAAAAGACGTTTCGTATGTCCTTTTTCTCAAGACTGCGGGGAGTAAGGTGTTCTATGAACTCTCTAGTTTACTTATGATCACTTGCCAGAGGGAGGGTGCGAGAGTGCGGACAACGTACAGGAGCATCATCAGGGAATGAGGTGTGTCAGCTGATGGATGAACAAACATCGAGAGCACATTCATTTGTCCACCTGCCCATCTCGACCAAAATAATGGGTTTTCTTTGTTATTCTTTCATGCACCTTTGCCCGATATTGTTTTATTTTACGTGATGTTTACTGGAGGGGACATTATTCTGTCATTTGTTGAAATGGAGAATGTATATGATTTCCGGTGAAGCACATTTGTCCACAGTTGTGGATTAAGAGTCCTTTTCTTTTGCAGGAAACCAAAGATGAAAAAGTCTTCATCAACCAAGCCAAATAAAATCAGTTGTTGGAAGCGTCTGAAGTAAATAATTTTCTTTTCCTCCTCTTGACCTTTTAAACTTGTTTTTGGATATATCTACCGTGACAAATGTACAATAAACTGACTTTTCAATATTTTTCAACCCAGGCAAAAGTTTACCACACATGATAAGAAGAACAAGTGTCGTGGTGACATTGCACATGACGTCTAAATAAGAGGAAATATCGCTTTGGAATGTCCTTTTATTTTATTTTATTTTTTTGAACACAGGATCGAGGCTCGTGAAAGAGCGAACATTTTTCACACAAAAAATCAAAACAGACACACAAAGTACGTAATAAGGGGAGCTATAAAATAAGGTGAGCGGTAGACAAGATGGGAATAGAAGGGGAAGCACACAAACACAGCATTTGAGAGCGGACATCGGGAGATCTGTGGGAGGGAGAGGGCTGGGGGGGAGGAGGCATGGGGAGGGGGTGGGGGTGTGAGATGTATAAAACACAAGGATACCACAAGGACTTCCAAGAAAAAAAGTTGGTATTTAAAAAAGTGGATCTGGGGTGAAATTAGCGGGGGTAGAAAAGATCAAGGTTTTGGATGGGGGAAGATAAGAGCTGGTGGTGAACAGCTGTTTTAAAGACCTGGAGGGAGGAGTGGGATTGAAGAGAGTGAGGGAGTTTGTTCCAGAGGTGGGAGAAAAGAGGAATGAAGGAGAGAAGGTGAGCAGAGGGTCTTGATTTTGGCAGTTTAACCATAAGAGGGTTGCTGGCGGATCTTGTGCGACCTTGAGGTATATATGGGGGACAGAAACCAGAGAGAGCTGGGGGAGCAAGGCCGGAGAGGAGTCGGTAGAAGACAGAAAGACCACCAACCTGCCTGCGGTGAGTAAGTGAGAGGCCCTCGGAGTTAGCTTCATCGCAGGAGATTCCAATGATTCTGAAAGCTTTCGTTTCAACAGCGTGAAGCCGAGCTAGGTGTGAGGCAGGAGCACCGGCCCAGAGGGGAGAACAGCATTCCATTGAGCTACGGATGAAAGCCTTATATGTGGTGAGGAGCTCAGGTGTGCCAAGGAAGGACTTCGCACGACGGAGGATGCGCAATCGGCGACTGGCTTTGGAGGCCAGATTTGAAATGTGGTTTTCACAGGAAAGATCATGGCAGATAGTGAGACCCAAAAGCTTGAGTGACAGAACTTATTGGAGAGGATTGTTCAGAAAGTGGATGGGAGGGTTGTCCAGTCGGTCTTTTCGGAGAGACATAGTAAGAGTTTGAGATTTGTCAGGATTGAAAGACGTGTTCCACTTGTTTGACCAGTCTGATTTTGTCCAGGTCTGCAGAGAGTGAGGAGGCTGCAGAATGCCGATCTGAGGGATGAGAAATGGAGTGGCAGAGAGTGGAGTCATCAGCAAAGAGATGGAGAGGATTTTCAAGAGAGTCAGAGAGATCATTGATGAAGACCAGAAAAAGCACAGGGCCCAGAACACTGCCTTGGGGAACTCCAGCCTGAACAGGAAGGGGAGATGAGAGAAACCCATCCAGGGCCACACGTCGACTACGACTAGAGAGGAAGTCCGTAAGCCATGCGTGGAGATTTCCATGGATACCATAGGAGCGTTTGGTGAGTGGAGCGGGGTGCCAGACCGTATCGAAGGCACGTGATATGTCAAGGGAGACGGCTCTAATTTCCTGTTTGGCATTGAGGACCTCCATCCATTGTTGAGACAGCAGAAGCAGCATGTCCAGAGTAGAGTGACCTGGTCCGAAACCAAATTGATCATCAGGGATCAAGCCTTTGGAGAAGAGGAAAGATTTGATATCCGAAGCAATGATGGATTCCATGACTTTGCTGATAATTGGGAGAAGGCTGATTGGTCTGCAGTTGCGAGGATCTGTTTTTGCACCTTTTTTGTGTAAAACGGTGATGTTGGCTGATTTCCAAGCTGATGGCAGATGACCTTGAGCAAAGGAGAAGGTGAAGGGAACAGAGAGAGGGAGTGAAAGAGCGGCAGAGCAGGATTTTAGGACCCGTGGGCTGATGCCATCAGGTCCAGTTGCAGAATAAGAGTCGAGGGTTGACAGAAACTTCTCCACCTTGTCAGGAGGAAACGACACAGACTCCAGGAGCAGCTGGGTACGACTGTGTACGGTGGGTACAGAGAGGGATGGGTTTGGGACACACGATTTAGAGGCAAACACAGAGTTGAGGCATTTAGCTTTTTCATGTGCGGAGTCAGCTGTGTAGCCGTTTGAGGTAAGGGAGGGGATGGAGGGGGAACAAACACCAGAAACAGATTTGACCAGACGCCACCAGGATTTGGAAGAGGGAGACAGGTTTCAGAGTTCAGTCTTGAGAGTGGAGAGATTTTGTTTCCTGGCTCTCCTGAGGGTGGACACACACTTGTTTCGGGATTTGTGGATGGAAATGAGATTTCCTTCCGTTGGATTTGCTTTCCAGGAGGCAAAGTCAAGTTGTTTCTGGGCAACTGCCTCACCACAAGATTCCGTGTACCATGGACGGGAGGAAGGGTATGACAACTGAAGATGAGATGGGATAAATCTGTGCATGAGAGAGAGAAATTTACTTTGGAAGAATTTTCAGGATGAGTTGATGTCAGAGGCGGTAGAGATGGTAGACCAGTCCAGATGATTGATGGCTCCTTGAAGACCGTGCCAGTTGGCCTGAGTGAAATGCCAGACTCGTCGACGCTGATCAGGCTCTCTGAGAATGGTCAGAGAGATCTGCACTTTAACAAGCACATGATCAGATGAGCCGATTGGAGCAGAAGAAGAGCAGCAGACATTTGCAGGGAAGTTGGTCATAACTAAGTCTCGAAGACAAGATGCTCCGTTGACTGAGATCCGGGTCGGGAAATTGACAGATTGTGTCAGTCCCATTGAGTCGCAGAAGTCCTTTGCTGAGGAGCCATGGCTGGTGAGAGAGGTACCCACACCCAGCCAACTGGCATGGTGACAATTGAAATCACCACATATGAGGAAGAGAGAGTTGGGATGAGTCGATACAAGTTGGTCCATATTATCAGACAGCGAGATGTAGATGGAGTCATCACTGTTTGGTGGACGGTACAACACACATATGAACAAAAGGTGGGAGCGTAGGGGAAGCCATAGCCAGATGTACTCCTGGGGGTGAGGTGGAGAGAGGGCAGTGCAGGATGAGTGAGGAATAGAGTTTTTGATAAAGATAGCAACCCCACCTCCAGGATGAGGCATTGTCTGACTTTGGCTCACTGCAGGCCAAGTCTCCCCCGAGCATTCGCTCGGCCAGATCTTAAATGGCCTCATGCCCCTGGCGGCCGACACCTTCAATTCCTCTTCTCCTTCATAACATTGATTGCACATTCACTTGTCCGTCTGCCCATCTTGACCAAATCATGGGTTTTTTATGTTTTATTTTCTGCACCTTTGCCCACATTGTTTTATTTTATGTGATGTTTACTGGAGGGGACATTATTTTGTCAGTTGTTGAAATGGAGAATGTATATGACAGCCGCTTTAGCACATTTGTCCTCAGTTGTGGATTAAGAGTTCTGTTCTTTTGCAGGGAACCAAAGATGACCAAGTCTTTATCAACCAAGACAAAGAAAATCAGTTGTTGGAAGCGTCTGAAGTAAATAATTTTCTTTTCCTCTTGACTTTTTAAACTTGCTTTTTTGGATATATCTACCATGAAAAATGCACAATAAACTGACTTTTCAATATTTTTCAACCTAGGCAAAAGTTTATCACACATGATAAGAAGAACAAGTGTCGCGGTGACATTGCAGATGACGTGTAAGTAAGAGGAAATATCGCTTTGGAATGCCCTTTTTTTTTGTTTGTTTACAGGATCGAGGCTCGTGAAAGAGCAAACATTTATCACACAAAAAATCAAAACAGACACATCAAGTATATAATAATGGGAGCGGTAGACAAGATGGGGGAGAGAAGGCGAAGCACACAAACACAACATTTGAGAGCAGGGACATCGGGAGATCTGTGGGAGGGAGAGGGCTTGGGGGGGAGGAGGCGTGGGAAGGGGGTGGGGGTGTGAGAAGTATAAAACACAAGGATACTACAAGGAATTCCAGCAAAAAAAGTTGGTATTTCAAAAAAGTGGATCTTGGGTGAAATTAGCGGGGGTAGAAAATATCAAGGTTTTGGATGGGGGAAGATAAGAGATGGTGGTGAACAGCTGTTTTAAAGACCTGGAGGGAGGAGTGGGATTGAAGAGAGTGAGGGAGTTTGTTCCAGAGGCGGGAGAAAAGAGGAATGAAGGATTGAAGGTGAGCAGCGAGTCTTGATTTTGGCAGTTTAACGACAAGAGGGTTGCACGCGGATGTTGTGCGACCTGTAGGAATATTTGGGGGCAGAGCCCAGAGAGAGCTGGGTGAGCAAGGCCGTAGAGGAGTCGGTAGAAGACAAAGACCACCAACCTGCCTGCGGTGAGTAAGTGAGAGGCCCTCGGAGATGGCTTCATCGTGGGAAATTCCAATGATTCTGAAAGCTTTGGTTTCAACAGCGTGAAGCCGAGCTATGTTTGAGGCAGGAGCACCGGCCCAGAGGGGAGAACAGTATTCCATTGAGCTGCGGATGAAAGCCTTGTGTGTGGTGAGGAGCTCAGGTGTGCCAAGGAAGGACTTTGCACGATGGAGGATGCCAGTCGGCGACTGGCTTTGGAGGCCAGCTTGGAAATGTGGTTTTCCCAGGAAAGATCATGGCAGATAGTGAGACCCAAAAGCTTGAGTGACAGAACTTCTTGGAGATGATTGTTCAGAAAGTGGATGGGAGGGTTGTCCAGTCAGTCTTTTCGGAGAGACATAGTAAGAGTGTGAGATTTGTCAGGATTGAAAGACATGTTCCACTTGTTTGACCAGTCTGTGATTTTATCCAGGTCTGCAGAGAGTGAGGAGGCTGCAGACTGCCGATCTGAGGGATGAGGAATGGAGCGGCAGAGAGTGGAGTCATCAGCAAAGAGATGGAGAGGATTTTCAAGACAGTCAGAGAGAACATTGATGAAGACCAGAAAAAGCACAGGGCCCAGAACACTACCTTGAGGAACTCCAGCCTGAACAGGAAAGGGAGATGAGAGAAACCCATTCAGGGCCACACGTTGACTCCAACTAGAGAGGAAGCCCGCCAGCCATGCATGGAGATTTCCATGGATACCATAGGAGGAGAGTTTGGTGAGCAGAGCGGGGTGCCAGACCGTATCGAAGGCACGTGATATGTCAAGGGAGACGGCTATAATTTCCTGTTTGGCATTGAGGACCTCCATCCATTGTTGAGACAGCAGAAGCAGCATGTCCAGAGTAGAGTGACCTGGTCTGAAACCAAATTGATGATCAGAGATGAAGCCATTGGAGAAGAGTAAAGATTTGATATCCGAAGCAATGATGGATTCCATGACTTTGCTGATAATTGGGAGAAGGCTGATTGGTCTGTGGTTACAAGGATCTGTTTTTGCACCTTTTTGTGTAAAGCGGTGATGTTGGCTGATTTCCAAGCTGATGGCAGATGATCTTGAGCAAAAGAGAGGGTGAAGAGAACAGAGAGAGGGAGTGAAAGAGCGGCAGAGCAGGATTTTAGGACCCGTGGGCTGATGCCATCAGGTCCAGTTGCAGAATAAGAGTCGAGGGTTGACAGAAACTTCTCCACCTTGTCAGGAGGAAACGACACAGACTCCAGGAGCAGCTGGGTACGACTGGGTATGGTGGGTACAGAGAGGGATGGGTTTGGGACACACGATTTAGAGGCAAACACAGAGTTGAGGCATTTAGCTTTTTCACGTGCGGAGTCAGCTGTGTAGCCGTTTGAGGTAAGGGAGAGGATGGAGGGGGAACAAACACCAGAAACAGATTTGACCAGACGCCACCAGGATTTGGAAGAGGGAGCCATGATTGATAGTTCCGTCTTGAGAGTGGAGAGATATTGTTTCCTGGCTCTCCTGAGGGTGGACACACACTTGTTTCGGGCTTTGTGAAAGGAAATGAGATTTCCTTCCGTTGGATTTGCTTTCCAGGAGGTGAAGGCAAGTTGTTTCTGGGCAACTGCCTCGCCACAAGATTCCGTCTACCATGGACGGGAGGAAGGGTTTGACAACTGAAGACGAGATGGGATAAATCTGTGCATGAGAGAGAGCAATTTACTTTGGAAGAATTCCCAGGATGAGTTGATGTCAGAGGTGGAAGAGATGGGAGACCAGTCCAGATGATTGATGGCTCCTTGAAGACCCTGTCAGTATGCCTGAGTGAAATGCCAGACTCGTCGACGCTGAGGAGGCTCTCTGAGAATGGCCAGAGAGATGTCCACTTTAACAAGCACGTGATCAGATGAGCCGATTGGAGCAGAAGAAGAGCAGCAGACATTTGCAGGGAAGTTAGCCAAAACCAAGTCAAGATGAGAAGATGCTCCGTTGACTGAGATCCGGGTCGGGAAATTGACAGATTGTGTCAGTCTCAGTGAGTCGCAGAAGTCCTTTGCTGAGGAGCCATGGCTGGTGAGAGAGGTGCCCACACCCAGCCAACTGGCATGATAACAATTGAAATCACCACATATGAGGAAGAGAGAGTTGGGATGAGTCGATAGAAGTTGGTCCATATTATCAGACAGCGAGATGTAGATGGAGTCATCACTGTTTGGTGGACAGCACAACACACATTTGAACAAAAGGTGGGAGCGTAGGGGAAGCCATAGCCAGAGGTACTCCTGGTGGTGAGGTGGAGAGAGCACAGTGCAGGATGAGTGAGGAAGAGAGTTTTTGATAAAGATAGCAACCCCACCTCCAGGATGAGGCATTGTCTGACTTTGGCTCACCACAGGCCAAGTCTCCCCCGAGCATTCGCGCGGCCAGATCTTAAATGGCCTCATGCCCCTGGCGGCCGACACCTTCAATTCCTCTTCTTCTTCATAACATTGATTGCACAATCACTTGTCCGTCTGCCTATCTTGACCAAATCATGGGTTTTTTATGTTTTATTTTCTTCACCTTTGCCCACATTGTTTTATTTTTTGTGATGTTTACTGGAGGGGACATTATTTTGTCAGTTGTTGAAATGGAGATTGTATATGACATCCGCTTTAGCACATTTGTCCTCAGTTGTGGATTAAGAGGTCTGTTCTTTTTCAGGGAACCAAAGATGACCAAGTCTTTATCAACCAAGACAAAGAAAACCAGTTGTTGGAAGCGTCTGAAGTAAATAATTACCTTTTCCTCGACTTTTTAAACTAGCTTTTTTGGATATATCTACCGTGACAAATGTACAATAAACTGACTTTTCAATATTTTTCAACCTAGGCAAAAGTTTACCAAACATTATAAGAAGAACAAGTGTCGTGGTGACATTGCAGATGACGTGTAAGTAAGAGGAAATATCGCTTTGGAATGCCCTTTTTTTTGTTTGTTTACAGGAGCGAGGCTCGTGAAAGAGCAAACATTTATCACACAAAAAATCAAAACAGACACACCATGTATATAATAAGGGGAGCTGTAGACAAGATGGGGGAGAGAAGGCGAAGCACACAAACACAACATTTGAGAGCAGGGACATCGGGAGATCTGTGGGTGGGAGAGGGCTTGGGGGGAGGAGGCGTGGGAAGGGGGTGGGGGTGTGAGAAGTATAAAACACAAGGATACTACAAGGAATTCCAGCAAAAAAAAAGTTGGTATTTCAAAAAAAAAGTGGATGAAATGAATATATGAATGAATATGATGAAATGAATGATCGTTTTAAGGCCATTTTCCCTGCCCGCTAGAGCAGGGGTTAGCCTTGCGGGCCCCATGACAATCATGGTTCCCTGTTCGAGGTAATGTTTTTATGGCCGGATGCCCTTCCTGACGCCAACCCTTGGTCACGGTCTTCGATGCGCAGGGATACTGTGTACCTATTCTAAACCGGGGTACACACCGAGATCATTCATCCCAGCAAGCTGGTACTCAATTTGCCGACCTCGGAAGTATGACAGGCTGAGTCAACCCCCTTGGCGTTAATTCAGCGATCGACCAGGGTTCGAACCCAGGATCCTAGGATCCCAAGTCGGCACCCTAACCGCTAAACCAACACCAGGCTTATTTTAGAAAAAAAAAAAAAAAGTGGATCTGGGGTGAAATTAGCGGGGGTAGAAAATATCAAGGTTTTGGATGGGGGAAGATAAGAGATGGTGGTGAACAGCTGTTTTAAAGACCTGGAGGGAGGAGTGGGATTGAAGAGAGTGAGGGAGTTTGTTCCAGAGGCGGGAGAAAAGAGGAATGAAGGATTGAAGGTGAGCAGCGAGTCTTGATTTTGGCAGTTTAACGACAAGAGGGTTGCAGGCGGATGTTGTGCGACCTGCAGGAATATTTGGGGGCAGAGCCCAGCGAGAGCTGGGTGAGCAAGGCTGTAGAGGAGTCGGTCGAAGACAAAGACCACCAACCTGCCTGTGGTGAGTAAGTGAGAGGCCCTCGGAGTTAGCTTCATCGCGGGAGATTCCAATGATTCTGAGAGCTTTGGTTTCAACAGCGTGAAGCCGAGCTATGTTTGAGGCAGGAGCACCGGCCCAGAGGGGAGAACAGTATTCCATTGAGCTGTGGATGAAAGCCTTGTAGTGGTGAGGAGCTCAGGTGTGCCAAGGAAGGACTTCGCACGATGGAGGATGCCAGTCGGCGACTGGCTTTGAAGGGCAGCTTGGAAATGTGGTTTTCCCAGGAAAGATCATGGCAGATAGTGAGACCCAAAAGCTTGAGTGACAGAACTTCTTGGAGATGATTGTTCAGAAAGTGGATGGGAGGGTTGTCCAGTCGGTCTTTTCGGAGAGACATAGTCAGAGTGTGAGATTTGTCAGGATTGAAAGACATGTTCCACTTGTTTGACCAGTCTGTGATTTTGTCCAGGTCTGCAGAGAGTGAGGAGGCTGCAGACTGCCGATCTGAGGGATGAGGAATGGAGCGGCAGAGAGTGGAGTCATCAGCAAAGAGATGGAGAGGATTTTCAAGACAGTCAGAGAGAACATTGATGAAGACCAGAAAAAGCATAGGGCCCAGAACACTGCCTTGAGGAACTCTAGCCTGAACAGGAAGGGGAGATGATAGAAACCCATTCAGGGCCACACGTTGACTCCAACTAGAGAGGAAGCCCGCCAGCCATGCATGGAGATTTCCATGGATACCATAGGAGGAGAGTTTGGTGAGCAGAGCGGGGTGCCAGACCGTATCGAAGGCACGTGATATGTCAAGGGAGACGGCTATAATTTCCTGTTTGGCATTGAGGACCTCCATCCATTGTTGAGACAGCAGAAGCAGCATGTGCAGAGTAGAGTGACCTGGTCTGAAACCAAATTGATGATCAGAGATGAAGCCATTGGAGAAGAGTAAAGATTTGATATCAGACGCAATGATGGATTCCATGACTTTGCTGATAATTGGGAGAAGGCTGATTGGTCTGTGGTTACAAGGATCTGTTTTTGCACCTTTTTTGTGTAAAGCAGTGATGTTGGCTGATTTCCAAGCTGATGGCAGATGATCTTGAGCAAAAGAGAGTGTGAAGAGAACAGAGAGAGGGAGTGAAAGAGCGGAAGAGCAGGATTTTAGGACCCGTGGGCTGATGCCGTCAGGTCCAGTTGCAGAATCAGAGTCGAGGGTTGACAGAAACTTCTTCACCTTGTCAGGAGGAAAGGACACAGAGTCCAGGAGCAGCTGGGCACGACTGGGTACGGTGGGTACAGAGAGGAATGGGTTTGGGACACACGATTTAGAGGCAAACACAGTTGAGGCATTTATCTTTTTCACGTGCGGAGTCAGCTGTGTCGCCGTTTGAGGTAAGGGAGGGGATGGAGGGGGAACAAACACCAGAAACAGATTTGACCAGACGCCACCAGGATTTGGAAGAGGGAGCCATGATTGAGAGTTCCGTCTTGAGATTGGAGAGATATTGTTTCCTGGCTCTCCTGAGGGTGGCCACGCACTTGTTTCGGGCTTTGTGAAAGGAAATGCGATTTCCTTCCGTTGGATTTGCTTTCCAGGAGGTGAAGGCAAGTTGTTTCTGGGCAACTGCCTCGCCACAAGATTCCGTCTACCATGGACAGGAGGAAGGGTATGACAACTGAAGACGAGATGGGATAAATCTGTGCATGAGAGAGAGAAATTTACTTTGGAAGAATTCCCAGGATGTGTTGATGTCAGAGGTGGAAGAGATAGGAGACCAGTCCAGATGATTGATGGCTCCTTGAAGACCCTGCCAGTTTGCCTGAGTGAAATGCCAGACTCGTCGACGCTGAGGAGGCTCTCTGAGAATGGCCAGAGAGATGTCCACTTTAACAAGCATGTGATCAGATGAGCCGATTGGAGCAGAAGAAGAGCAGCAGACATTTGCAGGGAAGTTAGTCAAAACAAGTCTAGAAGAGAAGATGCTCCGTTGACTGAGATCCGGGTCGGGAAATTGACAGATTGTGTCAGTCCCAGTGAGTCGCAGAAGTCCTTTGCTGAGGAGCCATGGCTGGTGAGAGAGGTACCCACACCCAGCCAACTGGCATGATAACAATTTAAATCACCACATATGAGGAAGAGAGATTTGGGATGAGTCGATAGAAGTTGGTCCATATTATCAGACAGCGAGATGTAGATGGAGTCATCACTGTTTGGTGGACAGCACAACACACGTA
Source organism: Myxine glutinosa (assembly GCF_964187855.1). Taxonomy (NCBI): domain Eukaryota; kingdom Metazoa; phylum Chordata; class Myxini; order Myxiniformes; family Myxinidae; genus Myxine; species Myxine glutinosa. Next base: position 27,224,876 of record NC_136266.1, on the reverse strand, counting down.
TGAACAAAAGGTGGGAGCGTAGGGGAAGCCATAGCCAGAGGTACTCCTGGGGGTGAGGTGGAGAGAGGGCAGTGCAGGATGAGTGAGGAAGAGAGTTTTTGATGAAGATAGCAACCCCACCTCCAGGATGAGGCATTGTCTGACTTTGGCTCACCGCAGGCCAAGTCTCCCCCGAGCATTCGCGCGGCCAGATCTTAAATGGCCTCATGCCCCTGGCGGCCAACACCTCCAATTCCTCTTCTTCTTCATAACATTGATTGCACAATCACTTGTCCGTCTGCCCATCTTAACCAAATCATGGGTTTTTTATGTTTTATTTTCTACACCTTTGCCCACATTGTTTTATTTTATGTGATGTTTACTGGAGGGGACATTATTTTGTTAGTTGTTGAAATGGAGAATGTATATGACATCCGCTTTAGCACATTTGTCCTCAGTTGTGGATTAAGAGTTCTCTTCTTTTGCAGGGAACCAAAGATGACCAAGTCTTTATCAACCAAGACAAAGAAAATCAGTTGGTGGAAGCGTCTGAAGTAAATAATTTTCTTTTCCTCTTGACTTTTTAAACTTGCTTTTTTGGATATATCTACCGTGAAATGTCCAATAAACTGACTTTTCAATATTTTTCAACCCAGGCAAAAGCTTACCACACATGATAAGAAGAACAAGTGTCGTGGTGACATTGCACATGACGTGTATGTAAGAGGAAATATCGCTTTGGAATGTCCTTTTATTTTATTTTATTTTATTTTTTTGGATGCAGGATCGAGGCTCGTGAAAGAGCTAACATTTATCACACACAAAAAAATCAAAACAGACACACAAAGTACATAATAAGGGGAGCTATATAATAAGGGGAGCGGTAGACAAGTTGGGGGAGAGAAGGCAAAGCACACAAACACAACATTTGAGAGCAGGGACATTGGGAGATCTGTGGGCGGGAGAGGGCTTGGGGGGAGGAGGCGTGGGAAGGGGGTGGGGGTGTGAGAAGTATAAAACACAAGGATACCACAAGGACTTCCAGGAAAAAAAGGTGGTATTTCAAAAAAGTGGATCTGGGGTGAAATTAGCGGGGGTAGAAAAGATCAAGGTTTTGTATGGGGGAAGATAAGAGATGGTGGTGAACAGCTGTTTTAAAGACCTGGAGGGAGGAGTGTGATTGAAGAGAGTGAGGGAGTTTGTTCCAGAGGCGGGAGAAAAGAGGAATGAAGGAGTGAAGGTGAGCAGTGTCTTGATTTTGGCAGTTTAACCATAAGAGGGTTGCAGGTGGATCTTGTGCGACTTGTAGGAATATTAGGGGGACAGAGCACAGAGAGAGTTGGGGGAGCAAGGCCGGAGAGGATCTGTAGAACACAGAAAGACCACCAACCTGCCTGTGGTGAGTGAGTGAAAGGCCCTCGGCGTTAGCTTCATCGCAGGAGATTCCAATGATTCAGAAAACTTGGGTTTCAACAGCGTGAAGCCGAGCTAGGTGTGAGGCAGGAGCACCGGCCCAGAGGGGAGAACAGTATTCCATTGAGCTGCGGATGAAAGCCTTGTATGTGGTGAGGAGCTCAGGTGTGCCAAGGAAGGACTTCGCATGACGGAGGATACCCAGTCGGCGACTGGCTTTGGAGGCCAGATTTGAAATGTGGTTTTCCCAGGAAAGATCATGGCAGATAGTGAGACCCGAAAGCTTGAGTGACAGAACTTCTTGGAGAGGATTGTTCAGAAAGTGGATGGGAGGGTTGTCCAGTCGGTCTTTTCGGAGAGACATAGTCAGAGTGTGAGATTTGTCAGGATTGAAAGACATGTTCCACTTGTTTGACCAGTCTGTGATTTTGTCCAGGTCTGCAGAGAGTGAGGAGGCTGCAGACTGCCAATCTGAGGGATGAGGAATGGAGCGGCAGAGAGTGGAGTCATCAGCAAAGAGATGGAGAGGATTTTCAAGACAGTCAGAGAGAACATTGATGAAGACCAGAAAAAGCACAGGGCCCAGAACACTGCCTTGAGGAACTCCAGCCTGAACAGGAAGGGGAGATGAGAGAATGGAGAGAGAGGGGATGCAGGGGGAACAAACACCAGAAACAGATTTGACCAGATGCCACCTGGATTTGGAAGAGGGAGACAGGTTTGAGAGTTCGATCTTGAGAGTGGAGAGATATTGTTTCGTGGCTGTCCTGAGGGTGGACACACACTTGTTTTGGGCTTTGTGAAAGGAAATAAGATTTCCTTCCGTTGGATTTGTTTTCCAGGAGGCAAACGCAAGTTGTTTCTGAGCAACTGCCTCACCACAAGATTCCGTGTACCATGGATGGGAGGAAGGGTATGTCAACTGAAGACGAGATGGGATAAATCTGTGGATGAGAGAGAGCAATTTACTTTGGAAGAATTCCCGGGATGAGTTGATGTCAGAGGCGGCAGAGATGGGAGACCAGTCCAGATGATTGATGGCTCCTTGAAGACCGTGCCAGTTGGCCTGAGTGAAATGCCAGACTCGTCGATGCTGAGGAGGCTCTCTGAGAATGGTCAGAGAGATGTCAACTTTAACAAGCACATGATCAGATGAGCCGATTGGAGCAGAAGAAGAGCAGCAGACATTTGCAGGGAAGTTAGTCATAACCAAGTCTAGAAGAGAAGATGCTCCGTTGACTGAGATCCGGGTCGGGAAATTGACAGATTGTGTCAGTCCCAGTGAGTCCCAGTGAGTCGCAGAAGTCCTTTGCTGAGGAGCCATGGCTGGTGTGAGAGGTACCCACACCCAGCCAACTGGCATGGTGACAATTGAAATCACCACATATGAGGAAGAGAGAGTTGGGATGAGTCGATACAAGTTGGTCCATATTATCAGACAGCGAGATGTAGATGGAGTCATCACTGTTTGGTGGACGGTACAACACACATATGAACAAAAGGTGGGAGCGAAACCATAGGTGGGATGCCGGCTAGACTTGCGTAGTGAATCAGTGGGGTACAACCTCCCTTCTATTTATTGTAGAGTACGTCTGACCAATGAAGGAAAGAGACAATCACTCGCAAAAATCCCCTCCACTTCCACTTCGCTGTGAAGCTGTGTTGGATGCTTTTGTTTGAACCTGCACTTAAAATGAACAATAAAACAATTTAAATGATTCTCACTCAGATTTCAACATCACTGGAATGCACATTATCAAGTTGTTTAAACTTTCTTTGTACAAGAAAAAGATTATTTGGCATACCGGATACCGATGCCACCGGGTGGGACTAAACGATACACATTTACAGAGAGAGAATTTCGGTCACCTCCCCACTCTGAACCCACTCTCACAGATATGCTACCCAGACAGAAACCATACTTGGGGTACCCTTCGGCAACATGCAAACTTTGAGTGTTTTGTTTAGTTTTTGAAGAATATATATAACTCGAGCAATGTGACTGTGTCGCCAATATGCCTCTGCGTAGTCCCACAATGGGTAGATGCCAATGTTCACTGTCCTAAAAATAAACAAGTTTGATTTAAATCCCTTCAGCTGTTTTCAAGTATCACATTTTCACCAGCTATGACAGGTTTAACATCGATCGGTGAAGCGGTTTCAGAGAAGGGATTTTTTTTATATCGGCTTTCAAGCTAATATGGCTGCCAGGCCACGTGACATAGGATCTTAAAATGTACACTCTGCATATGTATGGGTAGGGGATCATGTTTGTGAAGTTTCTGTTGATTCGTTTTTCGTTTTTCGTTTCATTTTTCTTTCATAATGTTCGTTTTTCTATCCAGGATGGTTGTCAAACCACGTGACCTACGACATCATTTTCAAACTATATGCATTGTGTTCGATGATATTTGTAAAATTTCATTTTGATAGGGTAAGTGTTTTCAGAGATATAATTATTTCATATTTCCCTTCAATCCAATATGGCTGCCACACCATGTGACCAATGATGTTTTCGTGATTATCTTTTAATCACCATGCCGAGTCAATGACACTCGTAAAGTTTTGAGTCAATTGATCTGGTGGTTTGGAAGAAGATGTTTTTTTTTTTACAGATTTTAGGTTAAATCCAATATGGCTGCCAAACCATGTGACTTATGATGTCACAAATTTAATATTTCAAAACAAATGGGTCACAGATCATGTGCATGCAATTTCAGATTTTTAGGATAAGGAATTCAATTAAAACATTTTGGCTGGTATATCACTTCACCAATGATGACATAATTATCATGCTTTTGTCCCCCATTGGGAGTAATTGACAATGTGCCAGGTTTCAATTTTTTCCATTCAGCGGTTTCTGAGAAATAATTTTTAAAATTATTTGCATTTAATCCAAGATGGCTGCCATACCACGTGACCTATGATGTCACAATTATCATAAAAAACATTCTGCATGGGTGTCACTCCGACACTGAAAGTTTTGTTTCAATCGGACATGTGGTTGCTGAGAAAAACGAGGTTTAGCTGGAACGGACGGACGGATGGATGGACCGCCAGATGGACAACCTCAAAATGTAATGCCTCCGGCCACCTTCGGGGGCGGAGGCATAACAAAAACTATTTGCCTAAAACAAGGCTGAAAGCAACTACATGTAAAGAGCTACAAGGAAAAAGAAGAGGAGAAACTGGCAAAACCTTCACCTCATCCTGAAACAAGGAAACCTCTTCACAGGACCACTGTGCAGGAGGGAGTAACTAGGCCAGTGGAAAAATTAATTTTCCTACTCCCATTGGGTGTCTTTCAAGAGACCCCATCTCCACACTGGAAGGCCGTTGGCTCCTGAAGGGAGCTCATCCACCCTGATGGGTGTGGTTTAGTCACTAATGATAACAGGCCTTGTTCTGATTGATCCCCCAGGAACTCCATGACTTGCATCCTTCCAGGCAGACACTTTCCCATTCACAGCCACTCTTGGGTTCCTATCACTCCTCCAGTTAGTTCTTAGTTTAAACTTCTGATAGTTTAGATGCACTGCATGCATAACACTTCCCTCATCCATCCAATCTTGGACTTTCAAAATCAGCACTCGCTAATGTGGAGGATTGCTGGAAGTGAGTACTGCATTTGAAATTTGCATTTTGATGAAATGTTGGGCTGTTTCGACTCTCCATTAAAGCACTTGCCTCTTTGAGGTGCAGAGAAATCTTCTTTAGTATAATGCACATGGCTGTGGAAAGCATCATTTGCAGGCAGGTTTAACGTACAGTCGTGGCCAAAAATATTGGCACCCTTACACTTTTTTCAAATAATGCACCATTTCTTCCAGAAAATTGTTGAAATTAAAAAATATTTTGGTCTCCACATATGTATTTCTTTGGTTTGCAGTAGAACAAAACAAAAAAAGCTGAAAAAAATACTAAATCTAAGCTTATTCCACACAGAAATCCTAAAATGGCCAGGACAATTTTATTGGCACCTTTTAGAAGTTGTTAGAAATAATTAGATTTCAAGCAGGTGATTCTCCTTTTTTTATGGAATTTAACTCGTCGCCTTTGGGGAGTTGCAGATGCCTGCAATATAAATTTCACTCATTCAACCAGTTTGAATGGAGAAAAGGAGTCATTCTATTGTTTTGTGTCACTGTGTGTACCGCAATGAGCATGGAAAAAAGAAAGAAAACCAGAGAATTGTCTGAGGAGGTCAGACACAAGAGGACACTTGGCTACAGCCAAGCATGGACAATCTCAAGGCTACAAGTCCATCTCCAGAGACTTTGATGTTCATGTGTCCACTGTATGCAATGTTATCAGGAAGTTTAAGGTCCATGGCACTGTAGACAACCTCCCTGGACGTGGCCGCAAGAGAAAACTTGATCGAAGATTGCTGCGAAGGATTGTTCGAATGGTGGAGAAAGCACCTCTATCAATGACCAAACAGATTCAAGCTGACCTTCAGACACAAGGTACAACAGTTTCAACTCGCACCATCCGTTGCCAACTCAATGAAAAGGGGTTCTATGGTCGGAGACTGTTATGGATTTGTCACTTCCACCTTTGTTGTTATTATATATTTGTAGGATTTATAGTTTCAGCTAATATTGTTGTCAAGATTTCTGTGTGAAATGGAGATGACTAGTAAAAGGTAAAAATAAATGTTTGTGGAGAAAAAAGAAAAATGCGGTAAAGAAACCTGAAGAGGATAGAGGAAGAAATTAGGTGGGCTAAAGAGACAGCCGTAAGTTGCAACGAGGCTGCGAGCGGACTTCCTTGATATTGGTCGCGAATGAATTGAGGCTTCCCAGGAAAGGGATTGCCTGTGACATCATCCCATATTGCGATTGCAATTAAACCTGCGTCTCAGGTTTTGGTACCAAGCGTGAACTACTGTTGGCGGGAAAGCAAGAGCCTCCATTACAGGCCGATCTGCCATTTTTCCTCAAGGAGACTGTCCACCTAGTGCATCGGTTTTGTTGTTGAGATTCCCTTATCAACATCATCATGTGGATCGCCATTGGTTTCACTATCTGCTCAATTTCCATATCGACCTCTATCGTGTTGATTTCCGTTGGTTTCCAGATCGGATCAATTCCCATATCAACCTCTCACCTCATAACTCCTCATCCTCATCCACAGCCACGCCGATACCTGCCTATTGTTCATGTTATTCTGCACGACTTCGACCTTCACCCAGCGTGCGGATTCGTGCACGGACTTTGGGATTGTTACATTCCACTCACGTTTGGAATATTGTGAGTTTATTGCTTTGTGAGCATTAGGGAATGATGGTTCCATCATATGTATTATTCATTTGATGCAAGTGACATTTTCATGGTACATTCTTTAATAGTATTATTATTGTGTATGTGAGAGTGCTTAATACAATTACTTATTTTGTTCTACACGATTACATTGGTGTGGTTTTACCAGGGTTTATTAGAATGCTCAAAAATAACATCTTTCTGCTGCGCTCCCTCTCAAGACTCTGAGGGGCACCGTGACCGGAGTTTGGGGAGGTAACATGTAACGACCCAGGAGGACCCACCACTGAGAGACATAAGAAAGCCTGACTGGAGTTTGCCAAAACACCCCTGAACAAGCCAAAATCCTCTGTGGACAGATGAGACCAAATTAGAGCTTTTTGGTAAAGCACATCAACTCTATGTTTACAGAAAACAAAATGAAGCCTTCAATGAAAAGAACACCTTCCCTACAGTCAGACATGGAGGGCGTTCAGTGATCTTTTGGGGTTGATGTGCTGCCTCTGGCACTGGGTGCCTTTAATGGGTGCATGACATCATGAAATCAGGAGATTACCAAGGCATTTTGGAGGGCAATGTTCAACGCCGGGTCAGAAAGCTGGAGCTCCGTCGAGGGTCATGGGTCTTGCAGCAGGACAATGACCCCAAACACACTTCAAAAAGCACCCAGGAATGGTTCAATACAAAACGCTGGACTGTTCTGAAATGGCCAGCAATGAGTCCAGATCTAAATTCCATTGAACACCTGTGGGGAGATCTGAAAGCAGCAGTTGGGAGAAGGCATCCTTAAAATCTGGGAGAAATGGAGAAGAGTGGGCCAGTAGAAAGGTGTGGGAAGCTCAATCATGGGTATAGGAAGTGCTTGACTGGAGTTATTTTGTCCAAAGGCTTCCAAATATTAAGTCTAGGGTGTCAATAATTTTGTCAACGTCATTTTTTAAAATTTTCTGATTTAAAAGGATATATTAAGTTCTGAATCAAAAACAAAGGTTCTGTCATATTAACAGTGAAATAAAGAATTGTGGAGACCAAATACTTTTGTGAATTTCAACTTATTTTTGAGAAAATTGTGAGTTATTTGAAAAAAGTGCAAGGGTGCCAATATTTTTGTCCACGACTATACATCCGAAGGATGGCACACACATTTATAAATCATCCTTTCTGTGAATTACCAGGTTGAGAGTATATTGCTGAGCTGGGATTCAATCCCAGGTTAGATAGTTTGGGGGTGAGTGGAGCTTGGGATACGAAGGGGAAAGAAAAAGTGGTCTAAAAATTTTTTTTGGTGACCTTCACCCCCTCTTCACCACGTGACATTTCTTTGCTTCATTGGCAACTGTGTTTGAAGTTAGTTGGTCGGGTAGCACAGTGGAGTGGTGTTGTTTGCTGTCTGAATGTAGAAAACAAAGAATCAATGCAGTCTGATTTTCACCTGCCTGACTGCACATTTATTCTGACAGTTTCTTATTTAAGACATTTATTTAACGACAGCTTTACAAAATCTTTATTTTCTGCAGGAATGTTGAGCCTAAAGTGTCAAATGGATCTGTTGAGGAAGAGTCCGCTGGGCCTCAAGTGAAAAATGTATCTGTTGATGAAGAGCTGCTAACTGGTGAGTTTTGAGAATTAATCTTCACAAAATAAATTATTACAAGTAATAAATTATTACAAAATAAATTATGAAATTACATTATAAATTACATTATAAATTATTACATTATAAAATTACATTATAAATTATAAATTACAAAATTAACAATACAAAATAAATTATGTAATAATAAATTATTACAAAATTACAAGTACAATAAATGTTTGAAAATGTTTGTTGTTGTTTTGTATCTTTTTCAATTTTCCGGTGGTGTCTGTTTGTTCCTCGTGACAGTGGCACAAACAACTTCCTCTCATCACAGTAATCTTTCCCATACGTGCTCCAAACCTTTTTAGTACAGCGGATAAGCTCATATTCTAACAAATTGTGCATTTTTTGAGAAAAGCATAAAATTTCTAGCATAATTAGTATATACCATAAGGTTTATTTTCAGATGTGGAGGGAAGTCAGATTTGACCTCTGAGGACCGTGAGAGGTCAAATCCAAAATGGCCACCAGTCCACCGGGTCTAATGTTCAAACGTGCTTATAGGTGTCATTTCCAACTAAATTGGGGATACCCATTCATTTGGTGATACTTTTGAGATCGCCAGAACTCAAGGACATGCATTTAGGTCACGGTCAAGGTCAAATTACGTTAAATATCTATTTTTATGATACTGCAGTTGGAACTGCTATTGGAAAAAGTTCATTTGAACTTTTAAAACTTTATTTTTTCAGGTACAGGGATAGGTACAGAACACCCAAAGACCAGAAATGATGAAAAAAAAGTGTTTACACTGCAAGGAATGATGCAATAACCTCTGAAAAAATAACTGTAGTTAACCAAGTATGTCCACCAAAGCTTACATTAAATCAAGTGCAATGATGAAAATTGGTAATGATCTAAATCTAACAGTCTCCAGAACAGAAGCACAGTGCAGTGCACTTGAATGCAGCTTTGGCACACTTGCAGCATCCAGTGCACCCTTTCTTGCAGCCACAGTCGATCAATTCATGGCACGATTTTGATGCTTCAGGAAGAGTGGTCCAAAGAGGCTGCCATCCAGTTGTCTCCTTTGTCCAGCCCCAGTCAGGTGGGTCTGGTATCTCTGGATCCATGACCAATGCCTGGTTACAACAGTTGGCCTGGTAGCAAGTGCGCTTGATGTGCTGCTTGAGTGTTGCCTGGGTTGGAGGAATGTTCTCTAGAGTTCTACACTTCTGTGTGAAGAGCTGTTTCCTGGCATCATTCACTTCCGTGCTCTCACTGGTTCTATCGTACATCAGCACCACAAATCGCTCTAGCAGTAAAATTGAGCCTTCACTGACCTCACTTGGCATGCCTAGGAGTTCATTGAAAACATCATTCACCTCTGGGCATCCCCAATTTAGTTGGAAATGACACCGATAATGTTTTTCTACACTATTTGGTTCCAAAATTAAGCGCGTTTGAACATTAGACTCGGTGGACTGGCGGCCATTTTGGATGTGACCTCTCACGGTTCTCAGAGGTCAAATCTGACTTCCCTCCACATCTGAAAATAAACCTTATGGTATGCACTAACTATGTTCAAAATTTCATGCTTTTCTCATAAAATGCACAATTTTTGTGTTTATCTGCTGCACTATTTGTTTTGATCCTCCAGTAACGTCCTGACGGTGTTTTAACAGCTTCACTCGGTCACAGGTGTAACTATGGTGCAGAAGGCACCCAATGTTTAATATTTGGCCAAGTTCAGCATCACTTCAACCAATACAAAACAATACTGATTGGTAATATTACTGGTAGAGGAGGGAGGCAAGGATTAAAATGGACAGACAAGATGATGGAATAGATGAGGAATTTCAAGATCGAGCTGCTGGATATTATGTCTGGTAGCATTAGTTTGGAGACATTAAACATCTCTCGGTGTCTTTCATGGAGAGGATTAAAATGGACAGACAAGATGATGGAATAGATGAGGAATTTCAAGATCGAGCTGCTGGATATTCTGTCTGGTAGCATTAGTTTGGAGACATTAAACATCTCTCGGTGTTTTTCATGGAGAGTTGCCAAGTCAATGCCGGCACCCTGAACAAATTACAAATTCCTGCCTTTACCCACTACAATCATGTCAGGCTCAGCCAACCAGTTCCTGAAAGACGTGGGCCAATTCTGCATGTTCTGAGCCCTTGACCTCTTACTAGGGGATATGGTATGTGAACACCTGTCTGGCAAAGAAGAAGGTGAAGACTAATTTGTGAAATTGATCTCATCTTACTATAATTCACCAAATGTCCGTCTGTCCATTCGAAGGTACTGCAAAAACGGCTGAACCGATCACAACGATATTTTGGGTGGGTAATTCTGGGACCCCCTGGAGTAAAATAGGCTATATTGTTTTTCCAATTTTCCAGTTTTTCCAAACACAATGGAATAATATTTACTGATATGAACAGTGATGTGGCTTTTGTTTAAATTCTACAAATACTGTTTATTCTACGTACCAGGAGAGAGTAGATCGACTCCTGATGAACTCTTCCTATATAAACGTGTGGCTCACAAGGCAGCGTGTGCAAAGCGACTGAGAAACAGGTGTAGCGGCCGCTTCCGTGTTATAGATTCGGCGCGCACTCTTCACACATAAACGTGCGACTGAGAAAGACGTGTAGCGGCCGCTTCCGTTTTGCAGAATTCAATCTTTTTTCAAAATGGGCGTCATGTACTGTTTAGATTTTGATGATTTGCGTGTGATTTGATTCAACGGATGTTTATATGAATCGTTTAAAATAAAAAAGCCTTAAATTTCTGATATTTTGCCTTTTCATTTGGGCTTCCCAATTGAAGCCCTGCCCATAGGGCGGGTACTGTTGCTAGTTTGCACAATGCACACACATCTGAACATGGTGGTATTCTGTCCATTGATATTTTTCTGTCAGAATATCTGTTTTATGTTAATTTTCCCTCTTCTTTCCAGGATCTTCTCTCCGCCATGGAGAAGATGATAAGGTTGCTGTCAGCACCAACTTTCAGGGATGTTCTCTCTGTCATGGTGATGATGATGTGGTTGCTGTCAACACCAACTTTCAGGGATCTTCTCTCCGTCATGGTGAAGATGTTGAGAGTGCTTTCAGTGATGAGGATGAAGAGTGCCATGTGGGGCAGGTCATGGTAAGCAAGACATTTGATTACCTTTTTACAGTAATAGCTCGGTTTGCGTCGGGGATGCGTTCCTGAAAAGTGTGACAATTATCAAAACGACGTAAATTAGAACAATTTTTATAACTCTGGCGCCGAAGTCACCGGAGGCATTATGTTTTCAGGTTGTCCGTCTGTATGACCATCCCGTACGTCCGTGCATCCGTCCGTGATAGGATTTCATTACCGTGTTAACTTGAGAAGGGCTGAAGGGATCTCAGTCAAACTTGGTGCAGGTCCACGACCGGTCAAAAGTTAAAGAACACGTCAATTTTTCCAGTTTTTATTGAAATGTACGCAGTTTAATGTCTCAATGTACTCTGAAATTAAGCATGGAACAAATAAACAATTGGAGATAAAAAAAAGAAATCATAGAATCATTTGGTTTAACAAAATTTAATTTAATTTTTTGACTCGGCAAAGTAGCCACCTTTTGCAGAAAAACTGCCGAACGCACTCATGGCATTCTTTCTGCAATGGAAATCAAATATTGTTCGGGAAGTTCTTCCCAACACTGTTGCAGAAGTTCCCACAAATGTGTTGCACTTGTAGTTTACTTTGCTTTCACCCTTCTGTCGAGTTTATCCCAAACCAGCTCGATGGGGGTTAAGTCTGGAGACTGTGCTGGCCATTCCATGATTTGAAGCCTACCGTCTTGTTATTTTCCTCGAAGGTAGTTTTGACATAGCCTGGAGGCGTGTTTAGGGTCATTATCTTGCTGTACGATGAACCTCTGACCAACTAGGCGTATACCAGAGGGTATTGCATGGCGCTGCAAAATGCTGTGGTCGCCCTTTTGGTTCAGGGTGCCGGTCACTCTGTGCAAGTTTCCGACTCTGGATCCAGCAAAAGAGCCCCAGACCATCACGCTTCCTCCTCCATGTTTGACAGTTGGTGTCACACACTGAGGAACCATCCTTTCGCCTACTCGACGACGTACAAAAACCCTGCGTGACGAACCAAATATTTCAAATTTTGATTCATAGGTCCATAAGACCTTCTTCCAGTCTTCATTTGTCCACTGGCAGTGCTTCATGGCCCAGGCAAGCCTCTTTTTCTTATTTTGCCATCTTAGCAATGGCTTTCTTACTGCCACTCGACCTGTCAAACCTGCAGCTCGAAGTCTCTCTTCACAGTTGAAACTGAGACTTGCTTACTTCGACCAGTGTTAAGCTGTACTTGAAGCTGTTGTCCTGTGAGCCGCCTATCATGCAAGCTGTTGACTCTCAGAAACTTGTCTTCTGATTCTGTTGTAGCTTTGGGTCTGCCAGACCTCTTCCTGTCAGAGTTTCCACCAGTTTCCAACATACTACTTCCTGCAGTGCAATATTGTCCAAATAATGCTTCAGAGGGTGTAATAACAATCTGTTCCAATCCTGCTTTTATACAGACAGGGGGTTTGTAATCAAGTAATCAGCAGAGGTTGGGACACCTGCAGGAATTGTTTGCATCAACTTTCAAGGCTTAATTTACTTACATTGCTGCAGAACAGCTGCAAGTTGTTAACCCATTACTTGTTCCCTGAAGAAGGCTTTTTTTTTTTTAACAATATAACTGTGCAATTTACATTATTTTTCCGTTTTTAAAAAACCTAAGCTTTTTTTTTTTTTTTTTTACCTCGAGCAGTTTACTGCTTACCTTGGTACCATTTCAGTTTATTCACTGGACATTAAACTGCGTAAATTTCAATTAAAACTGGAAAAATTTAGGTGTTCTAAAACTTTTGACTGGTAGTGTATGTGTAATGAGTTAAAGATGAACTGATCCATTTTGTGGTCATGAGGTCAAAGGTCAGAGGTCATGCTAGGTAAAAGTTATGTTACCGCGATAACTTGTGAACCAGTGATGTGATTCTGACCATCGTTGGAACAAGTATGCATTATGATGCAAAAATGAACTTATTTGATTTTGGCATCAAAAGGTCAAAGGTCAAAGTCTGTGATAGTTCTCTAAGTTGAGAATGACTGAAGTGATCTAATTCAAACTTGGCACAGGAATGTGTAATGATTTAAAGATTAACTGATTAGATTTTCAAGTCAAGAGGTCAGAGGTCATGTTAAGTAAAAAATTATGTTGCTGCTCCAACTCGTGAATTCCGCTCCGCGGGGAAAAATGGCCTCTAAAGGTGGTTCTTTTTCTCCAACTCGTGAACCAGTAATGGGATTTTGAACAAACTTGGTATTAGTATATACGATGCAAAGATGAACTCATTGGATTGTGGCATCAACAGATCAAAGATCAGAGGTCATGTCAGGTAAAAATGTGACAACTTGAGAACAGCTGAAGTGATTTAAATCTAACTTTGTACAGCTATTATCATGATGTAAACATTAACTGATGAAATTTTGATGTCAAAGGTTAGAGGTTCCATTAAGTAAAAAAATCTGTCACTGTTCTAACTTGTGAATCGGTGATGCGATTTTGCCTAATCTTGGTATAAGTATATATTATGATGCAAAGATGAACTGAGTATTGCTATTAATTTTTGGGTAGGAATATCTAGATTTAGGTAGATCTGCATAGCTCGGTGTCCGGCTGTCGTGATGGGGAACCTCACCTGTAATTTCTGTGTTTAGGCGGTTTGTCGGGGTGAGTGTATACCTGTGATCATACAAGGATGTTTGTGTGTTAAATAGTTCTAGGGACTAAGATTATTCCTCTGTGTGTCAGACCTGGTGATCTACCCTTTGTCCCTTGTGGCAACGCACTCTTATAGACACTTAGATAGGCCCTTGGTGCACCACATTAATTAATTCCCCCCCTTACAATGACTGACCGGAAAAACCAACAGGCAACAGCCACGCAGTACGCCACCATGGCGACAAACATGGTACCAGGCAGGCTGGGAGCCATGCCCAGGAGAACATGTGATTGGTCAGGGAAGGGACTAAAAGCTTCCCTGTGATTGGGGGTGAGAAAGGTGAAGGAGCGGCACACTGATTGGCCACCGACCGATGACACCTCGGCTAATCAGTGCGGAAGGTGCGAACATTCGGCCAATTGGTGCGGAAGGCGCAAAACCACTACCTAGAAGCAGGTCGCTGTCGCTGATTGAAGGACAAGCGCCGGTGACGTCAGAAGGCGCGAAAGACCACCAAGAAACGACGCACTGGTTCGGGGAGATAGAGAGTGACGTCAGAAGACGATCAGAAAAACGACTGGCTCGCCAGCCTTTTGCCCTTCTCGCTTTGGCTTCGTTCCTGCCTGGACCTCCCTTCTGCTTTGCCTTCCGTTCCCGGTTGGACCTTCTTTTTGCGAACCGCAAATTATCTGTTGGAGAAACATTGGAGCACCATCGATTCTCCTCCTTGGCGTTCACGAAGCGAGCAAGGCTTGCCAATGGAGCGGGCAAGACCAGGGCGAGCGAGTGGCTCGGTGGCAGAGCAGCACGCGAATGGGTGCATCGAGGCCTACTTCCCGCCAAGCACGGAGCCGCGTCGGATGACGGCGCTCGAAGCTGACGAGTCCTGACTCCCCACAGACAGAGCTAAGTCCCCACGAACAACACAACATCTTATTTGCTTCATTCTCCCTTTGTCTCGTTTCTGAAGTCTGGTGTGGAGACGTCCCAACTTAGGATTTAGTTTGAGCATCGTGTTTCCCTGTCCCGAAAATTGTTTTAAATAAACCCTTTTATTATTTTATTTTCTATTCAACATCCTGTGTTCGTGTAAGTTTAATCACCATGCAGGTTGAAGACGCTGGCGCGCGCGGGCCGTGAGGTAAGAGCTCTCAACGCTTCTTCTTCTTCTTCTTCCGCCTGTGCTTGTATAGTCAAATCCGTCATTGAATAAACGCCTCCATTAAAGCTCGTTTGGCGATCCGCGATTCCAGGTCTTAACCAAGGGGCAATCGTGCGACAATATATTTTGGCATAAAATGTGAGAAATGAGGTGATTTTGTGATTTTGGTGAGGTTAGGTCATGTTAGGTAAAAATGTGATACTTGATGACAGCTGAATGGATTTAAATCAAACCTGCTGCAAGTATGTACAATGATGCAGTAATGTGGGCGGAGGCATATCAGTCGATGTTATGACGTCGAAGAGTGTCGTTCTAGTTATCATTAGCCTGAATAGGATAAGTGTGGGATACGTTCCAAACGTCGCCACTTCACGTATCGTATTCCACTTCTTAACGGTGATATTCCCCACTTTTTGATTAATGATAGCTTTATTCAAGTGCACAAACGTACAGTAGGTCTGTCAACGATTTTGCGATCTCCCAATTTTGTACTTTGCGATGTATTATGGCATTTCTATCAGTCTTGTAAGCTCTGTACTGTAGGTGTTCTGTGTTCTGTTCTGCAGTTTGTTAGTTGTTCTGGAAGTACGTTCGAGAATAGTATGTATGGATTGTAAAGCGATGCAAATGTGGGTTGAGGTGACGCGAGTCAGGTATTGGTATAATTACGTGATGACATAATGGGTGGTCTATTATATAGGTATTATATAATAGACCTTTAGGTATTAGGTATTACTATTATAAATAGGTATTACTCTATTTATTTATTTTACCAATTATTTCCTCCTTTTTAGTTCCCATGAGATTTCTTACAGTCGTTGACATGAGCTGCCTCGCCTGGGTTTAAATCTCAACCCAGCTATAAACTGTCATTCCAGTGTTTCATAGGCAGGGTGATTCATCAATGTGTGTGCCGTCCTTCGTATGGACGTTAAATTGGTCATCCGTATGCCGGAATTCGTTGGTGGACATGAAAGATCCCATGGTGTCCTTCACAAAGAGGAGGCAAACTATCGCTGTCACCCTGAACGCATTTCAAATTCCTTCCCTAACTTCCTGAGCCGGAGTGGCGACTTGACCAGAATTGTGGCCAAGTTTCTGCTCTGCCTCGAGTATGGTACATGAATATGAATATGATGATGATGATTATCGAGTTGATGTGAAATAATCATAAAAACATGGCTTTATTATTACCCTCGCCAGAGGAGAGGGTATTGCATTGAGTCCGTTTGTTTGTTTGTTTGTCTGCACAGAATAAATATAATTTTCTCTGCAACCGTTGATCAGATTGACAGGAAATATTCACCATCGGTGCTCCTCCTCCTGCAGAATTTGTAATGATAATGATGACCTCATCAGTCACGTGTTATGGGCTACATCTTGGAAAAAACGAAGAAGTTTGCACCTCTATATCTCCGAAAGTTCTGCATAGAAAAGATTGAGATATGGCTCATTGTAAAGAACTCTCCATGTGTAATAACATATGTTAATGATGATGTCATAGGTGCCTCCATCATGACGTCATAATTCAACAAGTACAAAACTTCATCCGATCAAGATCAAATTTATTGCAGTATTATCTAGGGATAAATTGGTGGAGAAAAATAATAATAATGATGACTTCATCGGTCACGTGGTTCGGCTGCCATATTTGTTTGAACACAAAAGCCTTAAAAACCATGAAAAAGACGTTCTGGAGAGGGTCTGCGATCTCTGATTGCTCTTTCTTGTTTCTATTTGATTTCAGAAGCACTGTTGTGAAGCTCTGTTTGTGCCTTTGTTTCAGGTCGGGATGTCCGAGGTTATCTCCAAAATTGGGGAAGCAGGTGCTGGATTCGTTTACAAAGCAAGGAATGCCAACTCTGCAGAAGAGGTACAAGCTTGTGATATACTTCCTGTGTCTTCATTTCACTTTCTGGGAAATGGAACAGCTTGTGGGAAGCGAGATGGAACACAGAACAGAACAGAACACGGTGGAAAATACAGATAGCAGGGTAGAGGGACACAATGGAGAGCCACATGGAAGAAGAATGATAGCAAAGGGATCGGGAAATTCTCCTGCATCTGAACGTATCTTCTCTATTTCTGATGAGATGAACGATGATTTTCTTTTGACTTGCAGGCCCCACATCACCTGTGGAATATTACATCATAGATGTGATGACGATGTACAAATAATGTGTAATCTGTGAGAGGTGATGGTTGTGTGTCAGAAATCTCACCAAAAATAATGGGAAAATCCCCGTGATGCAAAGTTGAGGGGGCTTCTTCATTCCTACCATTGCTTTTCACCTCTCAGCCCAATGGGCTAAGGGGTATTGTCACGGGCGTTGTCCGGGCCGGTGAGCTGGCGTCCGGGCGTGCGGGCGTCCGTCGACTTTTGGTTTCCGTCAATTTCAAGGAGAACGGCTTGTCCGATTAAATCCATTTTTGCAGTGTGTGTTGGGGTTGACTAGACGAAGGTTCCTTTCGAAAATGGGCGTGCTGCCATTTTCAATATGGCCACCACGGCAGCCATCCGGGCTTCCGTCAACTTTTGGTTTCCGTCAATTTCGAGCAGAACGGCTTGTCCGATTAAATCCATTTTTGCAGTGTGTGTTGGGGTTGAGTGGAGGAAGGCTCCTTTCGAAAATGGGCGCGCTGCGATTTTCAATATGGCCGCCACGGCAGCCATCTTGAAATTGGTTTCCATCAATTTTCAGCAGAATGGCTTGTCCGATTAAATCCATGTTTGCAGTGTGTGTTGGGGTTGAGTAGAGCAAGGTGCCTTTCGAAAATGGGTGCGATGTGATTTTCAATATGGCCGCCACGGCAGCCATCTTGAAATTGGTTTCCGTCAATTTCGAGCAGAACGGCTTGTCCGATTAAATCCATTTTTGCAGTGCGTGTCGGGGTTTTTTTTTTGTTTGTTTTTTGTTTTTTTTGAAAGATTTGAAGATTTGAAAGGAATGGGTGATTGGGAAGATTTGGAGGGGAGGGGCAAGGGGGAAGATTTGAAAGAGATGGGTGATGGGGATGATTTGGAGGGGAGGGGCAAGGGGGTAGATTTAGAGGGGAGGGGTGATGGGAATTTGGGGTGATGGGATTTTGAAAAATGTACGATTAATGGGAAACGAACATTTATTGCAAAATGAGTTTCTTGAGACATTCGAGTCAAAAATACGTTTGAGGACGTTGGAGGGAGGATGGAGTGCTGGAGAGTTTAGGGAATGAATGAAAGATGCACTGTAAGAGATGGAATTTTTTTTTGGAATGAATAGATTTGGTGAGCAAGTCGAAAGCATCCTTTTATAGAAGAAGAAAAAGGTGTTATATAAAATGACACGTGAATGCTGCGATTTTCAATATGGCCGCCACGGCACCCATCTTGAAATTGGTTTCCGTCAATTTTGAGCAGAACGGCTTGTCCGATTAAATCCATTTTTGCAGTGTGTGTTGGGGTTGAGTAGAGGAAGGTTCATGGGCATGAAATGGGTTAATGAGTTCATGGGCGAAAATTTCATGACTTGCAGTTCCTTCTCGGTACACAACTTCGCTTCAAATAACAAATTATCATCAATGCTTCCTTTCACTATGAATGGGCTGAGGGGTTACGCCCGCTTTGCGGTACTATTTATTATTTTCTTTTTTCCCCCAATTAACACTTCACTTGTGGTGTGTTGGTGTAATGGTTTACCTGTCCCCCTTTTATCCACCGTCTATGTGAAGTTGTTCATTTGTTACATTTATATCCAACGTTGACTTCCGTATAAACAGAAAAATAATTGTACATCACAACATACCAATATCGTATGTTTTACTCATTTTCCCACATTGTAACTGAGATGTTATAATCCGATCTCTCGTCACCTCTGTCAGGTTGCTTTGAAGAAGGCAAGATCTTTGGAAGATTCAGTACACGTAAGTTTGTGTTTATATGGAGATAGTGGGTTTTAACTGTTTTTAACTGGAGAACGAGCAACGCAGTTTAACTTACCCCTAAACTGTCCTGGTAGAGCCTTTGTCTGTGATACATATTTGTCTCTTGGCCCCTGAGGCTGTGCGTCTCTGTGTGTGAGTTACAATCTTGTGGTTTTTGTAATGGGTTGACTTAACTTTCATCCAGCTTACAATTCATTCATTCATTCAGCTTACAGAAGCAATTTGTATAATTTTCTCTTGCTCTTTTCTCCTTTCTTTTTTTGCAGGTCTGGCATGAAGCTCCGATAATGAAGGCGCTAAATCACGCAAACATTAGTAAGTATGGATTTCACTCAAACTTCAAATGAAGTTTGATTGAAATAGAATATACTAATATAATAATAATAATAATAATATGAATGCTTAGAATGAAATACACCTCGTTAAATCAACTTCAGTGACTTCAAGAAGGAATTTGATCGTGTTGATACAGCAAGCCTGTGGAAGACACGGAGATCTTATGGAATTCCAAAGAAGATGATCACTCTAATAAGCAAATTCTATGAACACTTTGAATGCAGTGTTATCATGAACACCCCCTTGTCAGAGTAGTTCCCGGGAGAGTCTGGAGTTCGCCATGGTTGTATTATATCACATATCCTCTTTCTGATTACTCTTGACTGGATCACGAGGAACACCACATCAGATAGACCTCGAGGCATTCATTGAACCCTTTACACCAAACTTGAAGATCTGGACTTTGCTGACGATGTAGCTGTTTTGTCATCAAGGAACACGCATTTGCAAGGAAAAATGACGGGCTAGCTAGCTTTGCCAGAAGAACAGGTCTTAATATCAACACCACCAAGACCAAGGTGATGAACATCAACATGGTACCTCATGCATCCATTACTGTAGATGAGTTTGAGAAGCCCTAGAGACTGTAGATGAGTTTACATACCTAGGCAGAGACTGTAAATGAGTTTACAAACCCAGGCAGAGACTGTAGATGAGTTTGCATACCTAGGCAGAGACTGTAGATGAGTTTGCATACCTAGGCAGAGACTGTAGATGAGTTTACATACCTAGGCAGAGACTGTAGATGAGTTTGCATACCTAGGCAGAGACTGTAAATGAGTTTACAAACCCAGGCAGAGACTGTAGATGAGTTTGCATACCTAGGCAGAGACTGTAGATGAGTTTGCATACCTAGGCAGAGACTGTAGATGAGTTTACATACCTAGGCAGAGACGGTAGATGAGTTTACAAACCTAGGCAGAAACTGTAGATGAGTTTACATTCCTAGGCAGAGACTGTAGATGAGTTTACATACCTAGGCAGAGACTGTAGATGAGTTTACATACCGAGGCAGAGACTGTAGATGAGTTTACATACCTTGGCAGAGACTGTAGATGAGTTTGCATACCTAGGCAGAGACTGTAGATGAGTTTGCATACCTCGGCAGAGACTGCAGATGAGTTTACATTCCTAGGCAGAGACTGGAAATGAGTTTACATACCTAGGCAGAGACTGTAGATGAGTTTACATACCTAGGCAGAGACTGTAGATGAGTTTGCATACCTAGGCAGAGACTGTAGATGAGTTTACATACCGAGGCAGAAACTGTCGATGAGTTTACATACCTAGGCAGAGACTGTAGATGAGTTTGCATACCTAGGCAGAGACTGTAGATGAGTTTACATACCGAGGCAGAGACTGTAGATGAGTTTACATACCTAGGCAGAGACGGAAGATGAGTTTACATACCGAGGCAGAGACTGTAGATGAGTTTACATACCTAGGCAGAAGACTGTAGATGAGGCAATCTAATCAGCAAAGACAATGCAGCCAAGAAAGACATCAAGGCAAGACTCCGCAAAGCTTGTCGTGCATTCGCTCATCTCCATATTATTATTATTTTTTTGTATACAGAGTCGACGCTCGTGAAAGAGCTAACATTTATCAAACATACAAATCAAACAAACAAGCAAACAAAGTACGTATATAAAAAGGGAAGCGGTCGACAAGATGGGGAGAGAAGGGGAGGAAGCACACAAGCACAACATTTGAGAGCAGGGACATCGGGAGATGTGTGGGAGGGAGAGGGCCTGGGGGGGGGGGGCAGGATAGGTATAAAAGGCTAGGACACCAAGGACTTCCAGGAAAGAAGTCGGCACCTCAAAAAGTGGATTTGGGGTGAAATTAGCAGGGGTAGAAAAGATCAAGGTTTTGGATTGGGGAAGATAAGAGATGGTGGTGAACAGCCGTTTTAAAGACCTGGAGGGAGGAGTGGGATTGAAGGGAGTGAGGGAGTTTGTTCCAGAGGCGGGAGAAAAGAGGAATGAAGGAGTGAAGGTGAGCAGAGAGTCTTGATTTTGGCAGTTTAACCATAAGAGGATTGCAGGCAGATCTTGTGCGACCTGTCGGAATATTTGGGGGACAGAGCCCAGAGAGAGCTGGGGGAGCAAGGCCAGAGAGGAGTCGGTAGAAGACGGAAAGACCACCAACCTGCCTGCGGTGAGTAAGTGAAAGTCGTAAGGTGAGTGAGTGGTGGTGTTTGGTGGTGAGTGAGTTGGTGGTGAGTAAGACCACCAACCATTCTATCTGGAAGTCGAAGCAGTACAGCCTGAAGACGAAAATAAGACTTTATAACAGCAGCGCCAAATCTGTTCTTCTGTAGAGCTCTGAGTGCTGGTGGGTAATTAAGTCAGATATGGGCAAGCTCGAATCTTTCCACGATGGAGGAAAGTGGAGAAAAGGAAAAAAAGGAAATGGAGGAAAGTCTGCCGCATCCTCTGGTGATATAAGCTATCCAACAAAGACTTGCATGAAAACTCCGGTTGTCACAGCATTACCCTTGGAATTAAGTGTCCCCACCTCCAATGGATACATATATACATGTATATGCCAAAGCTTAACTCATGGGGGTAGACACTTATTCTACCAAGATAAGCTAGTTTTGTATTTTTCATTAATTTTCTGAAATTCGTCGAATTGGTTTTTCATTTGGAAGTTGTGGGTTACGATGTGTAAATAAAAGTGGAAAAAGTCAGATTTAATGCAATTTAATTCCAGGCAAAAAGGCAACAAAAGGTTTGAAGTTTGAAGGGGGTGTAGACTTTCTATTGGGACTGTATGTGTGCGTATGCATCGTTAATGTCTGGCTTCCTTCTTGGGACTTACAGTGCAGTAATTGGCTTTATTTTGATTATCGCAGCATGAAAAAAATCATGTAACAAATTGTGCTTCTGTGGCGTGAATTTCTCACCTACCTCGACGATTGACTTTTCTTCAACTTTCTTCAACTTCACAGTTCAAGTTTACAAAAAAACCTTTTTGCTCCGTCTCTTCATACTCTGTCACAGAATGCCTTTGTCACCAAAGCAGCTTCCTCAGCAAGGATACTATGGGTCTTTAACCTCTACCAAGTAATTCTAGCAGACGGGATGCGAGTTTGACTTTCCTCCGTGGGATGGCACAATTATTGAATCACCCTGGCTGTGAAACACCCGGTTGACAGTTTATAGCTGGGCCGAGTTTCCAACCCAGGAGAGACGGTCTTGAGGCGAGTCTGCACACATCTGGAGCTCCAGGCCATCCTGTCATCCCCCTTTTGGATTGATTGTTCTTCAATAGAAATATCGCTTTCACTCTATCATATCCTGCGTCAGAGTGGCGACGTATCCAGGATGGTTCCTCCCACCACCTTCAGTGTTGTAGTCGAGTCCACCTGGTCCGAGTCAGAATCCGAGTCAGAGTCCAAGCTGTCAGAGCCTGAGTGCGAAGCATTCTGAGTCCAAGTCCTGTTATTTTTCCTTGTGCTTTGGACCTGCCTGTGTTTTCGATGGTCTCGGGTGCCAAATTTGGTGACGAGAAGCTATCTGTAATTTTTCTGCGATTTTCCATCCTCCGAACCTGAACATGCACATTTGTTGTGCTGTGCACTTGGTGGCACAAACGTCCCAGCTATTGTGTTTTTTTGTTTTTTTCATCGTGCAAGTGCATGCGAGCACTCGTTCTTCTCTGCAACATTCCATCCACACTGTGGTGACATTAAAATTTGATTTCGATATCGGGGACATTTTCTGAAGCCGAAAATGGGTGGTTATTCTTCTTTATCATGAAATCTCTGAACACAATTGATAAGTACTTGCAATGAAATGACCATCATCACAATTCCTTTCTCAGGGAGACTTGAATAACTAGTTTTAGATAATAAATGTACTTATTGAGATTGAAACGCAATTCTATTTGAGCTCTTGAGTCTGGGTGCAGATCCCACCATCAGACTGGTACTTCACCTATAACAGGGTAATGGACGGAAGAGGACAACGTTTGAAGGAAGATAGAGTGAGAGAAGGAGGAAGAGGACACAGATGCTGAACAAGCTGAATAAGGATGTTTTTTTTAGCGAGGATGGAAATCGTTGTTGTTTCGTATGCAGCCTCAGCTTGCTGGTTGCAACATTTTCTAGAAATGCGGCTGTGACGCTGACGAAGTGCCCCTGCTACCAGTAGGCCTTTACTCATTTTATGACGTCGGAAGGATAACAGGCTGAGTCAACCCACCTGGTGGTATTTCAGCGGCACGGCATGGGCTCAAATTCCACACAAGAAGATCTGCAGCCAGCCACCTTAACGGTTAAGCCAACAAAAGGCTTCATGAGGTCTAGTGATGGTGATTGACCATGCATTTCACTTTCATTTGTTTTTGTGAGATCAATAATGAGGCACCAACACACTGTAAATCAAGTGTACTCAGCAAACCGCATCTGAGCTGTGTGTTCGCCAAATGTTGTGTTATCGGAAGAATTCTCATCAGTTGTTTGCCGAAACTTAAGTCTACTCGATACCAATTGCGATTCGTGTACACACACTACCCAGATAACCCTATGCCGTTCCAGCCTCGTTTGGACCATTTGTATACTGGTATCGACCGTTCCCACACTCACCTATGCTTATTTAATCGATTAAATTATGAGTGTTGCTGTTCTACCCAAATGTTTACAGACAAGATCAGGAATGGTGATGGTGAAAGGACTATGTTGAGTGTCACCTGTTGACTACCTGTCATCACACAAAATGTGCATGTTTATCATGTCGTTTAAAGGTGTTTGACTTTGGATGGGTTTCTTAAGCCATATTAACTTATGCTCCACTATCTTGTTTCCCTTCAGTCAAGTTTATCGACAGCCCGATAAAAAATCCATTCCCGCACCGAGCGGTACTCATTTTGGAGTCTGGGGAAGCAGGTGAGGTTTCTGACGTCATTTTGCTGAAAATCCACTGTTTGTGTCTATCAAGTACACTTTTCCTTGAGTAGCTAAATATGTTAGTAATTAGTAAACATGAATTAATAGTCCTTATTTTTGGACCATCTCTTTCAGTTCTGACAAATCTCAGTTTCACCCTGTCACTGTGGCATGATTGTCAAAAACAACCAAATAATCTCTTTTTCAGGTCAGACACAGGAAGTGGTTTAGTTTCTTGACTGTATCTGCTTCACCATCAGCCATGATGTGGGTCACATATCAAAGCTGTTTTTCAAACTGAGCTGCAGATTCCATCACTCCAAATAATTCCTTGAACTCCTCGCATACACGGTGTCTGTGTTGTCCAATGGAGACCTCTTGAGAGCTTTATATTCCACAGGATCCAGGAGACCCGTTTGTGATTGTGCTTCCTCACATAGGTGATGAGATGGCAGCATCAAAAGCTGATTTGGTTTCTGTTCAATAAGAAGCTCATAATATAATCATGTCAGCTGATGAGGCTCAAACACATTACCGGTTCTTCACATGGCAGATGGGGTGGCTCATCTCATTTATACGGCATGTCAAAACACAGAGCGTCTTGGAAGAGACTGATAAGTCTCCCGCTCCTTCACTACACAAGTTCCTCCAGTAATCCCCTCCTGGTTCAACTCTCGCTCTTTTAAACTCTTAAATGAGTACCGGCCTACTGGCAGGTGGTGCCACCTCATGTCACCCTCCATCCTTTCCTCAATATTTTTTCCCCATGAATCCTCTTTTCATTCTACCCTTCACTTCCAGTGTCCTGTGTTTACTCCTCTCTCTCTCTCTCTCTCCCTCTCCCTCTCTCTCTCCCTCTCCCTCTCTCTCTCTCTCCCTCTCCCTCTCCCTCTCCCTCTCTCTCTCTCTCTCTCCCTTTTTTCCTGTTCTTTCTTTCCCCTACTTGTGTCCAATTGTGGCCCTCTTCCACCTTGCTCTTCCATGACCTTTGATTTTGCAAGCAAATTTTTATCTTCATCATTTTGTGTTTATTTTAACAATGAAAGATTCAACCACAAAACAACTTTTCCTCTACTCGTTTCTAAAAAATGAAAAATCTATGTTGCTGTCTGATGCGTGCAGGTTCACTTGCTTCCCATCTTCGTTTTCTGAGGAATCTTCCCGTAAGAGAGTTGTGGTTTCCCATGAAGCAGGTGAGCTGAAGCTGAAGTTGGCTTCAGCCTCAGTGTGATGTTTTTGACATGGTTTGAAATATG
This sequence comes from Myxine glutinosa, assembly GCF_964187855.1. Lineage (NCBI taxonomy): Eukaryota > Metazoa > Chordata > Myxini > Myxiniformes > Myxinidae > Myxine > Myxine glutinosa. The sequence goes on along the minus strand of NC_136266.1, from coordinate 27,199,302 downwards.
ACAGAAAGAATTGCACTCAAAATTGTAAATTCTTAACAACCACAATCTGTGTCCATGTTTGAATATTTCATCTGTAAATGATGCACACCGTCCTCCCCCCCAGATGGCTGATGCTTTTGAGTACATGCACACCCGGAACTTCGTGCACAGGGATATAAAGGTAACCAACTACACCAGTGCAGACCGTGATACATTCTGCGTAACACTGCAATGAAAACCAATTTTTGTTCAAGCAAAGGAAGGAATGAGCGTGAGAAGTGGAGGGGGAAGGAAAGAACAAAATTGATATTGTTGGGTAATGACCTACAATGGAGGGAAAGAGGGGGAATCTGTCACATATGGATCCTTTTTGTGTTCATTACATAATTAATTAAACTTGAAATGTAAATAGAAAGTAATATATCACAATTAAATACTCATTCCAGCTTGGTTGTAGTCTGTGAAAAAGACAGCCCCCCACTGTTGGAATTTGTGTTTAATTTTGTTGTCTCTATTCACGGCGACATTGTGAAGATGTTGTTGCACATTTCTCTGATCCTGATTGCCCTCCTGGTAATTTATCCCAATTTAAGGCAACTCTCCTCATACTCTCAAAATTTATCTCCTGACGTCTGATAACCTCATCCTCCAATCTCAATCTTGTCTTCACAGAATCCACTTACACACACTATGTTATGGTCACTTGTCCATAAATGCTGTTCTTCCTCAACCTTGTCCACCATATTCAGATTATTACCTTAGAAGAGGTCAAACTCCTCATGGGATTATCAACAAACTCCATTAAAAAGCAATCCTGGACAAGATCACGAAATCCCTCCTCTGCCCTTTCCTTGTTTCTGAACCCAGTCTATCTATCCCTGGCAAATTAATACAACAACAACAACATGCATTTTAAAGGCCATTTTCCCTGCTAGAGCAGGGGTTAGCCTTGCGGTCCCTATGACAATCCTCCATTTTGCCCTATTTTCTGCATCTCTCCTTGTTAACCCCCTTGCCCGCATTTCTTCTTCCACCATCTTTAGCCAAGTCTTTCTCGGTCTTCCCCGTCCTCTGCTTCCTTCTACATTCATTTCCATCACTCTTCTCAACCAGTCACTTTCATCCTTCCTCAACACATGACAAAACCATCTCAACCTGTTCCTCTTCACAGCATCAATCACAGGCTCTCTTCCCATCATCTTTCGCAATTCATCATTTGTCTTCCTCTCTCTCAACGATACTCCGCACATCCGTCGAACCATTCGCATTTCCACCCTTTCCAACCTTCGTTGCTGCTCTACGTTCATTACCCATGTCTCGCTCCCATAAATCATAACACTTCTCACACATGCGGCATACACCTTTCCCTTCAGCTTCAACGACACTCCCCTCATCATCAGCACGCCACCCAGTTCCCGAAACTTCTTCCATGCACATCTCACTCGAGCAACCGTTGCCGAGTCTGATCCACCTTCTCCATTCAGCATGTCTCCGAGGTAGCAAAATGTTTTCACACCTTCCAGCTTCACGCTGTCTCCAAGATCCAACTCAACATTTCCTCCATCTGTAGCTCCCTCTGTGCACACCTTACATTTGAATGTAGCTGCCACACTGGTTAATGACCCTCTCAGACCACTACATTTTTGATGAACCCACTCAGCGCACATTGTACATTGAATGGAGTTCACTCCGACACCCTTCCTGCACACAGCACAGGGCCACTTCCCAGTTCTTTCCACCTCACCACATGCTTTACCACTTGCCATCACCTTCGTCTTTCCGATATTCACCTTCAAACCTTTTGTCTCCATACATTCCTTCCACGTGTTCATCTTTTCCTTCAGTCCATCCATACTTTCCGCAATCAACACCAGATCATCTGCATACAACAACTCCCACGGTAAACCCTCCTTTACGTTCTGAGCCAGCACCTCCATCACAGCCACAAATAGTAGTGGACTTAGTACCGACCCCTGATGCACTCCCACCTTCACCTCAAACTCACTACTGTTCCCGTCCTTCGTCCTTACAGCTGTGCGCGCTCTTTTGTACATTGCCATCACTACTCTGATCGACCATTCCTCCACTCCTAACTTCCTCAATGCCCATGTCAATACTTTGCGTGGTACCCTATCGAATGCTTTCTCCAGATCAACAAACCCAAGAAACAACTTCTTCCTCTTCTCCATGTACTTCTCCTGCAACTGCCTCACAATGAAAAGCGCGTCTGTCGTTCCTCTTCCTGGCATGAATCCAAACTGCATTTCGCCGATCTTCACTTTCTTCCTTATCCTCCTCTCCAACACCCTTTCCAATACCTTCATTCCATGCTCCAATAACTTTATCGCTCGGTACGAGCCACACTCCAGAGGGTCACCTTTCCCCTTGTATAGAGGGACGAGGGTACTCAGTTCCCAATCCACTGGAATGCGGCCTTCTTTCACCACCAGATTACAGATCTCTGTCATTCTCTTCACACCCCAACTTCCTGCTGCCTTCAACATATCTCCCACAACTCCCGTCGGCCCTCCCGCTTTTCTACCCTTCATTGCTTTTATCGCTTCCTCAACTTCCTTCTCAGTTATCTTCTCTGCCGGTCCTAAAACTGGGTTACTCTTTGTTGCCATCCCATTCATTCTCTGTTTTCAACAGCATTTCCATATATCTTTTCCATCTTCCTTTAATTCCATCTGGGTCGACAACGATTTGTCCCACTTCATCCTTCAAGCAACTCACCCCCATCACATCACACCTCTCTTTCGCCATCTGCTTTGCAATCCTGAATAATGCTTTCTGACCCTCTTCCGAATCCAAGCGTTCTCCGAACATTTTCCTACATGCCTCCTGCGCCTTTGCTACCTCTTTCTTTGCAGCCTTCCTGGCTGCCTTATAACTTTCATGCTCTGCTGTTTCTGCTCCTGTACCCTTCGCCTTCTGCCACTCCTTGAACTTCTTCCTCTTCTCGTCAATCCTCTTTCCAACTTCATCATCCCACCACCATGTTTCCGAGTGCCTCGGTGGTCCTTTTGTCCATCCACATACCTCACCAACGGCTCCCAACAGACTAGCTTTCAACGACATCCAACCACTTTCAAGCTCAACCACATCATCCTCGACCCTACTCAGCCTCTCTTTTAATGCCTCCCTTACTGTCACATCTTTCAACCTCCACACCTTCATTCTCGGTTGGTACTTCACCCGCCGAGCTCTCCTCGCACCTTTCACCCTGATGTCGCAGACAACCAAGTGGTGCTGTGAAACAGCCTCCTCCCCCGGGATCACCTTTGTGTCCCGGAGGTGCCCCCTATCTCGCCTACGCACCATCAGGTAGTCAACGGTTGTCGTCGACCCACCTGACGTGTATGTAACAAGCTTATTATCCTCTTTCTGGAACTGAGTATTACAAATCAACAAATCAGCTCCATCAGCAAACTCCAAAATCCTTTCACCTTCTCCATTTCTCACACCATATCCGTAACCCCCATGAACTCCGTCAAAACCATCCATACTCCTTCCCACATGTCCATTTAGGTCTCCTCCTACCACAACAATTTCCTCATCTTTCACGTTTTCCATCAGCTTCTCTATCGCACACCAGAACTTGTCCTTTTCTTCATCGCTTCGACCAACCTGCGGAGCATATCCCGAGATGACGTTCACCAAGAGCTTTCCAATCATCATTTTCACCATCATCAACCTATCACTCACTCGAGTCACACTCACCACACTGTCTGCAAACTCCTCAGAAAACAGGACACCAACACCATTCACGCCCTCCAGGCACCATTGCCACACAAACTTGTATTTCTGTCCCTGCCTACCCTTCACCACTCTCACACCACTTCCCTTCCATCTCGTCTCTTGCACACAACATATGTCCACTCTTCTTCTGACCAATACTTCCACCACTTCTCCTGATCTCCCTGTCATTGTCCCTACATTCCATGTCCCAAACCTCAGAAACCGATCTCCACTTCGGGCTGTACCCTGCCCATATGTAGTTGTAATTGTCATGGTTCTCCTTTTGAGGCAATGTTTTTCATGGCCGGATGCCCTTCCTGACGCCAACCCTCTTAGTCGTCTTTTACGACACGCAGGGATACAGTGTACCTATTCTTATCCAGGGTACACACCGGGAAACGTTTAAAACATGGAAATTCTGGGGGGTTGGGGGGGGGGCGGCGTCAAGGGAAAGATAAAATGAAAATAAACCCCTTCAGCCAGCACTTAGCTTGGCGTCCCAAAGAGTACTTTCAGGAGCTTGGCGGCTGTTAAAACTGGGGTAGCCACTCATGCGGGAAGTGGTCCAAAATGGCGGTGTCGAACACCGCGCGTCGAAGACACAACAAGCGTGAGGCGAGCAGATTAGACGGCCTCCTTTCGATTCTCTACCGTCAAGCCCAATGCGGCCTTCAGCTTCCAAGAGCCCAGCAGTTGTCCAAAACCTCGTGTGGGGAAATGTGGTATCTGTCCGTCGTCTTGTCCACCGTCCACACGCGGCTTCAAGCTCCGGCGCGAGGAAGCCCTCCGTCCACCCGCATGCTTCGCCAGGCCCCGATGCTTTATACGACTTGCTTTATACGCATTGTTAAAAGTAAATAATGACATGTTTTCTTTCACAATCTTGCGAGATTTCCAGAACTCCTCGGCGTCAAGGGAAAGATAAAATGAAAATAAACCCCTTCAGCCGGCACTTAGCTTGGCGTCCCAAAGAGTACTTTCAGGAGCTTGGCGGCTGTTGAAACTGGGTTAGCCACTCATGCGGGAAGTGGTCCAAAATGGCGGTGTCGAACACCGCGCGTCGAAGACACAACAAGCGTGAGGCGAGCAGATTAGACGGCCTCCTTTCGATTCTCTACCGTCAAGCCCAATGCGGCCTTCAGCATCCAAGAGCCCAGCAGTTGTCCAAAACCTCGTGTGGGTTAATCGAGATCAACGTTCGTATCTTTCCGGAGCCGTACAATTCCTGGAATTAACGTTTTTGAGCATCCAAATGAATGAATTCCGTTCATCTTTCATTAATCATCCACTTTCTAAACTCCCCCCTTGCCCCTCCCCTTCAAATCTCCCCCCCAACCATCCCTCCCAAATTCTCCCTCCTCCCACCTCCTTCTCAAAGCTGCCTCCTCCCCACTTCCTCTCCCTCCTATGTCATACCTCCACCTCCCCCAACCTTCTACTTTCCTCTGCCCCCCTCAAACAAACTCTCACTGTGCCTCATTCCATCACCATCAACCTTTTCGTCCTCCTCATCCTTCCCTTTCTTGTAACTCTTCTGTAATCTCTGACACACTATCAACTGCTCTTCCTACATCCCCCTCTCACCCTTCATCTGACCCTACCCCTCCCATCCCCTGTCCTGCAACCGATGCTCCCCCTCTCTCCTCACTAACGGTATGGACCTCAAACATCCGGGGCCTTCGCTCAAACCTGATTGATCTCTCCATTCAGGTTGATTCTGAAAATCTAGACTTGATCTGCTTAACAGAAACTTTCCTCCTTCAAGATGTCTCTGATTCCTTAATATCTCTTCCTGGTTACTCCCTCCTCCGGTACGATAGACCTGATCCTCGTCCTGGTGGTGGGGTGGCTATCTTTATCAAAAACTCTCTTCCTCACTCTCCCTGCACTGCCCTCTCTCCACCCCACCCACAGGAGTACCTCTGGCTACGGCTTCCTCTCCGCTCCCACCTTTTGTTCAGATGTGTTCTGTACCGTCCTCCAAACAGTGATGGCTCCATTTACATTTCTCTGTCGGACAACATGGACCAACTTCTATCAACTCATCCAAACTCTCTCTTCCTCATATGTGGCGACTTCAACTGTCATCATGCCAGCTGGCTGGGTGTGGGTTCATCTCTCACCAGCCATGGCACCTCAGCAAAGGACTTCTGCGACTCATTGGGACTGACACAATCTGTCAATTTCCCGACCCGGATTTCAGTCAATGGAGTATCTTCTCTTCTGGACTTGGTTATGACTAACTTCCCTGCAAATGTCTGCTGCTCTTCTTCTGCTCCAATCGGTTCTTCTGATCATGTGCTTGTTAAAGTGGACATCTCACTGGCCATTCTCAGAGAGCCTCCTCAGCGCCGACGAGTCTGGCATTTCACTCAGGCCGACTGGCACGGTCTGCAAGCAGCCATCAATCAACTGGACTGGTCTCCCATCTCTAATGCCTCTGACATCAATTCTTCCTGGGAATTCTTCCAAAGCAAACTGCTCTCTCTCATGCACAGATTTATCCCATCTCGTCTTCAGTTGTCTTACCCTTCCTCCCGTCCATGGTACACTGAATCTTGTGGTGAGGCTGTTGCCCTGAAACAACTTGCCTTTGGTCTTGGAAGGCAAATCCAACTGAAGGCATTCTCAGTTCCTTCCACTAAGCTCGAAACAAGTGTGTTTCTACCCTCAGGAGTGCCAGGAAGCACTATCTCTCCACACTCAAGATTGAACTCTCAAACCTGTCTCCTTCCTCCAAATCCTGGTGGCGTCTGGTCAAATCCGTTTCTGGTGTTTGTTCCCCCTCCATCTCCTCCCTTGAGGTAAGGGAGGGGATGGAGGGGGAACAAACACCAGAAACGGCTACACAGTTGACACCGCACGTGACAAAGCCGAATGCCTCAACTCTGTGTTTGCCTCAAAATCTTGTGTCCCAAACCCATCTCTCTCTGTTCCCACCTTTCCCAGTCGAACCCAACTGCTCCTGGACTCTGTGTCCTTCTCTCCTGACAAGGTGGAGAAGTTTTTATCAAACCTCGACTCTGATTCTGCACCTGGACCAGATGGCATCAGCCCTCGGGTCCTAAAATCCTGCTCTGCCGCTCTATCTCACCCTCTCTCTGTTCTTTTCACCCTCTCTTTTGTCAAGGTCATATGCCAGCATCTTGGAAATCAGCAAACATTACCGCTTTACACAAAAAGGTGCAAAAACAGATCCTTGCAACTACAGACCAATCAGCCTGCTCCCAATTATCAGCAAAGTCATGGAATCCATCATTGCTTCAGATATCAAATCCTTCCTCTTCTCCAATGGCTTGATCTCTGATCATCAATTTGGATTCAGACCAGGTCATTCTACTCTGGACATGTTGCTTCTGCTGTCTCAACAATGGATGGAGGTCCTCAATGCCAAACAGGAAATCAGAGCTGTCTCACTTGACATATCACGTGCCTTCGATACGGTCTGGCACCCAGCTCTGCTCACCAAACTCACCTCCTATGGTATTCAGGGAAATCTCCACTCATGGCTTGCGGATTTCCTCTCTGGTCGTAGGCAACGTGTGGCCCAGAATGGATTTCTCTCATCTTCCCTGCCTGTTCTGGCTGGAGTTCCCCAAGGTAGTGTTCTGGGCCCTGTGCTATTTCTGGTCTTCATCAATGACCTCTCCGACTCTCTGGAAAATCCTCTCTATCTCTTTGCTGATGACTCCACTATTCCTCATCCCTCAGATCGGCAGTCTGCAGCCTCCTCACTCTCTGCAGACCTGGACAAAATCACAGACTGGTCAAACAAATGGAACATGTCTTTCAATCCTGACAAATCTCACACTCTTACAATGTCTCTGCGAAAGGACCGACTGGACAACCCTCCCATCTACTTTCTCAACAATCCTCTCCAAGAAGTTCTGTCGCTCAAGCTTTTGGGTCTCACTATCTGCCATGATCTTTCTTGGGAAAACCACATTTCCAAGCTGGCCTCCAAAGCCAGTCGACGACTGGGCATCCTCCGTCGTGCGAAGTCCTTCCTTGGCACACCTGAGTTCCTCACCACATACAAGGCTTTCAGCCGCAGCTCAATGGAATACTGTTCCCCCGTCTGGGCTGGTGCTCCTGCCTCACACCTTGCTCGGCTTCACGCTGTTGAGGCCAAAGCTTTCAGAATCATTGGAATCCCCTGCTATGTAGTCAACTCCGAGGGCCTTTCACTCACTCACCGCAGGCAGGTTGGTGGTCTTTCTGTCTTCTACCGACTCCTCTCCGGCCTTGCTCCCCCAGCTCTCTCTGTGCTCTGTCCCTCCAATATTCCTTCAGGTCGCACAAGATCTGCCTGTAACCCTCTTATGGTTAAACTGCCAAAGTCTAGGCTCTTTGCTCACCTTCACTCTTTCATTCCCCTTTTCTCCCGCCTCTGGAACAAACTCCCCCACTCCCTTCAATCCCACTCCTCCCTCCAGGTCTTTAAAACAGCTGTTCACCACCATCTCTTATCTTCCCCCATCGAAAACCTTGATCTTTTCTACCCCCGGTAATTCACCCCAGAGTCCTTGCAGTGTTCATATGTTTTATTCCTCTCCCACCTCCCCCCAAGTCCTCCCGATGTCCCTGCTCTCAAATGTTGTGTTTGTGTCCTTCCCCCTCTCTCCCCATCTTGTCTGCCGCTCCCCTTGTTTTTTGTGTTTTGTGTGTCGGTTTGTCTTTTTGTGTGATTAATGTTAGCTCTTTCACGAGCCTCGATCTTGTATACAAAAAAAAAATAAAAAAAATCCAATGACCGTGCTCTCAGTCCGTGGTGAGAAGGAAGCAAGGCCGCGTCGCGAGCTCCCTGGCAAATTAATATCACTCACTTCACTTCAAAGCAAAAGTACTCTTCCTTCACCACAATCCTTTCTTAATTCTTGATGAACCTTTTAATCTTACTCTCCCGTCACACCAAGAGCCTGATCATACGTGCCAAAATACTCATCCATCACGAATCTCTATCCACACAGAACACTCTTCATTCACGCCCTGCTTCAGATCGCCCTTTTCTCTTGAGAAAATATTGTCCTTTACCTAGATTGCGACACTTTTCCGACTTTCTCTTTCTTTTCACACCTCTACATCTTGTGGCCTTCGATTCCTGTCATTTAGCTAAACCAAGTCTCACTTCCTGCGACTCTATCGTTTGTACTCCTCGCTATCTACTCTCGCTTCAACCTCCTCTCTATTATGTAAACTCCTGACTGACATTGGGAGAGGATGTTTTTTTAAGTTTTCTCTTTCTAGAATTTTCTGTCCTGTGTGCCCATCGCATTTATATTCGCATATTTCCTTCAACATAATTTATCACCAGAGGTTTTATGTTTTTAACATATCTATTTTTGTTTGATCTCCAGCCACAAAACATGCTTTTGAGCAATAAGGGGATCGTGAAGGTCATCGACTTTGACCTTTCCACACCTTTCAAACATGGCAGAAATTTTTACGAAAACAGGGGCACACCTGGTTATAAGGCACCAGAGGTGACAAAAGCGCATGGCTACGAAGGTCCCCCAGTCGATGTGTGGGCACTTGGCGTCCTATTCACGACATTATTTGGTGGACTTCACTTTGATGGACATAATATTATTGAAGTGAGTATTGTTTTTGATGGTGTCATGATCATGAATGTGGTGTGAAGGAGATGCAGTTGCTGAGGGTGTGTTGTGTGAAGGGAATCTTGAGTGTTTCATATGCAGTGCCTTGAGAAGGTATTCATGCCACTTAACTTTTTTCCCTTTTGTTGTGTTACAGCCTGAACTTAAAATGGATTAAATTCACATTTTTTGTAACTGATCTACACATACAACAACACAACATGCATTTTAAAGGCCATTTTCCCTGCTAGAGCGGGGGTTAGCCTTGCGGTCCTCATGACAATCCTCTCCATTTTGCCCTATTTTCTGCATCTCTCCTTGTTAACCCCCTTGCCCGCATTTCTTCTTCCACCATCTTTAGCCAAGTCTTTTTCGGTCTTCCCCGTCCTCTGCTTCCTTCTACATTCATTTCCATCACTCTTCTCAACCAGTCACTTTCATCCTTCCTCAACACATGACCAAACCATCTCAACCTGTTCCTCTTCACAGCATCAATCACAGGCTCTATTCCCATCATCTTTCGCAATTCATCATTTGTCTTCCTCTCTCTCAACGATACTCCACACATCCACCGAACCATTCGCATTTCCACCCTTTCCAACCTTCGTTGCTGCTCTACGTTTATTACCCATGTCTCGCTCCCATAAATCATAACACTTCTCACACATGCAGCATACACCTTTCCCTTCAGCTTCAACGACACTCCCCTCATCATCAGCACGCCACCCAGTTCCCGAAACTTCTTCCATGCACATCTCACTCGAGCAACCGTTGCCGAGTCTGATCCACCTTCTCCATTCAGCATGTCTCCGAGGTAGCAAAATGTTTTCACACCTTCCAGCTTCACGCCATCTCCAAGATCCAACTCAACATTTCCTCCATCTGCAGCTCCCTCTGTGCACACCTTACATTTGAATGTAGCTGCCACACTGGTTAATGACCCTCTCAGACCACTACATTTTTGATGAACCCACTCAGCGCACATTGTACATTGAATGGAGTTCACTCCGACACCCTTCCTACACACAGCACAGGGCCACTTCCCAGTTCTTTCCACCTCACCACATGCTTTACCACTTGCCATCACCTTCGTCTTTCCGATATTCACCTTCAGACCTTTTGTCTCCATACATTCCTTCCACGTGGTCATCTTTTGCTTCAGTCCATCCATACTTTCCGCAATCAACACCAGATCATCTGCATACAACAACTCCCACGGTAAACCCTCCTTTACGTTCTGAGCCAGCACCTCCATCACAGCTACAAATAGTAATGGACTTAGTACCGACCCCTGATGCACTCCCACCTTCACCTCAAACTCACCACTGTTCCCGTCCTTCGTCCTTACAGCTGTGCGCGCTCTTTTGTACATTGCCATCACTACTCTGATCAACCATTCCTCCACTCCTAACTTCCTCAATGCCCATGTCAATACTTTGCGTGGTACCCTATCGAATGCTTTCTCCAGATCAACAAACCCAAGAAACAACTTCTTCCTCTTCTCCATGTACTTCTCCTGCAACTGCCTCACAATGAAAAGCACGTCTGTCGTTCCTCTTCCTGGCATGAATCCAAACTGCATTTCGTCGATCTTCACTTTCTTCCTTATCCTCCTCTCCAACACCCTTTCCAATACCTTCATTCCATGCTCCAATAACTTTATCGCTCGGTACGAGCCACACTCCAGAGGGTCACCTTTCCCCTTGTATAGAGGGACGAGGGTACTCAGTTCCCAATCCACTGGAATGCGGCCTTCTTTCACCACCAGATTACAGATCTCTGTCATTCTCTTCACACCCCAACTTCCTGCTGCCTTCAACATATCTCCCACAACTCCCGTCGGCCCTCCCGCTTTTCTACCCTTCATTGCTTTTATCGCTTCCTCAACTTCCTTCTCAGTTATCTTCTCTGCCGGTCCTAAAACAGGGTTACTCTCTATGTTGCCATCCCATTCATTCTCTGTATTCAACAGCATTTCCATATATCTTTTCCATCTTCCTTTAATTCCATCTGGGTCGACAACGATTTGTCCCACTTCATCCTTCAAGCAACTCACCCCCATCACATCACACCTCTCTTTCGCTATCTGCTTTGCAATCCTGAATACTGCTTTCTGACCCTCTTCCGAATCCAAGCGTTCTCCGAACATTTTCCTACATGCCTCCTGCGCCTTTGCTACCTCTTTCTTTGCAGCCTTCCTGGCTGCCTTATAACTTTCATGCTAGTAGAACTGATCTACACATAATACCCCATAATGTCAAAGTGGATTAAAAAAATATATTTTTTACAAAATAATTTCAAATGAAAAGCTGAAATGTCAATAAGTCTTCAACCCCTTTGCGATGACACTCCAAATTGAGGTCATGTGCATCCAATTTCCTTTGATCGTCCTTGAGATTCTCCAGAACCTGATTAGGGTACACACGAGGCCAATTCAATTGATTGGACATTATTTAAAAAGAAACACACCTTTCTATATAAGGTCCCACAGTTGACATTGCATGTCATAGCAGAAACGCGACCATGAAGTCCAAGATACTGTCTGTAGAACTCTGAGATAGAATTCTGAGGAGGCATAGATCTGGGGAAGGAGATAAAACAATTTCTAGTGTTTTGAAAGTTCCCAAGAGCACAGTTAGTATGGCAGATAGGTGCAGGAATTGTGCCTTTGATGATACAAGTATGGCATTTTGCACACAGTCAGAGTACGTCCTAAGAAAGATATTTGGCTATAGGGCCATCGCAGATTTGTCCTTTTTTGAAAAATGGCCACCGTTGTCACAGGAAAAATCTGCGATGGCCCGACAGCCAATATCTTCCTTAGGGCATACTCTGTGTGCCAACTCTTGTGCTTCTATCATCAAAGGCACAATTCTCCCAAATATTTCATCTATCTGCCGTACTAAAAATTGGGTGCCATTTTTATTGGACACATCTGTGATGACTCCAATAGTCAGAATATTTAACTGTGTACCAAATACCATGCTGGGATGATTCAAACAGCAGTTTATACAAATGAATATGCCATATTCCATATACCATAATATACCATATAAATGATGGCCATTTTCAAATCATTGTTGTCACAGGACAAATATATGACAACCCGATAGTTAAGGGTCTTTAATTATGTGCCAAATGTCAAGCTTGTATGACCACAACAACAGTTTATACACAGTAATGTACCAAATATATGTAAAATAACAAGCAATGGAGGCCATTTTGAAAAATGGCCGCCATTGTTGTCACAGGACAAATCTGCAATGGCCCTTTCACCAAATATCTTCCTAAGGGCATACTCTAACTGTGTGCCAACTCTCGTGCTTGCATCATCAAAGTCACAATTCTCCCAAATATTTCACCTGTCTGCCGTACTAAGTGAGCTCCCCATGAGGAAATGCAAAGAATATGAAACTACCCAGACTTTTTCGGGGTTAGTCCCTTGTTGTCCGACCAAACTGAGCAACCCATCAAGAAGGACCTTTGTCAGAGAGGTGACCAAGAACGCAATGACCACTCTGAGAGAACCACAGAGTTCCTTGGCTGAGAAGGGAGAACCTGCCAGGTGGACAACAGTCGCTGCAGCACGTCACAAATCTATGCTTTATGGGAGAGTGGACAGACGGAGGCCTTTCCTGAGAAAAACGCATGACAGCATGCCTGGATTTTGCAAAAAGGCACGTGAAAGACTCAGAGCATGAGGTATATGATTCTGTGGTCTGATGAGACAAATATTGAACTATTTGGCCTGAATGCAAAGGGCCACGTCTGCAGGAAAAACAAACACAGCTCATCACCCATCTAACACCATCATTGCTGTGAAGCATGGTGGTGGCAGCATCATGCTATGAGGATGCTTTTCAGCGGCAGGGACGGGGAGACTTGCAAGGATAGAGGGGGTAATGTGGGTGGTTTGTGTACACCCACCCAGCTGCTGGTGGCATCATTTTTCTGTGGGCGCATCTGCCGCTGATGCAATGCCTCTCCTTAACCAGTTATCTGGGACTCGTTTTGCCGAGCTCGGAAGGATGACAGGCTGAGTCAACCCCACCTGGCGTTCATGCAACGGGATTCGAACTCAGGACCTTATAATCCCAAGCCCGCTGCCCTAACCATGAGGCCAACACCAGGTGATGAGGCAACAATGAATGGAGCCAAATACAGACAAATCCTTGAGGAGAACCTTCTTTTTCCTTTTGGAGAACCTTTTTTTTTCCTTGAGGAGAACCTTTTCTTCAGAGTATGCAAGACCTAAGAATGCAGCAGAGATTTACGTTCCAACAGGGCAATGACCCCAAGCATACTGCCAAACCAACACAGGAATGGCTTGATAACAAGAACGTGAAAGTCCTTCAGTGCCCCCAACCAGAGCCCAGACTTTAATCGCATTGAGAATCTGTGGGAAGACTTGAAGAATGATGTTCACTGACACTCCTCATCCAACTTGACAGAGCTTGAGCAAATCTGCAATGCAGAATGGAAGAAAGTCCCCAAATCCAGATGTGCAAAACCGAAAGATACCGAAGAAGACTCAAAGCTTTAAAAAAAAAACTTTTTTTTTTTTTTTTTGGTATACAAGATCGAGGCATGTGGAAGAGCTAACATCAATCACAAAAAAAAAACGGAAACACAAAATGGAGGAGCAGAGGACAAGATGGGGAGAGAGAGGGAAGCACACAAGTACAACAGAACAACACAGGGACAAAGAGAACAGGGACAATTGAATATCCGTGGGAGGGAGAGGGCTTGGGGGGAGGAGGCATGGGAAGGCGGGGGGTGGGGGGAAGGTATAAAACACATGGACACTGCTAGAACTTCCAGGAAAGAAAGAAGTCAGGATTTCAAAATAAGTGGATCTGGGGTGAATTAACGGGGGTAGAAAAGATAAAGGTTTTGGATGCGGGAAGACAAGAGATGGTGGTGAACAGCTGTTTTAAAGACCTGGAGGGAGGAGTGGAATTGAAGAGAGTGAGGGGGTTTTTTCCAGAGGCAGGAGTAAAGAAGAATGAAGGTGTGAAGGTGAGCAGAGAGTCTTGATTTTGGCAATTTCACCAGAAGAGGGTGACTGGCAGATCTTGTGCGACCTGTCGGAATATTTGGGGGACAGAACGCAGATAGAGCTGGGGGAGCTCGGCCGGATAGGAGTCGGTACAAGACAGAACTGTTCAATTTTAAAATGTTTAAACTTTCCCCTGAAGTGCTGTATTCTGTCGTATATTATAACACTTTTTTGTTCTTCTTCCTTAAAAGGGTGCTTTCGACTTGATCACCAAATCTATTCATTCCATCTCTCACAGTTCCTCCTTTCTACATTCCCTAAACTCACCAGCACTCCACCCCCCCTCCAGCGTCCTCAAACGTATCTCTGACTTGAAAGTCACAAGATACTCATTTTGCAATAAATGTTCGTTTTCCATTAATCGTACACTTTCTAAAATCCAAATTCACTCCTCCCCTCCAAATCTTCCCCATCACCCATCCCTTTCAAATCTCCCCCCTTGCCCCTTCCCTCCTAAACTCCAACCTGACCCCTCCCCTCCGAGACTCCCCCTCGCTCCTCCCCTCCTAAACTCCCCCCCACCCTCCCCTCCAAATCGCCCCCATCTCCCATCCCTTTCAAATCCCCCCCTTGCCCCTTCCCTCCTAAACTCCCCCATAACCCCTCCCCCTATAAAATCTGCCCTCACCCCTCCCCTCAAAATATCCCCACCCTCATTTTTTCTCCATTTCCCTCCTCTCACCCCACCTCCTCAAAGCGTCCTCCCCGCTTCTTCCCCCTTCCAACTTTCCCCTTCATCTCCCCCAAACTTCTTCCTCGCTCTGCCCCCTCCTCAAATAACACCTCACTGTGCCTCACCCAATCACCATCAAACCTTTTCTCCATCCCATCCTTCCCTTTCTCCTAGCTATTCTGAAATCTCTGACACACATTCAACAGCTCTTCCTCCTCTTCCACATCTTAACCTATTCCTCACCCCCCCCCCCCTGTTCTGCAGGTGGGGTTGCTATCTTTATCAAAAACTCTCTTCCTCACTCACCCTGCACTGCCCTCTCTCCACCTCACCCCCAGGAGTACCTCTGGCTACGGCTTCCCCTTCGCTCCCACCGTTTTGTTCATATGTGTGTTGTACCGGCCACCAAACAGTGATGACTCCATCGACATCTGGCTGTCTGATAATATGGACCAACTTCTATCTACTCATCCCAACTCTCTCTTCCTCATATGTGGTGATTTCAATTGTCACCATGCCAGTTGGCTGGGTGTGGGTACCTCTCTCACCAGCCATGGCTTCTCAGCAAAGGACTTCTGTGACTCACTGGGACTGACACAATCTGTCAATTTCCCTACCCCGATCTCAGTCAACGGAGCATCTTCTGTTCTTGAATTGGTTATGACTAACTTCCCTGCAAATGTCTGCTGCTCTTCTTTTGCTCCAATCGGCTCATCTGATCATGTGCTTGTTAAAGTGGACATCTCTCTGACCATTTTCAGAGAGCCTCTTCAGCGTCGACGAGTCTGGCATTACACTCAGGCCAACTGGCACGGTCTTCAAGCAGCCATCAATCATCTGGACTGGTCTCCCATCTCCACCGCCTCTGACATCAACTCATCCTGGGACTTCTTCCAAAGTAAATTGCTCTCTCTCATGCACAGATTTATCCCATCTCGTCTTCAGTTGTCATACCTTCCTCCCGTCCATGGTTCACGGAATCTTGTGGTGAGGCAGTTGCCCAGAAACAACTTGCCTTCGCCTCCTGGAAAGCAAATCCAACGGAAGGAATCAAACAAGTGTGTGTCCACCCTCAGGAGAGCGAGGAAACAATATCTCTCCTCACTCAAGACTGAACTCTCAAACCTGTCTCCCTCTTGCAAATCCTGGTGGTGTCTGGTCAAATCTGTTCCTGGTGTTTGTTCCCCCTCCATCCCCTCCCTTACCTCAAACGGCTACACAGCTGACTCCGCTCGTGAAAACGCTGAATTCCTAAACTCTGTGTTTGCCTCTAAATCTTGTGTCCCAAACTCACCCCTTCTCTGTATCCACTGTGCCCAGTCGAACCCAGCTGCTCCTGGACTCTGTGTCCTTTTCTCCTGACAAGGTGGAGAAGTTTCTGTCATCCCTCAACTCTGATTCTGCAATTGGACCTGACGGCCTCAGCCCACGGGTCCTAAAATCCTGCTCTGCCACTCTTTCACTCCCTCTCTCTGTTCTCTTCACCCTCTCTTTTGCTCAAGGTCATCTGCCATCAGCTTGGAAATCAGCCAACATCACCGCTTCACACAAACAAGGTGCATAAACAGATCCTTGCAACTACAGACCAATCAGCCTTCTCCCAGTTATCAGCAAAGTTATGGAATCTATGCACACCTGAGCTCCTCACCACATACAAGGCTTTCATCCGCAGCTCAAAGGAATAGGCCACGTGCAAAGGCCTCTGGGCCAGTGCTCCTGCCTCACACCTAGCTCGTCTTCACGCTGTTGAAACCAAAGCTTTCAGAATCATTGGAATCTCCCGCGATGAAGCTAACTCCGAGGGCCTTTTGACTCACTCGCCGCAGGCAGGTTTGTGGTCTTTCTGTCTTCGACCGACTCCTCTCCGGCCTTGCTCCCCCAGCTCTCTCTGTGCTCTGTCCCCCAAATATTCCGACAGGTCGCACAAGATCTGCCAGCAACCCTCTTATGGTTAAACTGCCAAAATCAAGACTCTCTGCTCACCTTCACTCTTTCATTCCTCGCTTCTCCCGTCTCTGGAACAAACTCCCTCATGCTCTTCAATCCCACTCCTCCCTCCAGGTCTTTAAAACAGCTGTTCACCATCATCTCTGATCTTCCCGCATCCAAAACCTTGATCTTTTCTACTGTTACGTGGTCCCCTCGGTGAATACCTGGTCTCGGTGACCCCCGGACCGTGAGAGGAACTTCGCCAGAAAGCTGTATTATATATGCGCTTTCGCCACGCAATCCATATGAATTTCACCCAAGAGACAACTGATGTTCAAGGATATATTTCAATGGTAATGATACCATACAATTTCAAGGATACAACCACGGAGATTTTCCCCGCGCAATCAACAATACACAACCATCAACAATTCCCAACCCACCATCAATTCCCTATGATTAAGATGGCCATCTTATATACGTGTGTCCCGGTGAGTACTCACGACCCCCTTTTGGTCTCGGTCCCGCACAATGTCTCTGGGCCCCTCCTGACCAAGATGATGGTCGGCGTCGCCGCACTCGGGCGGTTGAACGAACCCCGGGTGGACGTGTTTCCACCGGGCAGGTATCGTACCCGGCACCCCGGCTACAGCCCCTCGCGGCCACGCGAAGCGGGGACGGGAAAGCAAGCCAAAAGCCCCACGCCGCTTGCCAGGCGTGTTAGGCCCCAACGGGCGACCCGTACGCGTCTTTTTAGACGGGGTCGCGAACGGCGCCAAACGCTGGGTCGGTGCACGGCCACACGACCGTTTGACGTCCACCGGGCAGGTATCCGTCCCGGTAACTCCTCTCGCCAGACAGGCTCGGGAACGCCGCTTTTCCACATGGCTCAATCAATCCCACCTTTCGTCGGTGCGGGGCGAGGAAGAAGAATACTCGTCCTTTTTTCCTCGTGTCTTTTCCCTTCCGTTTCCGGTCACTTCCGTTTCCGGCCACTTTTTCAGAAGGGCTCCTGACCCTCCAACCACAACAACTACACAACAACTTAATATACTACACACGGATAAGCAAAGACCTGAATGGTAATTCACATACATTCACATAAATATGTAACACTCCCCCCCTTCAAGAAAGAAAGTTTGAACCCAGCGAAAACTTTCTTTGCCGGCCAATTTGGAGAAACAAACCAGATAACTCAACCCCCCCCCCACATTATCAGTTCCCCCCGGGTACAGTTATCACTTAAAAATAAAGCAACCAAAATTTCACCACAACCCCTCCAGATTACTCACTCTGGACTAAGCACCAGCAACGACATTGTCCCTGCCAAATCAAACTCCATCTCATGACCCTCTGACTTTGACCGTCAGTTTCTTGTGAATGAAGGTTAAGGGGTTGATCAAAGATCCAAAGTTAAGCCACTCGATAGCACTTTTTCCGGGAGGCCAAGCCGAGTATTCACTACATGGATGCCTTTAGGAACGTGGAGTTCATGGTTAGTCCGTGCAGGAAAGTTCTCTACATGGGCGCCTTGAGGAACGTGGAGTTCACGGTTAGTCCGTGCATGAAAGTTCACTACCTGGACGCCTTTAGGAACGGCGTTCACGGTTAATCCGTGTAGGAATCTTGGCTCGGCGGCTCCGCCGCATTCAGTGCTTCAACTTCTCAGAACTTCCTTAATAATGAGGGTGGGACCACTTGTCCCTGTAGTCCCATGAATAGCGGTCTCCTTCTCGGCCACTACTTTGCCCATCCTTCCTTCGGGAGCGGCCGTAACTCAGGGAGCCTCCATAATAATATTGATTGCGGCCACCACCAAAACTACCGCCCAGTTGTCCTCTCCTGTAGACCTCTCGACGCCTACGAAATGCCTTCCCTACTGTTATGGTCCGACCCTCCAAATCCTTGCCATTCCAATTCTTCTCTGCCTCTCTGGCGTCTTTTGTGCTGGCAAACGTGACAAAGCCGAACCCTCTTGACTGTTGCGTTTCCCAGTCTCTTACCAACCGCACTTCCACCAGCGGCCCATATCTGTTGAAGACAGAGGTCAGAACTTCTTCCTCTGTTTTGAAGTTCAGTCCCCCTACAAATAACTTGGCACTTTTGTCGCCATCCCGAGCTGGTGTGGTGTTATTTTCCCTGCTGGGCTCTGTACCAACCCTCAGGTTACCATAAACTTGACCCCCGGCCAAATCATTCCCGATAACCACAGATACACCCTCTACAGGAAGCGTGGCTTGTAAACCGACGGTGACCGGTCCTGACACCAAATCGGACTCCAAATGGATGACATGAAGGGGAGCACTAACACCGCCCCCGATCCCCTGTAAACGAACACTATCCCCCGTTGCCGTCTCCTCGGACCATGGCAAAATGCCTTCAAGCATTAAAGATTGATGTGCCCCTGTGTCCCTCAATATCCTAACCGGTTTCCGGTTAGTCGAGGCTCCATCCCGTGACACAAACCCCTCTGAAATAAATGGTTGGTAACCCTTTTGATGGCGATTTCTCACAATGGCCATTGCATTTGGAGTCGTAGTAGTCGGACTCCGCTCTGGGTCTTCGCTTTTCATGCGGTAACAACTGGACATCAAGTGTCCCGGTTTCTTGCAAAAAGCGCAAGTAGGCCCGGAGGAAAAACTCGTGGTCTGCCTCGGGCCCCCCGAACTATAAGTTTGTCTTGGGCCCGCATCCCTCTGATTTCGAACAGGTGGGGTATCATAGTTGTCCCCATAATCATCTCGAGGCCGCCGCCATGTATGGTCGTTCTCCGCACCTGCTGTTCCCCACCTCCCCTGCGGAGATCTAGGCGAGGAGTTAGGTTCGTGGACCCCTATTCGGTGGGTTAAGGCATAATCATCTGCCATGGTGGCTGCGTCCCACAACTTTGGTACTTTCTTTTCCTGCAGGTACACTTTGATGTCCTCGTGGACACACTGCTGGAATTCCTCCACCAGGATCAAGTCCCGCAATGTCTCGAAGTCTTTCCCGACTCCTTTTGACTCACACCACCGATCAAACATGTTTTCTTTCACTCTGGCAAACTCCACATGGGTCTCACTCTCCCTCTTCCTGGCATTCCTGAATTTTTGCCTGTAAGCTTCCGGAACCAACTCATACGCTTTGAGGATGTGCGTCTTCAGTACCTCATAATCTGCACATTGGTCCATTGGTAGCGCCGAATAAATTTCCTGAGCTTTCCCCACCAGCACACTTTGCACGAGTATGGTCCAGGCCTCCTCCGGCCAGTTTAATTGTCGAGCCACTTTCTCAAAGTGTGGAAAAAATTTCGCGACTTCTTTTTCACTGAACGGTGGAACCAGCCTCACATGTCTGCCCACATCCCAGGTTTTCTGGTTAGGTGTCGACCCCGTCAGCAAGGGTGGTGCCTCTCCCCGTTCTCTCATTAACTCCAGCTCCTTGAATTTGATTTCTTGCTGAAGCTCCATGTCACGTTCCTTTAATTCCCTTTCCGCTTTTCTCTCCTCTGCTTCGAGGTCCCTTGCAGCTCTCCTCTCCTCCGCTTTTCTCCCTTCTAACCTTTCCTGGAGTTCTCTTTCCACTCTCCTTTCCTCTGCTTGTTTCTCTTCTCTCCTCGCTTCTGCTTTCCTTTCCTCTTCTTTTAACCTTTCCTGGAGTTCTCGTTCCACTCTCCTTTCCTCTGCTTGTTTCTCTTCTCTCCTCTCTTCTGCTTTCCTTTCTTCTTCTGCTCTTTCCTTTTCTGCTTTCCTTTCTTCTTCTTTAATCCGTTCCTGGCTCTGTAATTGCAACTCCAGTTTCCGGAGCTCAACGTCTTCTGGTTCTTCGGGTAGCCACTCCCAGGCTAACTCGTCCCATGTTCCTAATCCCACCATAGATTCTATCACTGTGGCCTGCAACTCTGCCTTCCTCAAATTAGTTCGGACCTCCAAGTTAAAATGTTTGGCCAATTTCAAGAGGTCCGACTTTAGCAACGCTCGGAACTGTGCCTCACTCGGGGTTACCACAAAGTTCTGTGCCACAAACGCCATGGTGCCTATCGTTAACACCTGTTAACCTTCACCCAAGACTTTACCCCAATTTCTCAAAAATTTTTTTTTACCAATTAATAATTAATTAATAAATTTTAATTAATAAAAAATTATTATTTTATTATGTTATACAATTTTAAATCCCGGACGTAGACCCAATTGCGAAACCGCAAATCGTAATTTGGACGAGCCCCCAATTCTGTTACGTGGTCCCCTCGGTGAATACCTGGTCTCGGTGACCCCCGGACCGTGAGAGGAACTTCGCCAGAAAGCTGTATTATATATGCGCTTTCGCCACGCAATCCATATGAATTTCACCCAAGAGACAACTGATGTTCAAGGATATATTTTAATGGTAATGATACCATACAATTTCAAGGATACAACCACGGAGATTTTCCCCGCGCAATCAACAATATACAACCATCAACAATTCCCAACCCACCATCAATTCCCTATGATTAAGATGGCCATCTTATATACGTGTGTCCCGGTGAGTACTCACGTCCCCCTTTTGGTCTCGGTCCCGCACAATGTCTCTGGGCCCCTCCTGACCAAGATGATGGTCGGCGTCGCCGCACTCGGGCGGTTGAACGAACCCCGGGTGGACGTGTTTCCACCGGGCAGGTATCGTACCCGGCACCCCGGCTACAGCCCCTCGCGGCCACGCGAAGCGGGGACGGGAAAGCAAGCCAAAAGCCCCACGCCGCTTGCCAGGCGTGTTAGGCCCCAACGGGCGACCCGTACGCGTCTTTTTAGACGGGGTCGCGAACGGCGCCAAACGCTGGGTCGGTGCACGGCCACACGACCGTTTGACGTCCACCGGGCAGGTATCCGTCCCGGTAACTCCTCTCGCCAGACAGGCTCGGGAACGCCGCTTTTCCACACGGCTCAATCAATCCCACCTTTCGTCGGTGCGGGGCGAGGAAGAAGAATACTCGTCCTTTTTTCCTCGTGTCTTTTCCATTCCGTTTCCGGTCACTTCCGTTTCCGGCCACTTTTTCAGAAGGGCTCCTGACCCTCCAACCACAACAACTACACAACAACTTAATATACTACACACGGATAAGCAAAGACCTGAATGGTAATTCACATACATTCACATAAATATGTAACACTACCCCCGCTAATTTCACCCCAGATCCACTTTTGTGAAATACCAACTTCTTTCCTGGAAGGCCTTTCAGTGTCGATGTGTTTTCTACTTCTCCCACCTCCCCCCAAGCCCTCGACCTTCCGCAGATCTCCCGTTAACTCTGCTGTCAAATGTTGTACTTGTGTGCCCCCCTCTCTCCCCCTATCTTGTCCACTGCTCCCCATATTATATGTTTTATGTGTCTGTTTGATGTTTTGTGTGATTAATGTTTGCTCTTTCACGAGCCTCGATATTGTGTGCAAAAAATTATATATATATATATATATATATATATATATATATATATATATATATATTAGATATTTCTGTATTTCATTGTCAATTATTTTGCAAAAAATTCTTTTCAAAAAAAACTACTTTGGCATTATTTGGTGCCGTATTTTCGGTGTATTGACAGCGGCGGTGTATTAACCGCACCCTATTTTTCACCCTGCAAAAAAAAAATCATTAATCCTCCCGTCAAAGCTTGATGTAAGACTGGAAATGCGTCGTCTTATCAGCTGTGTCATCGTGTCGATGTTGGGTGATGTGTGTGCGACACCGAACCGACAGATCATGGCATGCCATTAACGAGTAGGCCCACGACGGGCTCGTCTTGATGTCCACAATGTCGTCCTCCTTGGCAAAGCTCCTTGCCTTCAGCCTGAGAGCAAGTGTTGAGCAATTGTTGCAAATGAAAACATGTAAATTAAAACTGCTTTCCCATTATATGAGGCAGAGGTTAATATGGAGGGTTTCCAGAAACTGAGAGAGCGGAAGACGATGGAGAGGGAAGGCAATCTAGCCAGAATCCGGGTGTTCTCACGAACACGTTTTCATGTTGTTCAGTGCGAAAATGTAATCGCAGCATTGCTTACGCACTCGAGTTACGCAATTCCTAAAAATGGTGTAAATGACAGATGCGCACGACTCCAAAAATGCGCAAACAGAACACACTTAAAACGCGAAGATACCAAACTGGACTGGAATTGTCACATTAAAGAGTGTGGTGATGTCACACGCGAGGAAATAGTGGTGTTTTTTTTTCATTTAAATCATGTATTTTTAGCCTTTCTGTGTGGAAGAAAAATTTAATCTGAATCACTTTACGAATTAATTTTGAAATCCAATGAAGCGATCTGCAGGGGAAGCGAAATGAGGCGCCCAAAATAGGTATTTGCTTTATTCTCAGAAACTACACACACAATTCTGATGAAACTTGACCACAACGTTGATTACCTGTGTTTTGCCAAAGTTTGTTCATGGCATTAAAAACTAGAACAATGCGACTGTGTCGCCAATATGCCTCCGCATAGAACTAACAATGGGTAGATGCCATCACTCTGCATATGTATGGGTTGGGGATTAATTTTGTGAAGTTTCGTGTTGATCGGATAACTTTCGGTTTTCTATCCAAGATGGCTACCAAATCACGTGTCCTATGACATCATCATTTTCAAACTATATGCAACAGTGCTGTTAGATGATGTTTGTAAAATTTCACATCGATAGGGTGAGCAGTTTCAGGGATACAATTATTTAAAATTTTCCTTCAATCCAATTTTGCTGCCAAATCATGTGACCTACGATGTCATGAATTTAATGTTTCAATGCAAATGGGTCATAGATCATGTGCATGCAATTTCAGATTTTTAGGATAAGTAATTCGATTAAAACATTTTTGGCTGGTATACCACTTCACCGATGATGTTATCATTATCATGCTTTTGTTCCCCATTGGGAGTACTTGACAATGTGCCAAGTTTCAAATTTTTCCATTCAGCGGTTTCCAAGAAATAATTTTTTTATTATTGCTTTTAATCCAAGATGGCTGCCATGCCAAGTGACCTATGACATCACAATTATCATAAAAACATTCTGCGTAGGTGTCACTCCTCCCCTGAAAGTTTTGTCTCAATCGGACATATGGTTGCTGAGAAAAACGAGGTTTTGCCCAGACGGACGGACGTACGGACGGACGGATGGATGGAACGACAGACAGACAGACAGACGGACGGATGGACAGACAACCTGAAAACATACTGCCTCCGGCGACTTTGTCGGTGGAGACATAAAAATCAGGCCCTATGAAGGTGTAGGAGGTTTGCCCCCCTCCCAAATTGGTATTTCCTTTCTTCTCAGAAACTGTACACACAATTTCGATGAATCTTGACCACAACCTTCATCACACGTGTTGTACAAAAAGTTTTTCACAGCATTTTAAAAAATCGGGCATTAGGAGGGTCTTTAGGGGGGGGGGGGGGTTGAAGGCAATGGGTGATTGACCACTATGGCCGGGCCCCTTCTGCTTGGGTGCCTGGCACAGAGGCGCCATAGGAGCCATTGTAAACCCGGCCCTGGAGCTCTAAACATTTCCCGATATGTAGAATGTAGATCCACTGGTATATGTGTGACAATTGGAATAGAATTGAGATTCAGCATTGATTGTTTCTAAGACTTTTTTTCTATATCTGTGGATTAACCACACCCCCCACTTTTAACTTTTTGTGGATAAAAAACGCAGTTAATACACCAGAGAATACGGTATTATGTGTCGTAATCAATGACAAAAAAAATCTCAATGTAATCCATTTTTAATTAACTGGTGAGGTACCCGTGCTACGCACAGGTGGGAGGACAGAAGCAAACAGACAATGCAGAAACGGCGAATGCTGAAGCATGAAACCAATAAATTCCACATTCCTGTAGCACCTTCAGTCACACGTCAGACATGGACAGCAAGTTTGTGAAGGACTTACATGAAAAACGTACCCGTTCGCAAACAAACGGGTACGTTTGTTCCATACCCAGTCAATGGTGAATCTGCACATGGCGATCCGTGAATTCACGTTTAGAAAGTAGAAACCATCACGGCATTTCGTCATTCACTTGAACTCGACATCTTTTTTGACTCCAAACAGCAAAACTCCAATCACAAATGAAATAACATTAATATCAAAAATAAACTTTTAACAACATTCGTGACATAAACAAATATTTAAATCCAGATGTGAAGTTCCGTACGGTTGGGTGAATACAATTACAAATTCAAAATCGTAATTGTATTCACTCAATTCCATTCATCAATTGATACTTTAACAAAACGATTAACACGATTAACGTTTAACGATTTAACATTACGATTGAATCACGGTTGAATTTGGATATGATCAAACCCGCGCATTGCCGTCATCTGTCCACTTCCGCATTCGCGGCAGGTTCATAATTGTCATCAAAATCTAAACAGTATTTCTATAATTTCAATTAAAGCCACATCACTGTTCTTGTCGGTAAATATTGTTGCGAATATGGAATTTGGCCTCCATATCCGCTTGTAAATATTCCCCTATCTTCTCCGATACTCCCCAACTCTCCCCTTACCCCATTCCCTAGTCCCATTGTCTGTAAACAACACCCATTAGAGCCGATCTTCCCCTTCATTCCCCCATTAAATGTCGTGCCCAGGTCCCCCGCACCACACGTAGACAATTATAGGACATCTTGCTAGTTATTCTTAATCTATGTCAGTTAAGGACTTGTTTCCATTAATTATGACTCTTCGTTGCACCAGAATGTGATGATATGGCACCAGTAGGAGTTTAGGACCTTCCCATACCTCCCCGCATCTCTTCCCATCATCTCAAGCTCCAACAACAACCACAACAACAGCGGCTTTGCGTCCTCACTCCGGCTCGGTTGGCCGCCATTGAACATGTGCTCGACGGGGTTACCCAGAAGGGGGCTCCCTGTCGGCCCCTCGTCAAGGGCGGAGCCGGTAACCCCCGCACCCAATGAGAAGCCATGGGCCGATGCCATATGGGGCGGAGCTAACGAGCGAGGGCGTGACTCCCCGCCGGATATACGCGGCCCCGCGCCGGACGTGACGTCAGATGCGCCCCGAGCTTGGAAGGACAAGACGCCACCCTCCCGAGCGCTGAGCGACCTCCCCGGCATCTCCACCAAAGTCGCGACCCACGAGCGCTGAGCGACCTCCCCGCATCTGCTGGACACCAACGTACGCGATTCTGTCCCTGAGCCAGGTGCACCTGAGCCATCGACTGCCGCTTTCCTGGCCATCAAACCCCGTGTGAGTGAGCCTTGTCCCGTTTATCTGTGGTCTGTCGAGGGTTAATATAAGAGTGTGTTTAAGTGCCCACCTTCCTATGTTTCCCTCTTGTCCCTGTAATCTAACCTTTTCCGCCTTAATATAACCTCCTCCGGAGGTCTTGAGAACTGAACCCCTGGTGTCGTATTGTGTGATTGTAATCCAGCCGGGTGTCTTCTTTTTCTTATTGAGCCAGCATAGCGCGGCTTCGTCGACGTTCGAGTACAATCGGGTAACTTGTACGGATACGGCGGCCATCCCGCTCGGCCCACCATACCATCAAAGTCGTATCTGTAACAATTGGTGTCGAGGAGTGAGATTGGACCCGGAGCGCGTTTACGCGCTCGAAATTATAACAGCGAAATTTGATTGTGTTTTACAAAAAAAAATAAATAATAAAAACCCGAATTTTGAAAGTCGCGCTATGGCGGATCAAGACGGCTGGGGTCCGGTAGGGGAGAGTGAAGCAGGGTCGGTCCAGGACCAAATTGAGGGACATGAGGGACATGAGGAGAGCGAAACAGCGGGGGTAGCAGACGCACGAAATTGCGCCTCGCACATAGCTACGGCGGCCGCACCCGCTGCACAAGTGGGAGGGATGGCCCAGATGCAGGTCCTCATGGAGCAATTTATGGCGCAAATGCAGGCGTCCCTCAAACTGCAGAGTAACCAATTGGGGAACCGGATGGATGCTCAGAGTGAGCAAATGAGGGTTGATAGTGGGCGAATGGAGGGCCAAATGGGGGTAATGAGGGACGAAGCGAGGGGTACCAGTGAGAAGTTAGACAATAATTTTGAGGGGTTAGACAACGGGATAAAAGAAGTGAAAAATGGGTTAACGGGGGTAGAAAACAGAATGGCCGCTCAAGAGAATCAAATGGAAGGGATGCAAAAGGGGTTAGAGGGGGTAGAAAATAGAATGGCTGCCCAGGAGAATCAGATAGAGGGAGTGAAAAATGGGTTAGAGGGGTTAGAAAACAGTATGGAAGGCAAATTGAGGGACATGAGGGACCAAGCGGAAAGGGAAGTTAAACAAATGGAGCAGCAGATAGAGGGGGTCAGAATGGGGGTAGAAACCAAACTGGATGCTCACAGGGAGGAAATGGAGCAGATGAGGGTGGCATCTGGGCAGGAGATGCAAGTGATGGGAGAGGAGATCAGAGGAGGAGTGAGTGAGGAGGTCGGAGGAGTGCGCGAGGAGGTGAGGCACTGTAAGGAGCGCATGGAGAAAGAGGTGAGAAAGGGGACTGTAAAATTGCAAGGTGGTATAGAGGAGTTGACGCTGGGAGTAGAACAACTGACAGTGGGACAAAAGGAGTTGGGGGACCAGGTAAAGAAGAACACAGCGGTAATAGAGGGTTTAAAATCGACACAGAAGGAGATGAAAAAGGACGTAGGGGTAATTAAAAAAGAGTGCCAGACGGTACATGAGGACCTGACGAGGAAAATGGACAAGGTGGTAGAGGTAATGGAGGTTAAAGAGCGGGAGGTGCGGGAGCACATAGAAAAAAATAAAGTGGAGTTAGAGGAAGAACTTAAAGGGGCGCACGAAGAGATGAAGGAGATGAAGCAAAAATTAGAGGAAGTGGAAGAAGGGGTGAGCGAAATTAAGAAGCGACGGAGAGAGGATAAGAAAGAGATAAAAGAGGAGATAAAAGAATTGGTCCAAAGTCTGTGTTTGGATCGTGATGATGTGCTCATTAACCGGATGAGGGATTCGCAGGTGATGGAGGAGAAGCGAAGAGGAAGAGGACCCGGTGTAAGTGGTGACCAATATGGTCGTGCGTATGATGCGCCAGGGGATTTAAGAAGCTTGGGGGTCGAGATGGACCCGGGTGTTCGTGAGAGGCCGCTGGTGAAGTGTGCGACAGGTCTGGTGTGCGAAAATGGAGGTGTGCAAGAAAGTCCGACTCTGGGGTGTGTGAGGAAAAAGTGCGTGCCAAGGAGTAGTGAGGGTGCTGGCGAGAGTGAGTCGGTCGTAGCGCGTGTGCGAGGGAGCACATGGAAGCGCGGTGTGGTAAGTGTTACAGAGGGTGTGACGGGAGAGTGTGCGCAGGAGTGTGCGCGAGAAAGGTGTGTGACGGACAGGTGCATGAGGAAGGAGTGCGCTGTCAGAAGTAAGGAAGAGTGTCCACCTGTGGTGAGTGTTACAGAGGGTGTAACGGGAGAGTGTGCGCGAGAAAGGGGTGTGACCGACAGGTGCATGAGGAAAGAGTGCGCTGTCAGAAGTAAGGAAGAGTGTCCACCTGTGGTGAGTGTTACAGAGGGTGTAACGGGAGAGTGTGCGCGAGAAAGGGGTGTGACCGACAGGTGCATGAGGAAAGAGTGCGCTGTCAGAAGTAAGGAAGAGTGTCCACCTGTGGTGAGTGTTACAGAGGGTGTAACGGGAGAGTGTGCGCGAGAAAGGTGTGTGACGGACAGGTGCATGGGGAAAGAGTGTGCTGTCAAGAGTAAGGGTGAGTGCGTTGTCACGAGTGGAGGTGAAAGTAGTGAGAGTGACATGGAGAGTGAGCTGGTTGTGACAGGTGAGCGAGGATGTACACCTGGGATGGAAGGATGCACACCTGGAATGGTGGAGCGTGAGTGGGAATGCACGCTGGAGTTGGTGGTGAGGCACGTGGTTGGGTGTGCGAATGAGGGCACGCCTGTGATTGTCACAGAGGAGGTGACCGAGGAGGGGGTGCGAAGCGGTGTGTTGGTGAGGTGTGCGACCAACGAATGTGTGCCAAAGTGTTCGGTGGTCAGGTGTGTGACCAAGGCTGTGAGTGGAATGGGTGCGCCTGGGTGTGTAAGGAACGGTACGAGGAGCATGGGCACGGCTGGATGTGTGAGCAAGGAACGGGCTGCGGGGTGTAAGCATGCAGGTGAAGCATCGACATTAAACGGGTTAGAGGTTAGAGCGACTTTTAGCCGAAGCAGGCCCTCGGTGCGTGCCGGGCCTCGCTTTGAACGGCCGCGTCCAGGCTCCACTAGGCGGAGCTGGCAGCCCGATAGAAAGGGTCGTCATGGCGACCACGTTTTGTTGAGACGTGCCGGCAGGTCGAGATCGGGACATTGGATGGCTCCACGCCGAGGTGATGCATGGGATCTCGGCCCGGGTAAGCCCCCGTCCCTGTCCCGAATGCCGGACGCATCCAGCCGCAGGCACAAAACAACCAGCATTCATTGTTTGGCTTTACGAAGCCGGGCTTTGGACGGGAATTGGCGCACCGAGAGGTATTAGTGAGTAGACTGGGTGATGAGGTTAGTGTTTTGGACCCAAAATTAGAGAAAAACAAAATTTGATGATTGGCAAGGGATTGGCAGTAGTGATTGGCAGATGATGGGCAGTGATTGGCAAATTTTTAATTTGTGGAAATTTGATGTGCAAAATTGGTAGTGAGAGACCCCCGATGTGGTGGGATGGCAAATCCACCATCCCTCACAGGTGTGGGGCAAAGGAGCACTAGATTATGGGGTGTATGGCAGTGAAAACTAGCCCGGGTGGGTTAGGATATGGTGTGTAGGGATCTAGCGAAGATTGACATTAGGTAACGTTAAGATTAGTTAGTGACTGATACCTGTAGTGGGGACGCAGGTAGATTAGTATGGATGATAATGACGAGGGAGCGCAATAGTTTAAAGGGACGACTGGGAAGCGCAAGTTTCAGAAGGGAGTAGTTAGCTGAGATGATGCCGTGTTTGTGAGAATTGAACAGGTGTGATTGCACAGGTGTGCAACTGGACAGGTGTGTGGAGCAGTGTATGAGTAGTGAGTGTTGTGGATCAGCGCGAATGCGCTTGGGGAGAGAAGGGTGCAGGTGGCACCAGGTGTGAGAGCACAGGTGTGTGGAGAGAGTTGGAGTGAGTGGTACGGAGTGGTGTGCATGGTGCGAAGGTGTGGATGGGGGAAGAGTGGACCCCTTTCACGAGTACCCGGGGCGGGTAGTGTAAGTGTTAGGTAGAGGGTGCAGGTAAATTGTGGTTGGATATTGGCATTTGTGGTGCGGTTGCAGAATGGTGTTGTGAATGGGTGCATTAGTGTTGTGGAAATGGCTGGGCGTGTAGCCTGTTAGTGTGTGTAGTTGGTTGGGCACTCCACCACTGTGAGGATGTCGGCCAGGTGAGGCCGCAGGTGGGCTCTGGGAGCCGGTAGTTGTGAGTGGGTGCCTGAGGATCCCGGGTGTGGATCGGGCAGCCCAGTGCCAGAGAGGGCACGGAGTGGGGAGAGAGCCAGAGGGCCTTCCCCTGGTAGTTAGGTTAGGGTAAGGAGCAGGTAAGCTCGGAGGCAACTGCAGTGGTGGAGGTGTGCAGGTGGGTAGACCCACTGGGAGAGGTACACGTCGCAGCCCAGAAATTGTACGAGGGCACCGGGAGATGAATCGGGGGAGTGAGACCCCAAATTGAAGAGCACCACAGTTTGGCCAATGGGAATTGGTTTTTAGAACCCATAGCGTAAGAGGGCCAATGGTTTGGCCGGAGAAAGACCCCGGGTAGTGTAAAGTTGTTAAAGTCATTTAGGAAATAGTTAGGATTGATGAACCTGTCGCACCATACGCAGCCACTTACCTGTGGTGATGATGATGACTCCACACCTGTGTTTTCTTTGTTTTGTGCAGGAAATGAGAATTGCTGTTGGATTTGTGAGACGCATCACGACGTGGATGAGACATTGGGGTGATTCCATCTCTCCCTCCCTAGGAGGGACTGATGATGAATTGGTGATGGCAAATTTTGATGTTGAGTTGGAGATGGCAAATTTTGATGAGAGTTGAAAATGGCAAATTTGATTGGTTAGGAGGGAGAGAAGACGAATTTGGTATATGGGAGGAACGGGGAAGACAGTAGGGATGTTTGTTGATTTGTAAAGTAGATGTTTATGAGTAGTGTTGTGTTGTGTGGATGCAGTAAGGGGTAAGGGAGGGGCCATGTAGGTTACCTGGTGGGGGGGGGGCGTACGATAGGAACGTACCTGTCTCACCTGGTTCCCATGTGCCCCCAGTGTGCATCATCTTGTATTGCGTGCACTTTTGCGCCCTTACCACCTTACTCACTTGTTTCTTCTGTTGTCTCCCACCTCCGAGGATCTGGCTTTGGGGTAGAGAGAGAGGAGAGAGAGGTGCTGGCGACGCAGTTGTGGGCCTGCACTTTCGCTGTTCGCTGCCTGGATCGGTACACCATATGGACCGCAATGTTTGTGGCCACCCACAATGGACCGCAGTTCGTTTGCGGCCAAGCACCACCCGGGGATGGACCTATGGGTCAACGTGGCACCTATGCCATACAGGTGAACCACTTTTAGTTAAACACCAAGTGCACCACAAGAAGAGCAAGAGACACCTGCAGGGTTAGGGGTTGTCGAATTTATTTTTATTCCAATGAACAATGGTGACTGCACCGATTGGTGGTGGGGTGGTGCTTTTGATGCTGGGAAAGGGTGCTCTGCACGTTATTAAAGGGCCGTCGGCCACAGAGCACTCGTGGGTTGGTGTATCGATGTTGGCAAGCGCGCTCTCTCTATGCATAACATCTGCATGTGTTCCTCCAAAGACAGGTCCTGGATCGTAGTGTAAATATCAGCGTAGTCTTGTAAATAATGCTCCCTACCGGCTGTATGTTTAGTTTGAGAATTCTTTCCGGATTCGGTTATCCTGTGGGTGTGTTTCTGAGAGGAGAAGGGTGCAACGTCGCAGGGGGACATATTTACTCATTTGTGAATATCTATAAAACTGTCGCACTCAGGGTAGAGTTAATAGTAGAGGGAACTACATTGCGTGCCACACTAAAGTAGGTAAAGATTTATCGGGTCGGGACGCCCCGAGGGTAGAGAAGGGTGCAATGTTGCGAATATGGAATTTGGCCTCCATATCCGCTTGTAAATATTCCCCTATCTTCTCCGATACTCCCCAACTCTCCCCTTACCCCATTCCCTAGTCCCATTGTCTGTAAACAACACCCATTAGAGCCGATCTTCCCCTTCATTCCCCCATTAAATGTCGTGCCCAGGTCCCCCGCACCACACGTAGACAATTATAGGACATCTTGCTAGTTATTCTTAATCTATGTCAGTTAAGGACTTGTTTCCATTAATTATGACTCTTCGTTGCACCAGAATGTGATGATATGGCACCAGTAGGAGTTTAGGACCTTCCCATACCTCCCCGCATCTCTTCCCATCATCTCAAGCTCCAACAACAACCACAACAACAGCGGCTTTGCGTCCTCACTCCGGCTCGGTTGGCCGCCATTGAACATGTGCTCGACGGGGTTACCCAGAAGGGGGCTCCCTGTCGGCCCCTCGTCAAGGGCGGAGCCGGTAACCCCCGCACCCAATGAGAAGCCATGGGCCGATGCCATATGGGGCGGAGCTAACGAGCGAGGGCGTGACTCCCCGCCGGATATACGCGGCCCCGCGCCGGACGTGACGTCAGATGCGCCCCGAGCTTGGAAGGACAAGACGCCACCCTCCCGAGCGCTGAGCGACCTCCCCGGCATCTCCACCAAAGTCGCGACCCACGAGCGCTGAGCGACCTCCCCGCATCTGCTGGACACCAACGTACGCGATTCTGTCCCTGAGCCAGGTGCACCTGAGCCATCGACTGCCGCTTTCCTGGCCATCAAACCCCGTGTGAGTGAGCCTTGTCCCGTTTATCTGTGGTCTGTCGAGGGTTAATATAAGAGTGTGTTTAAGTGCCCACCTTCCTATGTTTCCCTCTTGTCCCTGTAATCTAACCTTTTCCGCCTTAATATAACCTCCTCCGGAGGTCTTGAGAACTGAACCCCTGGTGTCGTATTGTGTGATTGTAATCCAGCCGGGTGTCTTCTTTTTCTTATTGAGCCAGCATAGCGCGGCTTCGTCGACGTTCGAGTACAATCGGGTAACTTGTACGGATACGGCGGCCATCCCGCTCGGCCCACCATACCATCAAAGTCGTATCTGTAACAATATTATTCCATCGTGTTTGGAAAATTGGAAAACTTGGAAAAATTGGAAAAACAATATAGCCTATTTTACTCCCAGGGGTCTCAGGAATACCCACCCAAAATATCGTTGAGATCGGTTGAGCCGTTTTTGCGGTACCTTCGAACGGACAGACAGACATTTGGTGAATAACACACCTACAACACAACTTGGAAAAATTGGAAAAACAATATAGCCTATTTTACTCCATTTTACTCCTTTCTAGTAAGATACTATAACACAACAAAATGTTTTTTTTTTTTAAGTCAAGGGGTGTGAATACTTTCTGAAGGCACTGTATCAGGAATAATTGATGAATGAAAATGTATTTTATTTGTTTCAAGTCAAACCTTGGTCATTGCATCAGTGAGTGCTTCTTTGGAATGTGCTTGTTATGCAAATGTAAGTATTCGATTGCGACAAATGTGTAGGATTCGGTCACAAATACATTTGTTTTGCTTCTTTGCAGATATCACATGACAAGACTGACTTCAATGTGGGAAGCAGTCCACCAACCTTTGCAAGGGATACATTGGTTTCCCTTCTGACTGCAATGCTTCGGAAGGATCCAATGGAGAGGCTCACCATGGCGGTGAGGGATTGATACCGTTTTGAACTGCAGTGTTTTAATTGCATGAACAAGAATGTTCATACATGCTGGAGTTACTGACCTCTTGTTATTGTTGATGAAAATACAATTGCTCACCAGTAGTCAGGGCCCTGAGGGATATTTTGGTTCAAATTCTTCCAAAAGCATCAAATTTGGCGCAGATGTTGCCCATGCCATACTCTTTCGATTTTTGACGGCACCAAGGGTGGTATGATCCGGGGACCATACCGGTCCATCCCGCCATGTCACCTGACGTATGACGTCATAATTAGGATATGCATCCAATCACATGGCGTACTATAAGTGGTCAAAGTTCAAAATGAATCGATCGAAAAATGAAGGCAGGGATCCATTTTAAAGGTTTTCATAAATCCAATATGGCCGCCAGGTCACATGACCTATGACGTCATATTTATGACATGTATACAATCATGTATACATGAACCCGGATCATGATTGCACAAAAATTCAACACAAGGAAATGGCATACAGTTCATAAAACATCAAAATCCGTACCTTTGTAATTAGACTGATGAACTGCATATGCCTGAAAATTAGGAAATAGACATGTAAATATTTCCTCTAATTGTCAAAAATAAGGTCAGAGTTCGATTACCCAACCCAGAAACATAAAATGGTGAACCTCGCGTAAATCTTGACAAAAAACTCAAAAACCGACATGTTTGACTCAAAAATGACCTTTAAGATGACCTTGAGGGTTGACCTTGACCTCGAATCATCAAAATAACATCATAATTGGATTCCTCGACCTCGAAAACCCCTGAAAAGTGGTATCATACATGATTCCATCCCTTTTGGTTATTTAACTGATTTTCCTCGAATCCGGGTGGCGGCCATTTAGTATTTCGCCAATATGGGGCCCCCGGGGGGGGGGGGTGCCCATCTTGGCGCCCGCCAAAAATCAAAAGAGTATGGCATGGGCAACATCTGGGCCAAATTTGGTGCTTTTGGAAGAATTTGAACCAAACAGCCCCAAAATATCCCTAAGGGCCCTGAATACAGTGCAGGTGTTTCCTGATCATGTTTATATTTGTTTCCAACACATCCAATGTTTTGCAGGAAATTGTGAACCACACATGGTTCAAGGAAAATCACCCGGTGAAATTTTTACGGTAACTGGCACTCCTTTTGTACTCTTTTTACATCTTCAATTCTTATTGTTTCACTGCAGAATGGAGCTTAATGGAAAAGCATGGTGATAGAGGACGTGAACTTATAATAGGGCAGCAGAGAAAGTCTTGAACAAAATAAACATGAACCTCCGGTTCCAGGTCCGAGTGTGTTAAACTTCAATCGTGCCACGTGTCTTTCCAGTTTATCAAAGCGAAGTGTTCAGACCAGATCCGTTGTCTCTCACTGTTTGTAGCTCTGCCACCATCAACGGGCGTAGGTTATGTTGTTGGCACTCCTGTCTGTCTATTTATTTGGTTGTCTGTGAAGAAGATATCTGAGTGTGGATGGATTTGGGCCAATTTGATTTTGGTTCACGTCTGGAATCGGATCCGGCCTATTGGTGGGATGCAGAACATAAACTGCTAAACCTTTCAGAGATATTGGCTCGACCGAATGCCCATTCTAGTCTATTTATCTGTTCTCCGCCAGTCTGTTTGTCTGTCTGTTCACTTAAAAATAAAGTCACCATCGCTTTTAAGCGGTGAAGCCGCTTCAATAGTTGGCTATCTCCTTTTGTCAATTATGAAGAAGAAGAACCTCTAACGCAATGTGTTTAGTTCCAAAGGGTAATTCTAATTGGTTCTAAAGGATAATTCTAAAGGTAGAAAAGAATAATTCCAATGGATTATCAAGGGTGATTCTAAAGGTTTCTGAAGGGTAATTATCATGAGTTCCAAAGGGTAATTCTCAAGGTATCTATATAATATTCTCCGTGGGTGATTCTGTCGAACGTCTGTCCGGGGGAGTGGCTACACCCGGTCTGGGAGGGTTTCACAAACAAATATCCACCATTTTGTTGACTCGCATAGCTTTGAGGCCTCTTTTGTTAGGCCTGCGGTGTCTTGCTCTCTCTCACAGTTTTCTTTTAACTCTAATTCGATATGTCATTTCATTTTTCACAGTCGCTAACATGGTTGCAGACTCGGTTGCAAAAAACGTGAAGAAAATTCAATTAAAGCTACCGTTTATAGAACAAAATGCATTTTCAAAGGCCTGTCACAGATAAAGGCCATTCATTGAGTCTCCATCACGGCGTTATCTCAACTCTAATTCACCATCTGATTTCATTTTTCACAGTCGCTGACATGGTTTTAGACTCGGTTGCACAAAACAGGAAGGAGATTTGTTGAAAGTTAACGCACAGGAAGGAAATAGACGAGATCGGCATGGTGCATCATATACCGCCCATATAACACAGACGAGAAATATTCAATGAAAGTTAACGTTTATAGAACAAAATGCATTTTTAATGAGAAGGCCTGTACAATGTAAACTAACTATGGAATACAATATTTATTAACAACGTTTGCTTTTAATCTATTTTTACTTTGAAAAGCGAAAAGTTTTCGATACATTCATGTTTAAAAATGAAGTCACCCATGACTGATGTGCATTTTAAGACTGAATTAACACGTCTTCGATCAAAAATTACTTTTTGAAGAAACAAAGGTACATTTAGATTACAACTCGAGCAAAGGAAACCAGGCAATGGCTGTTTCGTTCGGAGCGATTATACACCGTCCAAAGAAGATGCCTTTCTTTGCTATCGGAAATAAAACCGTGAAATCTTTCATAATTTTTTTGGGGGTTTTTGCACGGGTTTTCAAGGCTCAATCAATCATGTTCACATCCAGGCTTAATAAACGAACTCCATTTCACGTGTGCATGGACCTGCAATCACTTGTGTAAAATAAATAAATAAACAGACGGTAAATTGCCAAGAGGTTTTTTTCGTTCTTATTTTATAATTTATGTCCACGTACACTTCAAATAGGTTTATTTGAAATCTTTAATTTAAAACATGTCATTTTATATGCCCTAACGAAAAGAGTAACTTTGGTTTTCGTGGGGTATTAAGGTGCAATGTAATGTTCTTATACACCGCCCAAAATACTTTTTTCCCAGGGACTTTTCCATTTGAGCTGTATTCTTTATATCGTCGGAATGTTTCATTCTTTAGACGTTGTCACAATAAAAAATTGCAATTAGGTACTCTGCACATGGGGAGAATGGCGGAGCATCGTTTACGTGTCGCCACTCGTGTTTGTAAATGCTATCTTCAAAATGAATAAAAGAATGAGGGAATAGAACGAGACATTCAATGAACGTTAACCCAGACTTGCACGGGATGCTGAGCAACAAAGACATTGGAAGGTAATGTGTGCTCAGCAGACATATACAAGAGCAGCTTTAAAGAATCCGGATTAAGTATCGGATAATATTGTTGAAGATCATCATTGCTGTGCGAGTCTGATGACGTCACAAAGCTTGTGCTGTTCTGCGAAACATTTCATTCATGAATGAACAGGACGTGGGAGTGGATTTACACTGTGTTGCTCCAAGAGGAAAGTTAAATTACCTCTATTAAATATTTTCCGAACCTGCTTGATTGGAACAACTGTCGGAGTGAGAGGGGGGGAGGAGACTAGGGGAGGGGGCGAGGAGATTGAGGGAGGGCGAGGGGAGACTGGGGCGAGGAGGAGGGGAGACTGGGGGAGGGGGAGAGGAGTCTGGGGGAGGGTGAGAGGCGATGGGGGAGGGGGAGAGGAGACTGGGGGAGGGGGAGGTGAGACTGGGGGAGGGGAGAGGAGACTGGGGAAGGGGGAGAGGAGACTGGGGGAGGGGGAGAGGAGACTGGGGGAGTGGGAGAGGAGACTGGGGGAGGGGGAGAGGAGACGGGGAGCGGGAGAGGATACTGGGGGAGCGGGAGAGGAGACTGGGGGAGCGGGAAAGGAGACTGGGGGAGCGGGACAGGAGACTGAGGGAGCGGGACAGGAGACTGGGGGAGCAGGAGAGGAGACTGGGGGAGCAGAGAAGAGACTGGGGGAGGAGAGAGGAGACCGAGGGAGGGGAGAGGAGACCAAGGGAGGGGAGAGGAGACCGAGGGAGGAGAGAGGAGACCGAGGGAGGGGAGAGGAGACCGAGGGAGGGGGGAGAGGAGACCGAGGGAGGGGGGAGAGGAGACCGAGGGAGGGGGAAGAGGAGACCGAGGGACGGGGGAGAGGAGACCGAGCGAGTGGGGAGAGGAGACCGAGGGAGGGGGGGAGAGGCGACTGAGGGAGGGGGAGAGGAGACGGAGTGAGGGGGAGAGGAGACCGAGTGAGGAGGAGAGGAGACCGAGTGAGGAGGAGAGGAGACCGAGTGAGGAGGAGAGGAGACCGAGGGAGGGAGAGAGGGGAGCAGGGGGAGGGAGAGAGGGGACCGAGGGAGGTGGGAGAGGCGACTGAGGGAGGGGGAGAGGAGACCGAGGGAGGGGGAGAGGAGACCGAGGGAGGGGGAGAGGAGACTGAGTGAGGGGAGAGGAGACCGAGTGAGGAGGAGAGGAGACCGAGGGAGGGAGAGAGGGGAGCAGGGGGAGGGGGAGAGGAGACTCGGGGAAGGGAAGGGGAGACTGAGGGAGAGGAGACGAGACTGGGGGAGGGGAGGAGGAGACTGGGGGAGGAGGAGAGGAGACTGGGGGAGGAGGAGAGGAGACTGGGGGAGGGGGAGGTGAGACTGGGGGAGGGGGAGAGGAGACTGGGGGAGGGGAGAGGAGACTGGGGAAGGGGAGAGGAGACTGGGGAAGGGGGAGAGGAGACTGGGGGAGGGGGAGAGGAGACTGGGGGAGGGGGAGAGGAGACTGGGGAAGGGGGAGAGGAGACTGGGGGAGGGGGAGAGGAGACTGTGGGAGCGGGAGAGGATACTGGGGGAGCGGGAGAGGAGACTGGGGGAGCGGGAGAGGAGACTGGGGGAGCGGGAGAGGAGACTGGGGGAGCGGGACAGGAGACTGGGAGAGCGGGACAGGAGACTGAGAGAGCGGGACGGGAGACTGGTGGAGCGGGAGAGGAGACTGGGGGAGCGGGAGAGGAGACGGGGGGAGCGGGAGAGGAGACTGGGGGAGCTGGAGAGGAGACCGGGGGAGGAGAGAAGAGACCGAGGGAGGGGATAGGAGACCGAGGGAGGGGGAGAGGAGACCGAGGGAGGGGGGAGAGGAGACCGAGGGAGGGGGGAGAGGAGACCGAGGGAGGGGAGAGAGGAGACCGAGGGAGGGGGAAGAGGAGACCGAGTGAGGAGGAGAGGAGACCGAGTGAGGAGGAGAGGAGACCGAGTGAGGAGGAGAGGAGACTGAGGGAGGGGAGAGGTGACCGAGGGAGGGGGAGAGGAGACAGTGGGTGAGGGGAGCGGGGGGAGGGGGAGAGGAGACTTGGGGAAGGGGAGAGGAGACTAGGGGAAGGGGAGGGGAGACTGAGGGAGAGGAGACGAGACTGGGGGAGGGGAGGAGGAGACTGGGGGAGGAGGAGAGGAGACTGGGGGAGGAGGAGAGGAGACTGGGGGAGGAGGAGAGGAGACTGGGGGAGAGGGAGGGCAGACTGGGGGAGGGGGAGGAGGAGAGGAGACTGGGGGAGGGGGAGAGGAGACTGGGGGAGGGGGAGAGGGGACTGGGGGAGGGGGAGAGGGGACTGGTGGAGGGGGAGAGGACACCAGGGGAGGGGGAGAGGAGATTGGGTGAAGGGGGTGGGGAGAAGAGACTGGGTGAATGGGTAGAGGAGAGTTAGGGAAGGGGAGTGGAGACTGAGACTGAGGGAGAGGAGACTGGGGGAGGGGGGGAGGAGACTGGGGGAGGGGGGAGAGGAGACTGGGGGAGGGGGAGAGAAGTGAGGAGGAGTTTGAAAGGAATGACGGGAGAGTAGTAAAGCAACACCCACTCTCCCCCGTGTGTGTGCCCCATTCTCCCCCAGGTGTGTGCCCCAATCTCCCCCGTGTGTGTGACCCACTCTCCCCCGTGTGTGTGACCCACTCTCCCCCATGTGTGTGACCCACTCTCCCCCGTGTGTCCATAACTTTTTTCTCTCTGGGCCAATTCTTTTCAAATCTACACCAGCCTCCATGTGGACCCAAATTTTAGCTTGATCTTATGTCCTTTCATATTAAAAAAAACACATCATCCCCATTGACCCACAGATGGCCTCCAAAGTCCCCCATGAACAACATCATCGAGTCCAAAATCAAACACACTTTATTTAAATAATTGTGAATGTGAAACTGCATTCTTTTAACACAATCAAAAACAAAAACAGTGTTTAAAAACAAAATCTGTTTCGTAACAAAACAATCGTGCCAGGGCAGTCAGGCTATCAGTGTTACTTGGTGCTCTTGACCAGTTGATTTTTAGTGGCACTGGTTGGCAGAAGCTTCCGGTGATGCTCAAAGACCTGGTAGAGGAGCTGGCGCTGCTGGGCATTCTTGGTGAGGACTTCATTAAAGTCAGTAGCCAATTTGATTGCACGTTCTGTATAGTCGTTCACCACCTTCAGCTCACGAACAGTCTTGTACGCTGCAATGTTGTCATCAGCTCGAACCATGTGTGTACTGCGTCCGTCAGGAACTCCTGTGACAAATGAAGTGACTCAAAGAGGTTGAGCGAGCGCTGTGTGACAAACTGTGCCACGGGAAGGTTCCGGAACTCAGGGATCTTGTTTGGAGCCATACGTCGAACATCTTCTGGGAGTGGATCTCTCTGCAAAGCATTGACGATAGCCCCCTTATCTTCATCAGTGCGGTCATCGCTGAACAAAGGCAGTGCTGCAAGGTTCTCACTTAGGTACTACAAGTGCTACAACTTAGGTACCTCTCCCAGGAGCCAAAGTGTGAGTCTCGCAAACTCTCGGTCGTCTTCACGAGGTTGGACAGTCTCCAGGTGTTGTTGAAGGTTATGGACAACAAGAGTACGGCGAGATTCCAGCCATGCTTTCTCTGATGCACTCAAACTACCTGCACCAGCCTCGTCGCTATCAAGAGCATCAAACTTTGACTTGTCGATAACATCCCACTGTGACTTGATTCGACGAAAAAGCTCAATCTCTGGTCCCTTTGAGGTAAAGAAAGTATCGAAGACAAGAATTGTCTGAGAAGAAACAAAGTTATGGACACCAGAAATTTCACCGAATGCTGTCACACAGAGTACTTTTAGAGGGTTCTGGGAGACCACTTATTCTTGTTGGATTGCCATAAAACTTTTACTGTGTTATTTTTTCATCTAACCCCCTAGAATGACCGTGTGTGCGATATGAATGAATGAATGAATAAAATATGAATGAGCGTTTTAAGGCCATTTTCCCCGCTAGAGCGGGGGTTAGCCTTGCGGGCCCCATGACTATCATGGTTCCCTGTTTGAGGCAATGTTTTTATGGCCGGATGCCCTTCCTGACGCCAACCCTTAGTCGCCTCTTACGATGCGCAGGGATACAGTGTACCTATTCTAAACCGGGGTACACACCGTGAAAATGAGAAACGTGAAAAAAACGTGAAAACGTGAAACAAAGAAAAAAAATACGACATAAAAATTGGCCACCCGAATTCACATGTTATCAGAAGTAAATAAATTGTGTAGATTACATCCATTTGAGGATCTGATTAATTGCCAGGAACCATTTTGTAAAACAGAATGTGCAGGTGCAGCATCTAACCCAATATGTCCAAATGTCACACACGTCCATACCTGTGGGATTCCCATGGGTGACCCCATGAATGTAAAGGATAATTCTAATGGATTCTAAATGGTGATTCCAAAGGTTTAGAAAGTGCAATTCCAAAAAGTTCTAACGGGTAATTCTAGGGGGTTCCAAAGGTTTATTGTAAAGGTTTACAAAATGTAATTCTAATAGGGTTCCAAAGACTGTTTATATGTGATTATTAAAGGTAATTCTAATGGGTTTTGTGCGTTTCTCGGCTTTGCCAATTTCATATTAAAATGCCAAACGGAACCTCTTCCTTCAGACACTGGTGCGTTTTTGTCCCCGTCGCACAGCGTAGCGAAAGGGGGCTATGGCTTTCCCCTCCGTCCGTGTGTCCGTGCGTGCGTGCGTGTGTGCGTGCGGGCTTGCGTGTTTGTGTGCGGGCGTGCGTAAGCGAAGGACCGCATTCGAATTTGGTGTGTGGGTGCAACCCACGTCAAAATCCAAGATGGCCGCCGCCATGTATGTCTGATGCCATGTATGTCTTAACCTTGTGAGATGAATATCTTGAAAAATAAGCGAAGTACCAACGTCTAATCTGGTGTGTGGGTGTATCTAGGCATAAAGAAGAACGCTATTGAAAATTGGGTCGCCACGTCAAAATCCAAGATGGCCGCCACCATATATATGTCTGAAACGTGTGAGCGAAATATCTCGAAAAATAAGCGAAGTACCAACTGCTAATCTGGTGTGTGGGTGTATCTAGGCACAAGGAAGAACGCTGTTTAAAATTGGGTCGCCACGTCAAAATCCAAGATGGCCGCCGCCATGTATGTCTGAACCTTGTGAGATGAATATCTTGAAAAAATAAGCGATGTACCAACTTCTAATTTGGTGTGTGGGTGTATCTCGGCATAAGGAAGAACGCTATTGAAAATTGGGTCGCCACGTCAAAATCCAAGATGGCCGCCACCATATATATGTCTGAAACGTGTGAGCGAAATATCTCGAAAAATAAGCGAAGTACCAACTGCTAATCTGGTGTGTGGGTGTATCTAGGCACAAGGAAGAACGCTGTTTAAAATTGGGTCGCCACGTCAAAATCCAAGATGGCCGCCGCCATGTATGTCTGAACCTTGTGAGATGAATATCTTGAAAAATAAGCGAAGTACCAACTTCTAATATGGTGTGTGGGTGTATCTCGGCATAAGGAAGAACGCTATTGTAAATTGGGTCGCCA
The DNA here is from genome assembly GCF_964187855.1 of Myxine glutinosa. Taxonomy (NCBI): domain Eukaryota; kingdom Metazoa; phylum Chordata; class Myxini; order Myxiniformes; family Myxinidae; genus Myxine; species Myxine glutinosa. Next base: position 27,156,656 of record NC_136266.1, on the reverse strand, counting down.
GGTCAAAATCCAAGATGGCCGCCACCATATATATGTCTGAAACTTGTGAGCATAATATCTTGAAAAATAAGCAAAGTACCAACTTCTAATCTGGTGTGTGGGTGTATCTAGGCATAAGGAAGAACGCTATTGAAAATTGGGTCGCCACGTCAAAATCCAAGATGGCCGCCACCATATATATGTCTGAAACTTGTGAGCATAATATCTTGAAAAATAAGCGAAGTACCAACTTCTAATATGGTGTGTGGGTGTATCTAGGCATAAGGAAGAACGCTATTGAAAATTGGGTCGCCACGTCAAAATCCAAGATGGCCACCGCCATGTATGTCTGAACCTTGTGAGTGGAATATCTTGAAAAATAATTGAAGTACCAACTTCTAATCTGGTGTGTGGGTGTATCTAGGCATAAGGAAGAACTCTATTGAAAATTGGGTGGCCACGTCAAAATCCAAGATGGCCGCCGCCATGTATGTCTGAACCTTGTGAGCGGAATATCTTGAAAAATAAGCGAAGTACCAACTTCTAATCTGGTCGGTGGGTGTATCTAGGCATAAGGAAGAACGCTATTGAAAATTGTGTGGCCACGTCAAAATCCAAGATGGCCGCCTCCATGTATGTCTGAACCTTGTGAGCGAAATATCATATCATAGCATGTTTTCTGCGTCTTCCACTTTGTCAACTCACATCACTTCACCGACGGGGGACCTAGGCGTAACGCTTGTTATTTTTAATTTATGGTTAAAAAGTCGAATTTTCTTGGGATTTGGTTGGGTTGAGTCTTAAACAATGTCAGTGGCAGTCAAAAATGATTTTAAAAAATTATCTCACAAGAATAGATCATGGAAGAGCCGAAAATGCTTTAGCTTTGTGAGGCCTCAAAGCACAGAACTTTTTAACATTAATAAAATCAAAACATGAGACCCCACAAACAAACCACTTTTTATGGCATAGCCCGTATTGCAAAGCCATCTAGAACAGTGTTTGTTTGTCCATATGTTCGTGTATGTATGTCCCTCACAAACGTACACCAATTAGAGCTGAGGATCTGGTCACATGACTGGGATGATGTGATGCGATTACGTCTGTGATGTCATTACGGTGTACAACGGCTGACGCCACACACCGCCATTTTGATTTCTATGCCGTTCAGACCGAACATATTGTCGAACCTGTCATATATCATCACAATCGCCATGCTCTACCTTTAGGTTTTTCATTCAGTGTGAAACACAAACAAACCCATTGTTCAAATGACCATCAAATATCGAAAGCATCGGCATTTCGGGTCTTCCAACAACACAGCACGTAAAGGCCTTCGGCTTCATGCCTTCATGCCTCACCTTCAGGCCACTTTGGACAAATTAGCCCAGGTTTCATAATACAGCAGTATCTTTTTCGTTATAACAATAATAATAACTAGCCGAAACCCGTGGAACATCCACGGAAGGGAGGATGTGGTGTATGGATAGAGTGCACCATGATGGATGGCATAGGGGATTTGCTTGTCCGAGTAAGAGTTAGGAAGAAAGATGAGAATGAAGAGTGCGTATATGAACAACGTATTTATTGCAATCTACTTAAATGACAACGCTACGATATACTTTTGAAAAATGAATGGATTCGTAATAGAATCGGCATAGCACCACTCTGGGATTGTCCCCTCAGTGGACGGCTTGCTGTCGCCTTCGACTGTCCAATCAGCGGACGGCTTGCTTCGCCTTCACCCAGCAGACGCCAATACGATGGCGTCGTAAGATGGCGTCGTATCGGCAGTTAATCGGATGCTTTTGGGCCCCAACGTCGGCTAATTCAGATTTTACGAGTATGCCTGTACTTGATAAACAAAGAGCGCGGTTCGTAGATCGTAAATCTATTAGTGCCGTGGGCATCGGGTCACTGGGTGCGGCGGAAAAGGGATATCAAAGTCGAGTCCTTACAGTATTATTATATAGACTAGCCGAAACCCGTGGAACATCCACGGAAGGGAGGATGTGGTGTATGGATAGAGTGTACCATTATGGATGGCATAGGGGAGCGCTCATGGGATCTTCTTCTTCCGTTGAGCTCCAATTTTTTCTCTTTAAGTTAAGTCCAATCAGTCCTCTCTGCTCGAAGTGCTCAGGCCATGCCTTCCCGCTCTCATACTTTTATTTCCATTTGGTGTAGAAAGAGATTGACATATCGTTTGTCTGTTTTCAGCTCGTTATCTTTAAGCTTCCTTACGTCTCGCCACCTGCTACACCTCTCTGAGTTACGAGGATTTATGCAACGTACCCTGAGTATCGCAACGTCACTCCATTTAACTTTATTAAAATGACGATAAAGACGTTTCCTTATATATCCTAATTTAAAATGTTCAAGGGAATAAAAAGACCATTTGGTTCACACCACTCGACTGTCCAATCAGCGGACGGCTCGCTTCGCCTTCGCCCAGCAGATGCCAATACGATGGCGTCGTAAGATGGTGTCGTATCGGCAGTTAATCGGATGCTTTTGGGCCCCAACGTCGGCTAATTCAGATTTTTCGAGTGTGGCTGTACGTGATAAACAAAGAGCGCGGTTCGTAGATCGTAAATCCATTAGTGCCGTGGGCATCGGGTCACTGGGTGCGGCGTAAAAGGGATAACAAAGTCGAGTCCTTACGCTATTATTATATAGCTAAAAAAAAAAAAAAAATTATATATAGATAATTATTATATCGATAATCGTAACATTATTAACATTAATAGAAATAATATAGTAAATATAATTGTAACACGGCAATCCCTTTGTCATGACTGCAAAGTTTGAAGCGGTGTATGGTTCATTGATGACTCAAAACAAATAGCATAAACCAGTGTCTCAGTGCAATGTCTTTATTGTCCCCCGTCGCACCACGGAGCGAAAGGGAGACTATGGTTTTCCCCTCCGTCCGTGTGTCCGTCCGTGTGTGCGGGCGTGTGTGCATGCGTGCGTAAGCGAAGGACCGCATTCAAATTTGGTGTGTGGGTGCAACCCATGTCAAAATCCAAGATGGCCGCCGCCATGTATGTCTGATGCCATGTATGTCTGAACCTTGTGAGCGGAATGTCTTGAAAAATAAGCGAAGTACCAACTTCTAATCTGGTGTGTCGCTGTATCTAGGCATAAGGAAGAACCCGATTGAAAATTGGGTCGCCAAGTCAAAATCCAAGATGGCCGCCGCCATGTATGTCTGAGCCTTGTGAGCAGAATATCTTGGAAAAATAAGCAAAGTACCAACTTCTAATCTGGTGTGTGGGTGTATCGAGGCACAACGAAGAAGGCTGTTGAAAATTGGGTCGCCACGTCAAAATCCAAGATGGCCGCCACCATATATATGTCTGAACCTTGTGAGCGAAATATCTTGAAAAATAAGCGAAGTACCAACTCCTAATCTGGTGTGTGGGTGTATCGAGGCATAAGGAAGAACCCTATTGAAAATTGGATCGCCACGTCAAAATCCAAGATGGCCACCGCCATGTATGTCTGAACCTTGTGAGCGGAATTTCTTGAAAAATAAGCGATGCACCAACTTCTAATCTGGTGTGTTGGTGTATCTAGACATAAGGAAGAACGTTATTGAAAATTGTGTCACCACGTCAAAATCCAAGATGGCCCCCTCCATGTATGTCTGAACCTTGTGAGCGAAATATCATATCACAGCATGTTTTCTGCGTCTTCCACTTTGTTTTCATGGTAACAGACAGCTTAGATACTTACAGTGATTCTAAATAATTTTACACTTACATTATTTGCTCCCCATGTCATATGATCCTCTTCAAGTGAAGTATCAAACAAGTCCGGCTGCACCGCTGGTGGACTTTTCGTCTTGCTTTCTTCTTTTCAAGAAACACTCGCCTCTCCAAATATCCACACTTGCACCCACTCACGTAACCACAGCACCGACGCTGGTAACTTGCAGCGATTCATGTATACCAGAGACCTGTGTGGCCTGAGAAACAACATGGAGAGAAAAAAGCAAAACCCATCAGAATTACCCTTTAGAACCCTGTAGAATGATCCTTTCGAACATTAGAACACTCTTGGATTCAAACCCAGGCTAAGGGGTGTTGCAAAATAAATGATACTTTTTTTTCTCCAAAGATGAAATGAAGTTTCAATCAGATGAAAATCCAGCCAAAGGCTTCATTTCATTCAAAAATTAAAAGCTCACTTTTAATATGCGTCAATATGTCCACCATTAGCTTCAGAAACCATTTGAAGTCGACTTATAAAAAATTTCACCGTATTCACGAACATTAGTTGCAAATATGACGGACACAACATGCAGGCAAAGTGCGCGACACGTCATGATGACGCAAGCAAAATTTGAATAAAAAAATCGCGGACATGTGGTCAATACAATCTGGGAGGGGAAAAGTATCATTTATTTTGCAACACCCTACAGACAGCTCACAGGTGAGTGTAGGAGCTTGGGACAATAAGGGGAAAGAAAGAAGTGTGGTTAAAAAAACAATGGTGATATTCATCCCCTCTTTACCACGTAACATTTCTTGGCTTCATTGGCAACTGTGTTTGAAGATAGTTGGACGGGTAGCACGGTGTAGTGGTGTTGTTTGCTGTCTGAATGTTGAAAACACAAAGTATGCAGTCTGATTTTCACCTGCCTGACTGCACTCTTATTCTGACATTGTTTCTTATTTGTGACATTTATTTAACGACACCTTTGCAAAATCTTTATTTTCTGCAGGAATGCTGAGCCTCAAGTGCAAAATGTATCTGTTGCTGAAGAGCTGCCAACTGGTGAGTTTTGAGAATTAATCTTCATAAAATATATTATTATCTCATTTACAGGTACAAGAAGAGACACCTGAAAATATTTGTTGTTGTTTTGTTTCTTTTTCAATTTGCCGGTGGTGGCTGCTTGTCCCTCATGACAGTGACACAAACAACTTCCTCTCACCACAGCAACCTTTCCCATGCATGCTCCAAACCAAATTGAGCATCACCTCAACCAATACAAAACAATACTGATTGGTAATATTAGTGGTGGAGGAGTAAGGCAAGGATTAAAATGGACAGACAAGATGATGGAATAGATGAGGAAGTTAAAGATCGAGCTGCTGGAAAAACATTTGAATGGCGTTCCCGAAGAGGCAACCTCTGGATCATAGATGGTACCAGATGATGGTGAGAAAGCAAATCAATTTCAATGAAAATGTAAAACGACATGATCAATGAGGTGGAGGAAACGCTGAAAGCAAGCAAGTAGTAGGTTTGGATTGGGAAGGATTAATGTTCCATAAATATTGTCATGTGGATGGCTCTATTAAGACAAAGCACCCACGGATGACAATCGAGCTTACTTTGAGGCGACGACCAAATACGGATTTCACTCGACAAGCACTGGAGGAAAAGAGAAGAAGAAGCGGCGAAGCTTTACCTGACACGACCCGCGCACAGTCTTCAACCCTACAGGAAATTAAACTCACGAACAAGGATTTTATATGTACAAAAATAAGACGGCTTTATTGCCGGACCCCGTGAACAAAGAGCACGATATCTAAAACCCATAATGAGCGCTTCTATATACAGACTTCTAACATGTACAGATGGGGAGGATATGAACGAAAATGCGTCGTTGTGTGTTCTGTGTGGTGTGAGCTTAGCTCTGTCTGGTTGAGGTGTGTCGGGGATCGTCAGGCTCGTTGGCGTCGTCCAGGCCCCAACCGTTCAAACCCGCCGCGGCACTGGTGTTGGCGGGAAGAAAAGCCGCCGTCCACCGTTCATGCTCTACTCGGCCCCCACTGAGCCACTCATTCGCCCCGGCCTCGTCCGCTGGCGTGCCACCGGCCCTCTGCGCGACTCGAACGGGTCGCGTGCAGCTCGCTCCTCCGGCCGTGCCTGGCTCCGAGCGCAGTCGTCCGACGCAATTCAATCTTTCAATCCTGACAAATCTCACTCTCACTATGTCTCTCCAAAAAGACCGACTGGACAACCCTCCCATCTACTTTCTGAACAATCTTCTCCAAGAAGTTCTGTCGCTCAAGCTTTTGGGTCTCACGATCTGCCATGATCTTTCCTTGGGAAACCACATTTCAAATCTGGCCTCCAAAGCCAGTCGCCGACTGGGCATCCTCCGTTATGCGAAGGTCCTTCCTTGGCACACCTGAGCTCCTCACCACATACAAGGCTTTCATCCGCAGTTCAATGGAATACAGCTCTCCCCTCTGGGCTGTTGCTCCTGCCTCACACCTAGCTCTTCTTCACGCTGTTGAAACCAAAGTGTTCAGAATCATTGGAATGTCCCGCGATGAAGCTAACTCCGAGGGCCTTTCACTCACTCACCGCAGGCAGGTAGGTGGTCTTTCTATCTTCTACCGACTCCTATCCGGCCTAGCTCCCCCAGCTCTACCTGTGCTCTGTCCCCCAAATATTCCTGCTGGACACACAAGATCTGCCAGCAATCCTCTTCGGGTGAAACTGCCAAAATCAAGACTCTCTGCTCACCTTCACTCCTTCATTCCTCTTTTCTCCTGCCTCTGGAACAAACTCGCACACATTTGAACATGGTGATATTTAGCCCATTTATATTTTTGTTTGATATCTGTCACAATATCTGTTTGATGGTCATTTTGCCTGTTTTTCCAGGATCTTTTCTCCATCATGGTGAAGATAAGGTTGCTGTCAGCCCAAACTTTCATGGTTATTTTGCCCCTCATGTTGAATATGATGAGAGTACTTCCAATGATGAGAGTGCTGCCAGTGATGACTATGCAGAGTACAATGTGGGGCAGGTCGTGGTAAGCAGTACATTTCATTATCTTTTCCAATAATAGCTCGGTTTGCGTCAGGGTTGCATTCCTTGAAAGTGTGACGATGATCAAACGACGTAAATCAAAACAATTTGTATGCCTCCGCCGACGAAGTCGCTGGAGGCATTATGTTTTCAGGTTATCCGTCCGGAGGTCTGTCCGTCCATTTCACCATCCCATCCGTAAGTCCATGATAGGAATTCGTTACCGCGTTAACATTAGAAGGGCTGAAGGGATCTTTGTCATACTTGATGCAGGTATGTATAATGAGTTAAAGATGAACTGATTCGATTTTGGGGTCAAAGGGCAAAGATCAGAGGTCATGTTAGGTAAAACTCCTGTTACAGTGATAACTTGTGAACCAGTGATGTGATTCTGACCAAAGTTAGTACAAGTTTGTATTATGACGTAAAGGTGAACTTGTTTGATTTTGGCATCAAGAGGTCAAAGGGCAAAGTCTGTGATTGGTCTATAAGTTGAGAATGACTGAAGTGATCTAATTCAAACTTGGCACAGGTAGTATGTATAATGATGTAAAGATTAACCGATTAGATTTTTGGGTAAATAGGTCAGAGGTCATGTTAAGTAAAAATTATGTTGCTGCACCAACTCGTGAACCAGTAATGGGATTTTGAACAAACTTGGTATTATTATATTCGAGCAGAAGTACCCGGCATTGCCGGACGGTGGAGGGGAGGGACAAGGGGAGGGGAGGAGAGGGGGGAGGGAGGGGAGAAGAGGGGGGAGGGGAAGGAGGGGGAGGAGGGGGGAGGTGGGGTAAGGGTGGAAGGGGGAGGGTAAGGGAGAAAGGGGAGGGGGTAGGGTGTAGGGGGAGGGGAGGGGAGGGGGTAGGGTGTAGGGGGAGGAAATCCTTCCGATGCCCATTGTAGTCTTTATAATATTGTCGTGCGATTCCCTCAATTAACACTGAGACAACCACGGAAGGCTTAAAGCAAGCTTTAACTTCGAGGTGACTATCAAATGCGGATTTTCTATACGTGCAGAGAAAGAAAGGCAAGGGCAAGCTGCAGAGCGCTTATTGTCCCCCGTTGCACTGCGGAGCGAAAGGGGGACTATGGTTTTCCCCTCCGTCCGTGTGTCCGCCCGTCCGTCCATGCGTGCGTGCGTGCGTGCGTAAGCGAAGGACCGCATTCGAATTTGGTGTGTGGGTGCAACCCACGTCAAAATCCAAGATGGCCGCCACCATGTATGTCTGATGCCATGTATGTCTGAACCTTGTGAGCTGAATATCTTGAGAAATAAGCAAAGTACCAACTTCGAATCTGGTGTGTGGGTGTATCGAGGCACAAGGAAGAACGCTATTGAAAATTGGGTCGCCACGTCAAAATCCAAGATGGCCGCCGCCATGTTTCTCTGAACCTTGAGATGAATATCTTGAAAAATAAGCGAAGTACCAACTTCGAATTTGGTGTGTGGGTGCAACCCACGTCAAAATCCAAGATGGCCACCGCCATGTATGTCTGATGCCATGTATGTCTGAACCTTGTGAGCTGAATATCTTGAAAAATAAGCGAAGTACCAACTTCTAATTTGGTGTGTAGGTGTATCTCGGCATAAGGAAGAACGCTATTGAAAATTTGGTCGCCACGTCAAAATCCAAGACGGCCACCACCATATATATGTCTCAACCTTGTGAGCGAAATATCTTGAAAAATAAGCGAAGTACCAACTTCTAATCTGGTGTGGGTGTATCTAGGCACAAGGAAGAACGCTATTGAAAATTGGGTCGCCACGTCAAAATCCAAGATGGCCACCTTGCGTCTTCCACTTTGTCAACTCGCGTCACTTCACCGACGGGGGACCTAGGTGTAACGCTTGTTTGTACGATCCCACTGGGCAGTCTTCCAACCTGCAAAAAGTAACTCAATCGGGAACAGGTTTAAAATGTACAGAAAATAACGAACGTGTTTATTCAAAAAAATATCGGGAACAAGAAAATGCGACGTGAAACTAAAACAAAATTCCTATCGTGGAGCGCTGCCGCACCAGACTTAAACACAGACAAAGTGATAGATAAAAAGAACTGGAAAATAATTGTGTTGAATTTAATTGTGAGGACTTAGCTCCGATCACTGGTAGGATCACTGGTGGGAATGATGATTCCCCCCACCATAGGTATTTGCTTTCTTCTTTGGAACTACACCCAATTTCGATGAAAATTGACCACAACCTTCGTCAACCGTGATGCATCAACGTTTGTTCACGGCATGAATGAATTAGGGTTGAAGGTGATGTACGGGGTGTTTGACCCCCTAAAATAGGTATTTGCGCTCTCCTCCGAAACTTCAAACGCAATTTTGTGAAGCTTGATCACAACTTTCATCACCCATGATGTACCAATGTTTGTTAAAAGCATTATATTAGAAAAATCAGGGTCGAAGCAGGTATATGGGTGGTTGGGTGGGGGCATTGCCCCCCAAAAAGAGTTTTTTTTGTTTGTTTAAAGCCTTATGATTACGTTAGTATGATTCTACATGCTGCCCTTTCTTCTAGCAATTGTTAAATTTGTTTGAAATCGGTGTTACTGGTAAAAAATACCTTCAGTCAGTGAAGTATACTGCTTTATTCTACCAGGTGAGCACCCAGAGGTATTGCCCCTATTTTTAAAAGCAGCATTATATTCTCCACATAATCTCTATTTGAACATAGCACAATGTGTACACTTTAACAAAAAAATCATTGGTCATGATCGGCCCCTTCTGATTGGGGGCCTGGCACCGAGGCGCCATAGCAGCCATTGTAAACCCGGCCCTGGAGCTCCAAATATTCCCCGATATGTAGAATGTAGATCTACTGGTGCATGTGTGACAATTGGAATATAATTGAAATTCAGCATTGATTGCTTTTAAGACTATTTTCTATATCTGTATATTAACCACACCCCCAACTTTTAACTTTTTTGCTGATAAAAAGCACGGTTATTGTCCCCCGTCGCACCGCGGAGCGAAAGGGGGACTATGGTTTTCCCCTCTGTCCGTCCGTCCGTCCGTCCGTGCGGGCATGCGTGCATGCGTGCGTGCGTGCGCGAAGGACCGCATTCGAATTTGGTGTGTGGGTGCAACCCACGTCAAAATCCAAGATGGCCGCCACCATGTATGTCTGACGCCATGTATGTCTGAACCTTGTGAGCGGAATATCTTGAAAAATAAGCGAAGTACCAACTTCTAATCTGGTGTGTGGGTGTATCTAGGCATAAGGAAGAACGCTATTGAAAATTGGGTCGCCACGTCAAAATCCAATATGGCCGCCGCCATGTATGTCTGAACCTTGTGAGCGGAATATCTTGAAAAATAAACGAACTACTAACATCTGGTGTGTGGGTGTATCTACGCATAAGGAAGAAAGCTATTGAAAATTGGGTCGCCAGGTCAAAATCCAAGATGGCCGCCGCCATGTGTGTCTGAACCTTGTGAGGGGAATATCTTGAAAAATAAACGAACTACTAACTTCTAATCTGGTGTGTAGGTGTATCTAGGCATAAGGAAGAAGGCTATTGAAAATTGGGTCACCACGTCAAAATCCAAGGTGGCCGCCACCATATATATGTCTGAACCTTGTGAGCAAAATATCTTGAAAAATAAACGAGCTGCTAACATCTGACCTGGTGCGTGGGTGTATCTACGCATAAGGAAGAATGCTATTGAAAATTGGGTCGCCAGGTCAAAATCCAAGATGGCCACCGCCATGTATGTCTGAACCTTGTGAGGGGAATATCTTGAAAAATAAACGAACTACTAACTTCTAATCTGGTGTGTGGGTGTATCTACGCATAAGGGAGAACGCTATTGAAAATTGGGTCGCCACGTCAAAATCCAAGATGGCCGCCTTGCGTCTTCCACTTTGTCAACTCGCATCACTTCACCGACGGGGGACCGAGGCGTAACGCTTGTTACACCAGAAAATACAGTATTATGTGTCAATCAGTGCCAAAAAATCTCAATTTAATCCATTTTAAATTCAGGTTGTGACACCAAAAAATGTTTTTAAAAAGTCAAGTGTGTGAATACTTTCTGAAGGCACTGTATCAGGAATAAACAGCCTTGTCCTCGCTTTGCTCGCCTTAGGCCGAATAAAGCCACATATACTTAATATCCAATTATTTAGATGACGGGGTTTCTTTTTCAGTTGAGAAAAAACTTTTGTGTTGCACACCATAACTTATTTGATGAATGCAAATGTATTTTATGAGTTTCGAGTCAAACCTTGGTCGTTGCATCAGTGAGTGCTTGTTTGGAATGTGCTTGTTATGCAAATGTAAGTATTCGATTGCGACAAATGTATAGGATTCGGTCACAAATACATTTGTTTTGCTTCTTTGCAGATATCACATGACAAGACTGACTTCAATGTGGGAAGCAGTCCACCAACCTTTGCAAGGTAAACATTGGTTTCCCTTCTGACTGCGATGCTTCGGAAGGATCCACTGACTGTGGCGGTGAGGGATTGATAGTTTTGAACTGCAGTGTTTTATTTGCATGAACAAGAATGTTCACACATGCTGGGGTTACTGATCTCTTGTTATTGTGGATCAAAATGCAATTGCTCACCAGTGGAGGTTTTTCCTGATCGTGTTCATATTTGATTCCAACACATACATTGTTTTGCAGGAGATTTTGAACCACACATGGTTCAAGGAAAATGGACTGTGATGGATTATTTCAGGTAACTGGCACTCCTTTTGTTCTGTTTTTACATCTTCCATTCTTATTATTCTCCGCAACATTGAGTCTCATGGAAAAGCATGGTGATGGAGAGCGTGAACTGATAATAGGGCAGCAGAGCAAATCTTGAACAAAATAAACATGAACTTCCGGTTCCAGGTCCGAGTGCATTTGACTTGAATCGTGCCATGTGTCTTTCCCGTTTATCAAAGCGAAGTGTTCGGGCCAGATCCGTTGTCTCTCCATGTTTGTAGCTCTGCCATGGTCGGTGGGTGCAGGTTATCTTGTTTCACTCCTGTCTGTCTATTTGTTTGTTTGTCTGTGAACAGGATATCTCAGAGAGTTGTGGATGGATTCGGAGAAATTTGGTGGAGAGGTTGAGTGTGTGACAAGGATGAAATGATGAAATTTTGGTTAAGATTCGGATCTGAGATTTTTTTCAAAGTGATTTCTCACAATTGAGTGATAAGCTTGGGCTAAAACCGATATGTAGCAGAATTGATTCAAATTTGGTGAATATCCAAATCCCAATACGAGAATTTTTAAAGTTTAGTGATTTTTTTTTACCATTGAGTGATAACGGCGAAAACCGATATTTAGCATGATATTTTGGACGAGTTACAACAAAACTCGATGCATGATTTGTATGGGTGACAAGAACAAGCCAATTTGATTTGGCTTCACGTCTGGAATCGGATCCGGCCTATTGGTGGGATACAAAACATAAACTGCTGAACCTTTCAGAGATGTTGGCTCTTCCGAATGCCCATTATAGTCTTTATAATATTGTCGTGCGATTACCTCAATTAACACTGAGAGAACCATGGTAGGCTTAAAGCAAGCTTTAACTCCGAGGCAACTATCAAATGCGCATTTTCTATACGTGCAGAGAAAGAAAGGGAAGGGCAAGCTGAAGAGCGCTTACTTGTACGATCCCACTGGGCAGTCTTCCAACCTGCAAAAAGTAACTCAAACGGGAACAGGTTTAAAATGTACAGAAAATAATGAGTGTTTATTCAAAAAAATATCGGTGACAAGAAAACGCGACGTGAAACTAAAACAAAATACCTATCGTGGAGCGCTCCCGCACCAGACTTAAACACAGACAAAGTGATAGATAAAAAGAACTGGAAAATAATTGTGTTGGATTTAATTGTGAGGACTTAGCTCCGATCACTGGTAGGATCACTGGTGGGAATGATGATTCCCCCCACCATAGGTATTTGCTTTCTTCTTTGGAACTACACCCAATTTCGATGAAAATTGACCACAACCTTCGTCAACCGTGATGCATCAACGTTTGTTCACGGCATGAATGAATTAGGGTTGAAGGTGATGTGCGGGGTATTTGACCCCCTAAAATAGGTATTTGCGCTCTCCTCCGAAACTTCAAACGCAATTTTGTGAAGCTTGATCACAACTTTCATCACCCATGATGTACCAATGTTTGTTAAAAGCATTAGAAAAATCAGGGTCGAAGCAGGTATAAGGGGGGTGGTTGGGTGGGGGGCATTGCCCCCCAAAAAGATTTTGTTTTGTTTGTTTAAAGCCTTATGATTACGTTAGTATGATTCTACATGCTGCCCTTTCTTCTAGCAATTGTTAAATTTCTTTGAAATAGGTGTTACTGGTAAAAAATACCTTTAGTCAGTGAAGTATACTGCTTTATTCTACCAGGTGAGCACCCAGAGGTATTGCCCCTATTTTTAAAAGCAGCATTATATTCTACACATAATCTCTATTTAAACATAGCACAATGTGTACACTTTTTTTTTTAAATCATTGGTCATGATCGGCCCCTTCTGATTGGGGGCCTGGCACCGAGGCGCCATAGCAGCCATTGTAAACCCGGCCCTGGAGCTCCAAATATTCCCCGATATGTAGAATGTAGATCTACTGGTGCATGTGTGACAATTGGAATATAATTGAAATTCAGCATTGATTGCTTTTAAGACTTTTTTTCTATATCTGTATATTAAGCACACCCCCAACTTTTAACTTTTTTGCTGATAAAAAGCACGGTTATTGTCCCCCGTCGCACCGCGGAGCGAAAGGGGGACTATGGTTTTCCCCTCCGTCCGTCCGTCCGTGCGTGCATGCGTGCGTAAGCGAAGGACCGCATTCGAATTTGGTGTGTGGGTGCAACCCACGTCAAAATCCAAGATGGCTGCCGCCATGTATGTCCGCCGCCATGTATGTCTGAACCTTGTGAGCGGAATATCTTGAAAAATAAGCGAAGTACCAACTTCTAATCTGGTGTGTGGGTGTACCTAGGCATAAGGAAGAACCCTATTGAAAATTGGGTCGCCACGTCAAAATCCAAGATGGCCGCCACCATATATATGTCTGAACCTTGTGAGCGAAATATCTTGAAAAATAAACGAACTACTAACGTCTAATCTGGTGTGTGGGTGTATCTACGCATGAGGAAGAACGCTATTGAAAATTGGGTCGCCACGTCAAAATCCAATATGGCCACCGCCATGTATGTCTGAACCTTGTGAGCGGAATATCTTGAAAAATAAGCGAAGTACCAACTTCTAATCTGGTGTGTGGGTGTATCTAGGCATAAGGAAGAACGCTATTGAAAATTGGGTCGCCACGTCAAAATCCAAGATGGCCACCTTGCGTCTTCCACTTTGTAAACTCACATCACTTCACCGACGGGGGGACCTAGGCGTCATGCTTCTTTATTGAAAATTGGCCAATTTAAACAAGTCAATTAAAAAATCGCCGTGACCCACGAGTTACCACAACAACGGCCATCTAGCTATGGTAACAGCTTACACAAACAGCTCTCCCGGGCTTATTTCAACCCCGATTTTAATTTTGTTTTCAACTCCAGTCCTACCTGGGGCAGGTTCACACTGGAACACAACAATCCGCTTCGAACGAGATAAAATAATGATTGTAGGTAATAGGCCGTGGACTTGACTAGTCAATAAAATGGTTTTAAAATATTTTCTCACGATTACTCGGTTATTTTATGATGCATGAGGTTACAAGGGACATGTGGGTGTATAAACTATTAATGCATGCATAAATTATTCACAAATCATGAATAACAGGAGTGTTACGTTACGGGAGTTTGCAATCTGCTTGGTGTGTTGTAATTTTTGCAAAGTCTAAATATGTCTTGGTATTCCTCGTGCAACAGTTGTGCAGATTGCAGGTCAACAAAAGTGAGTCCGGGTCCGAAGTCGTGTGCCCCCCAAGGTTATTGTGTTCAAGGAATCTCCACCAATGCTGTGTATATATCGTTGTATGCTATCGTTCTGGTTGTTGAAAGAAATAAGGAGTTGTGGCAAGCCCTGCTGACACGAGTATGAAGGTGCAGGGTACAGGTAAGCTAAGGTAAGTTGGTGTAAAGTGTCCTCACACCCTCAGCTTCACTCAAATCTCGTTCCACTCTCACCTCTTTCTCTCCCCTCTTCCTCCCTCTCACCCCCACTCTCTCTCTCTCTCCCAATTGGGGACAACCCCCCAAAATAAGACACCCCAAACAATGTGGGTACAAAGACCTCTCAATGGTGTAGTCCGACTTGTTTAATTATTTCTTACAACAAACTGACACACATTCGGTCAGCCTGTGGGGCTGTAAGTTATCATTGGGGGACCAAACAATTCTGAGTACTCCCATCTATAATTATGCCCACAGGAGCTCATGGTAAGTCTCTCCTCAATGAGAGGTGGGGTTGGGTTAGTTAACAAAATAATGGTAAATACTGTATGTCCAAGGTTTAGCCCAAGTTAAACGAAGTAAACTTCGTCGAAATTAAATTTATTTCCTCCGTCAACCCACTTCTAGGCAGTACGAGGTTAACACTACTTCCCCAATAAATTAACCAAGCTGTCTTCCCCAAATAGCGTGGGTACAAAGACCTTGAGGAAGGTAATCCGATTTATTGGATTATTTCCTACAAACTAACCGACTTGCATTGGTCAAGCCTGTGAGGTAACCATAGGGCTGGCTATAAGTTATCATTGGGGGATCAAATTACTTAGAAGACTCCCAACTACAATGAATGCCCACGGGAGCGAGTGGTAGGTCTCTCCTCTCGGGAGAGGTGGGGTTGGGTTAGTTGACAAAATAATTGCAAGTACTGTCGGGATAAGATCAAGGCAGAGTTTAACAAAGTAAACTCAGTCGAAATTAAATTGATTCCCTCCATCAACCCATTTCTCGGTTGTCTGAGGTTAACACTACCTCCCGAAGAAATTAACTAAGTTATCTTCCCCAAATACCATGGGTCTAAGATGTGTAGTGTTGGGGGCTCTGAAGGGATATAAGGGGTGGAAAGGGTCAAAAGGAGTCTGAGGGGTGTAAGGGGTGCAAGAGGTCTAAAGAGGTCTAAGGGGTTTAAAGGATCCAAGGAGAGTAAAGGGTATAAAGAGGTATAAGGGGTGTAAAGGGGTCTAAAGGTGTTCTCAGGGGTGTTTAGGGATCTAAGGGGGTGTAAAAGGTTGAAAGAGGTCTCAGTGGTTTAAAGGATCCAAGGAGAGTAAAGGGTATAAAGAGGTATAAGGGGTGTAAAGGTGTTTTAAGGGGTGTATAGGGATCTAAGGGGGGTGTAAAGGGTCGAAAGAGGTCTAAGGGGTTTAAAGGATCCAAGGAGAGTAAAGGGTATAAAGAGGTATAAGGGGTGTAAAGGGGTCTAAAGGTGTTCTCAGGGGTGTTTAGGGATCTAAGGGGGTGTAAAATGTCGAAAGAGGTCTCAGGGGTTTAAAGGGTCTAAGTTGTGTCGTGTAAGGGGTTTAAAGGGGGTCTGTCCCACCCCTCGCTCTCTTCCTCCCCCGTGGTCTCTCTCTCTCCCACCCATCTCAAGCCAATGATGCCTTTGTCACCCCTGTGTGAAGTGGGGCCATCGCCGTGAAATATAAAACACACAGGAAACGGTGCAATGTGCTGAGGCGCGGCGGTGATGGTCATGGTCATGGTTAACCCTCGGCCAGGCAAAGATCCCCGGAGGGTTAAACAGCACGGTGAAGTTTGCATGGCAGTTGTGAATGTTGCTCTGGTGGGGATGGTCTTTCATGTCGCAGTTATTCTTTCATGTAGCACGATGCCACGTTTCTTCCTCGGTGTCGATATTGTATGGTCAGGATTCACCTGTCTATCGGCCGCACTCAATTTGTGATGTGTGCTATCGTTCGAGCCCATAAGGCCAAGGTCCACTGCGTGTGTGAACTGATCTCTTGATCTGATCACTGATGAGTGAAAACTCATCTCTTCCCTCACTCCTACTTATTAATATTATCAGGACCATCATCCACCCTTGCATCTTGCTCACCTTTCCCATCGTTCTGCAAAAATGCCTCCTGACAATATGTACCGAAAATTCACTTAATCTTACCTTTGTCCTTGATGGCTGTGAATGACACTCGAGGATCTTGATGAGGTCCCATTCACCAAGGTTGAGAAGCATTCAGCCGCCGGAAATTCTTCCCCAGCACCACAAGCCTTCCCTTCACTCCAAGACAATCCCACACATCTCCATTTTAAATGGCCTTGTTCCACAGTTCACAACTTCAAACCACACCGTACCTCTCTTTGTCCATATGTCTTCACCTTGACATTGTACACATCAATGCATAAAGTTTCCTTTAAAAAAAACTCAATTTCCACCTCTGCCAGTTCATTGTGCGTCATGCAACAATCATTCATACATATCTAGCAATATGTACCAATAAAATAACAACATGTATGATCCTTTCTGTCCAATGAGACGTATGTTCGTGGATCGTTACCCACTTCATATGCCTTATTGAAGACTACCTAACTACCTCTACAGTTTAGAATCATACATATATTTATCCTTGTGCGGGTTTTCCCAGTATCTGTCAATACAATATTTATTTAAATACCTCCAAGCTTATCAGCCAGAACTACTGGGAAAAAGAAAAAAAAAACCCACTTCACCAACCATTTACGGCTGTTGTCCTTCAGTTTATGAGACAGCCAGCCGGTGAGTGAAATTTTTTATTTCCTTCTCAATTTAACCCTGTAGTTCCAAGAATGGTACGTTCAACAATCCATTGTGACAAAAAAAATTCATTCAAATTATAATACCCTGAAAGTCCAGAAAGCCTGTGATATCATCTATACCCTATTCCCTTCAGTTCGGCCATTTAATCATGATTCTAAATATGAGTGTCTCTTAATAATTCCAAGATGTTATTATTTATCTGAAGAAAAACTGTTATCACACCTTTTCCCATTCAATAACATTAAACATCCACTTTTCATATTCGTGAAGGTACTGCATAAAGTCTTGGATTTGGGAGGGGGTTGGTAGTGAAAATTGAGAGAAGGGGAGAGAAAAGGGTGGGGAGAGGGACTCGAAAGAAAGAAGAGGGAGAAAAGGAAGGTAGGAATGGAGGGAGGGAGGAAGGGGAATAGAGGGATTGGGAAGGTAGTATGGGGAAGGAAGGGGCGCAAATAGGAAAAGAAACAGAGAGAGAGAGAGACAGAGAGATCATACAGTTTGACCCCTCCCTCATCGGAGTGAGTTGCCATGACTAATTTATAGCACTTGTGAGGACTTCTTCTTTTTTAATAAAAAAGGTTAAAAAATAAATACAAATCAAACATTTAAACAGCCTTGGACATGCACCTTGACCCCACGGCCAAGGCACACCATCCATCAAGACTGTCCCATGAGCATACACATGCACCTCAACCATCCCTTCCCACGCCTCCTCCCCCCAAGCCCTCTCCCTCCCACACATCTCCCTGCTCTCAAATGTTGTGTTTGTGTGCTTCCCCTTCTCTCCCCATCTTGTCTTCCGCTCCCTCTTTTTATATATTTTGTTTGTCTGGTTGATTTGTTTGTGAAATAAATGTTAGCTCTTTCACGAGCCTCGATTCAGTATACAAAAAAAAAGAAGAAAAAAAAGGCTGAAGCACATGGTCAATCAGAACACATGCATCCTGATCCCGAAGGGTCATACGATTGGACCTCTCCTCCATAGGAGTGAGACCCCACGCCAGTCGTACCGGAGGACTCAGATTTACAGTAACTTTTTCCCCCTTTTAATCGCAGGACTTTATCTTCGATACTCCAGCTTTTGTTTCCGGTCATCATTTTGTTTTTACCTAAATTTTATGCACATATTGAACATTATGCAAATTGCATACTACAGATCTGACCCAAGACATTTCGTTTAATATTCTGACTTAGTTGCTTATAAAATTCCACCATTCGTTCCTATTTTTCAACGAATTGCAGTGAATATACATGCGACACTTATCAAACAAACTTCTCCAGCGTGATGACATGAATCGAACTCGATGACGTTCCTACGCAAATTACAATACCGGATAAAACCACCTTTAGAGGCCATTTTTCCCCGCAAAGCGGGGGTTGGCCTTTTTCGGGAACCGTGGTTGTTGTTGTTTTTTGGGTCCCCTTTTGAAGCAATGTTTTACGGCCGGATGCCCTTCCTGACGCCAACCCTTTTTGCCGCCTTTAACGACAAACAGGGAATTACCAGTGAACTGGTACTCAATTAGCCGACCTCGGAAGGACGACAGGCTGAGTCAACCCCCCTGGCGTTAATTCAGCGATCGACCAGGATTCGAACCCAGGATCCTAGGATCCTAAGCCGGCACCCTAGCCACTAGCCCAACACCAAATTACAATACCAGATGTGCGATACAAACCCATTCCTTGAACTCACTACGTCACCAAGTCACGTGCGCTCAACACTGAGCATGCAGTGATCGCACACGATTGGGTTAAACTTGATTGGCCAAACGAACACCATTGAAACCTATGTTGGCATCAATGGATGGCTACGTTAGCTACCTGACAGGAGTAGTACCTTGTCAGTGGACTCACTCCTATTGAGAGGAGTGGTCCAATTGTATGACCATGCATTGTGGCCCTTCGGGGTCAGGATGCATGTGTTTGAATGACCATGTGCTTCAGCCTTTGGGTTGAGGTGCATGTGTAATGTTATTGGGACAGCCTTGATAGACGTTGTGCCTTGGCCATGGGGTCAAGGTGCACGTCCAAGGCTGTTCAAATGTTT
The DNA here is from genome assembly GCF_964187855.1 of Myxine glutinosa. NCBI lineage: Eukaryota > Metazoa > Chordata > Myxini > Myxiniformes > Myxinidae > Myxine > Myxine glutinosa. The sequence goes on along the minus strand of NC_136266.1, from coordinate 27,137,164 downwards.
GATATTTTACCTTTTTTCATCGTAAAAAAAGGCAGGCCTTAGCTCTGGCCTCATAAGAGCCTTTGGGTTGAGGTGCATGTGTAATGTTATTAGGACAGCCTTGATAGACGGTGTGCCTTGGCCATGGGGTCAAGGTGCACATCCAAGGCTGTTCAAATGTTTGATTTTTTACCTTTTTTATTTTAAAAAAAGGCAGGCCTCAATGCTGGCCTCATAAGCACCATTGAAAAGCTAACCTTGTTCAAGTCTACCTTCTTACATACATGTCGATCTACCTATACCACTGGCGGATCCGACTCAAATGCACACAAAGGCGCCACGTCTCGAACATCAGGATAGCTATTAAAATCGAAGGTTATCTCGTGTCTGACACAGACAGAGACATCCGCCCTCCCATTTGTGCACCATTATCCGGTGTCCAGGATCCCTCAGTTATGATTTTGGGTTCATGCCTGCATATATGATCATACAGTATGCTTGCGCAGTACAGTGCACCCTGTTTACAATAAAGTCGGGTCGACCGTGAGGAGTCACAGCCCCCGGGGCATTTCTGCAGTTGCATTTTGAACGAACTTCACATCTGTATTGTTAAACTGTGTCCCATGTTCGCACACCACACGCGGAGAAACTGCCTCGGGCGGCGGTCGCTTCTATACCCACACGCGCACAGCACGAAGTTTCCATGTACGTCCCAGATCGATAGCTCCCCAGTACTTATTTGCATCAGTGATAGACGCTTCGTTTCAGCCACTCGTCCCTCTAAGTGTGACAACGCAAACAGACCGACCGTTATCGCAACGATCGTCGTTTGACTCGATGTGCTTCTTTTTTTTTTTTTTTGGTATCCAAGATCGAGGCTCTTGTAAGAGCTAACATCAATTACAAAAAAAAAAACGGACACACAAAACATACAATAAAGGGAGCAGGAGACAAGATAGGGAGAGAGAGGGAAGCACACAAGTACATCATTTGAGAGCAGGGAAAACGGGAGATCTGTGGGAGGGAGAGGGCTTGGGGGGAGGAGGCGTGGGAAGGGGGTGGGGGTGTGAGAGGTATAAAACACATGGACACTGCTAGAACTTCCAGGAAAGAAAGAAGTCGGGATTTCAAAAAAAAGTGGATCTGGGGTGAATTAACGGGAATAGAAGAGATCAAGGTTTTGGATGGAGGAAGATAAGAGATGGTGGTGAATAGCTGTTTTAAAGACCTGGAGGGAGGAGTTGGATTGAATAGAGTGATGGACTTTGTTCCACAGGCAGGAATAAAGAGGACTGAAGGAGTGAAGGTGAGCAGAGAGTCTTGATTTTGGCAATTTCACCAGAAGAGGGTTATTGGCAGATCTTGTGCGACCTGCAGGAATATTTGGGGGGGACAGAGCACAGACAGAGCTGGGGGAGCAAGGCCGGATAGCAGTCGATGGAAGACAGAAAGACCACCTACCTGCCTGCGGTGAGTGAGTGAAAGGCCCTCGCCGGTAGCTTCATCGCAGGAGATTCCAATGATTCTGAAAGCTTTGGTTTCAACAGCGTGAAGCCGAGCTAGGTGTGAGGCAGGAGCACCAGCCCAGAGGGGAGAACAGTATTCCATTGAGCTGCGGATGAAAGCCTTGTGTGTGGTGAGGAGCTCAGGTGTGCCAAGGAAGGACTTCACACGATGGAGGATGCCCAGTCGGCAACTGGCTTTGGAGGGCAGATTGGAAATGTGGTTTTCCCAGGAAAGATCATGGCAGATAGTGAGAACCAAAAGCTTGAGTGGCAGAACTTCTTGGAGAGGATTGTTCACAAAGTAGATGGGATGCTTGTCCAGTCGGTCTTTTTCGAGAGACATAGTAAGAGTGTGAGATTTGTCAGGATTGAAAGACATGTTCCACTTGTTTGACCAGTCTGTGATTTTGTCCAGGTCTGCAGAGAGTGAGGAGGCTGCCTAGGACGATGACTGCACTACACTGAGCTGGCCATCTGATGATACACGAAAGAAGAAGCAGAAGAAGAGGAGGCTGCAGACTGCCGATCTGAGGGATAAGGAAGAGAGCGGCACAGAGTGGAGTCATCAGCAAACAGACAGGATTTTCCAGAACACTGCCTTGGGGAACTCCAGCCTCAACATGAAGGGGAGATGAGAGAAACCCATTCACGGCCACACATTGACTACGACTAGAGAGGAAGTCCGCAAGCCATGCGTGGAGATTTCCATGGATAACATAGGAGGAGGGTTTGGTGAGCAGAGCGGGGTGCCAAACCGTATCGAAGGCATGTGATATGTCAAGGGAGACAGCTCTCATTTCCTGTTTAGCATTGAGGACCTCCACCCATTGTTGAGACAGCAGAAGCAGCATTGCTAGAGTAGAGTGACCTGGTGTGAAACCAAATTGATGATCAGAGATCAAGCCATTGGAGAAGAGGAAAGATTTGATATCCGAAGCAATGATGGATGGATTCCATGACTTTGCTGATAATTGGGAGAAGGCTGATTGGTCTTTATTTGTAAGGATCTGTTTTTGCACATTTTTTGTGTAAAGCGGTGATGTTGGCTGATTTCCAAGCTGATGGCAGATGACCTTGAGCAAAATAGAGGGTGAAGAGAACAGAGAGGGGAAGTGAAAGAGTGGCAGAGCAGGATTTTAGAACCCGTGGGCTGATGCCGTCTGGTCCAGTTGCAGAATCACATTTGAGGATTGACAGAAACTTCTCCACCTTGTCATGAGAGATGGACACAGAGTGCAGGAGCAGCTGGGTACGACTGGGTACGATGGGTACAGAGAGGGATGGGTTTGGGACACAAGATTTTGAGGCAAACACAGAGTTGAGGCATTCAGCTTTTTCAGATGCGGAGTCAGTTGTGTAGCCGTTTGAGGTAAGGGAGAGGATGGAAGGGGAACAAACACCAGAAAGAGATTTGACCACATGCCACCAGGATTTGGAAGAGGGAGACAGGTTTGAGAGTTCAGTCTTGAGAAAAAAAAAAAAAAACCACCTTTAGAGGCCATTTTTCCCCGCAAAGCGGGGGTTGGCCTTTTTCGGGAACCGTGGTTGTTGTTGTTTTTCGGTCCCCTATTTGAAGCAATGTTTTACGGCCGGATGCCCTTCCTGACGCCAACCCTTTTTGCCGCCTTTAACGACAAACAGGGAATTACCAGTGAACTGGTACTCAATTAGCCGACCTCGGAAGGATGACAGGCTGAGTCAACCCCCCTGGCGTTAATTCAGCGATCGACCGGGATTCGAACCCAGGATCCTAGGATCCTAAGCCGGCACCCTAGCCGCTAGCCCAACACCAGGGTTAGTCTTGAGAATGGAGAGATATTGCTTCCTGGCTCTCCTGAGGGTGGACACACACTTGTGTGTTCGGGCTTTGTGAAGGGAAATGAGATTTTGGATTTGCCTTTTGATTTTGCAAATCCAAAGTCCATTGGTGAAGGCAAGTTGTTTCAGGGCAACTGCCTCACCACACGATTCCATATACCATGGACAGGAGGAAGGGTATGACAACTGAAGACGAGATGGGATAAATTTGTGCATGAGAGAGCAATTTACTTTGGAAGAATTCCCAGGATGAGTTGATGTCAGAGGCAGTAGAGATGGGAGACCAGTCCAGATGATTGATGGCTGCTTGAAGACCGTGCCAGTTGGCCTGAGTGAAATGCCAGACTCGTCGACGCTGAGGAGGCTCTCTGAGAATGGCCAGAGAGATGTCCACTTTAACAAGCACATGATCATATGAACCCATTGGAGCAGAAGAAGAACAGCAGACATTTGCAGGGAAGTTAGTCATAACCAAGTCTAGAAGAGATGATGTACCGTTGACTGAGATCCGGGTCAGGTAATTGACAGATTATGTCAGTCCCAATGAGTTGTAGCAGTCCTTTGTTGAGGTGCCATGGCTGGTGAGAGAGGTATCTACACCCAGCCAGCTGGCATGGTGACAATTGAAGTCGCCACATATGAGGAAAAGAGAGTTGGGATGAATGGATAGAAGTTGGTCCATGTTGTTAGACAGCGAGATGTAAATGGCGATGAATGGATGTAAATCTGCATATGTCGCGAATTCACGTTTAGAAAGTAGAAACCATCATGGCATTTCGTCATTCACTTGAACTCGATATCTATTTTTTCATTCCAAACAGCACAACTCCAATCACAAAGTAAATAACATTAATATAAAAATAAACTTTTAACAACATTGGTGATGGAAACAAATATTTAAATCCTGATGTGAAGTTCCGTATGGTTGGGTGAATACAATTACGAATTCAAAATCGTAATTGTATTCACTCAATTCCAATCATCAATTGATACTTTAACAAAACGATTAACGTTTAAGGATTTAACATTACAATTGAATGACGGTTGTATTGGGATATATCAAACCCGCGCATTGCCGTCATCTGTCCACCTTCGCATTCGTGGCAGGTTCATAATTGTCATAAAAATCGAAACAGTATTTGTAGAATTTCAATAAAAGCCACATCACTGTTCATATCGGTAAATGTTATTCCATCATGTTTGGAAAATTGGAAAACTTGGAAAATTTGGAAAAACAATATAGCCTATTTTACTCCAGGTTGTCCCAGGATTACCCACCCAAAATTTCGTTGCGATCGGTTCAGCCGTTTTTGCGGTACCTGCGAACGGACGGACATTTGGTGAATTATAGTAAGATGGTATATCATATCAATCCACGTGAAATGGATTTTGCATTGAGAAAATATATCTAAAATCCGCATTTGTCCACTTTAATATAAAAGTGGTTGCAACATCAACTAATGGATTATGGGTGTCCAGGGATTTTTTTTTTTTTTAAATGCAAATTGCCCCAAACACGGCAGGAAGCCACTCGAGGGAAGGGGCTGCAGGAAAGTGAGATAAAGTTAAAGCAAAACAAGTAGAACTAGAATGGCACTCAGTAGAGAGCATATATCTCCACCAGACTGAATAGTTTACGTTTTGTATCCCACTGATAGGCCAGATCTGGATCCGGACATGAATCAAAATTGAATCGGCTTGTTCTTGTCACCTAACCAACTCATCCACAACTTTTTGAGATATCCTGTTCACAGACAAACAGACAGACAGGGATGAAAACATAACCCCCTACCACCAAAGGTGGGAGAAGAGATAAATAAAATAAAAGGTTAATAAAAATTTATTAATAAAATAAAAGAGGACAGAAGTAATAAAATAAAAAGAGGAAAAGAAGGGGAATAAAACATGTCCAAGACACAACCATAGAAGTACCAAAACACATTCACAAAAGAGGTGATAGCAATGCGAAGTCTCACTGAGGTGGGCGGCCATCTTGAAATCCAAGACAAATAATAAAATTAAATAAAGTTAGTTCAACGACAAAAGTGTGGTGAAATGGGATGAAACTTGAAAGGTTTAGAGAGCAGGAATTTATATTTCTCTTAAAGCTGAGTAGACCATCGGATGATGGGAATCACGTTACAGGAAGTGAATTCCAAAATATGACAGCATGAGGGGGGAAAAAAACAACTTTGCATCACACTTCGTTCGATACTTTGGATCAGATACAGTGTATGGATGCGCAGAGATGGCAAACAGAGTCCTGCGTTCAAACACTCGTCCAGAAGGAACCAAGTTAGAAAGGCCGGCGGGGCATTTCCTATGAAATATCTGTTGAACAACTCAAGAGTGGCTGTCCTACGGTTCTCCACACCAACCAAGTTAACTAAGCGTTTCTGTAGCCTATCAAGTAAGGGCACGTGGCAGGCTGGGGCGGTGGCAACAGTACTCCATGAAGGGATGTATAGTTGTCTTGTACAAGTACAAGACAGCATCAGGTGGTAAATACCTGTGCTTGCCATAGGAGATGATTGAGATATTTGGTCCTCAAGTACCACTTTCATCTCGCGATTTGTAAGGAGAGCTGAAATGATTGAATGCATACACCATATGACTGACGTTTGGGTAGCAGTCCCTAGTGCCACACCTTGTAAATGGCCTTCAATATATCAAAAACAACTAATGGAGCTTCACCCTTGTTGAGATCCAATGCCCTCTTGAAATGACAAGTAATGAAGGTCACCAACCAGTAGAGCGAAAATGGAAAAATCTCTATACCGTCAATGAGAAGTTCATCGTCCTCCAAGTGGCTGAGAAGTGTTGATTGATGAGTTATTCAAATACCTTACTTATTACAGGAAGCAGGCTGATGGGCGATAGTTACTTGGCTCAGAATGCTCACCGGCACCCATGAAAACAGGGACAACAGAAGCCACCTTCCAGGATGAAGGGAGCACCGACACAGACAAGCACAGGTTGAAGAGCTTGGCAAGAATCGATGACAGTTCAGGACAGCACATCTTCAACACAATAACAGGGATTCCATCAGGACCAGTCGCTTTTGAGGCATCTAGGGTATGAATAATTATGGCAAACTTCTTAGGAGTGATGAAGGGAACTGGAATATCAGTCTGTACAAGATGGATTAATTAGGAAGAGGATTTCCATGATCATTGAGGATTGAATTAGAAGCAAAGTGATCTGCAGAGGTTAGCCCTTTGGTATACATATTGTCATAGTTTAGTGAAAAACAATTGGCATTAAAATATATGTACGTAACTATATATGCGTAAATAGTAGTATTTTATTCATAAAAAGGGGATGTTCTCCTTATTGTATTTTGTTATACTTTTGATATTTTGTTAAGGGATGTCGTGGTAACATAACGGAAGTGTGGCCTGGCCCTAATTTACCCACTCAACTCCTGGACTACAAGAATGTTTTAATGTCTTCCAGGCCTTTTTTTATTTTGATTTTATGGGATATTTCCTGCCACAAAGCCAGAAGGCTTAGACCTTTATTGTCACCGTCAGAAAATGCAGCATCTTTGTGGATAAAACTTATTGCCTAATTAAAAAGAGGTGCAAAGGTGCTTGACCTTTTCTCCTGCCCCTCCTCTTTCCTCTCTCTCTCATTCTCTTCTCTCTCTCCAACCTCTTTCTCTCCAACCTCTCTCTCTCCAACCTCTCTCTTTCCAACCTCTCTCTCTCCAACCTCTCTCTTTCTCTCCAACCTCTCTCTTTCTCTCCAACCTCTCTCTCTCCAACCTCTCTCTCTCTCTCCAACCTCTCTCTCTCTCTCTCTCCAACCTCTCTCTCTCTCTCCAACCTCTCTCTCTCTCCAACCTCTCTCTCTCTCCAACCTCTCTCTCTCTCCAACTTCTCTCTCTCTCTCCAACCTCTTTCTCTCCTGCCCCTCCTCTTTCCTCTCTCTCTCCAACCTCTCTCTTTCCAACCTCTCTTTCTCTCCAACCTCTCTTTCTCTCCAACCTCTCTTTCTCTCCAACCTCTCTTTCTCTCCAACCTCTGTCTCTCCAACCTCTGTCTCTCCAACCTCTGTCTCTCCAACCTCTGTCTCTCCAACCTCTGTCTCTCCAACCTCTCTCTCTCCAACCTCTCTCTCTCTCCAACCTCTCTCTCTCCAACCTCTCTCTCTCTCCAATCTCTCTCTCTCTCTCTCTCTCTCTCTCTCTCTCTCTCTCTCTATCACTCTATCTCTCTATCTCTCTCTCTCCTATCACTCTCCCCACCCTGTCTCTCCTCCCCCCCCCTCTTTCTCTCTCTCCCCCTCTCTCTCTCGCACGCCTATCACTCTCCCCCTCCTCTCTCTCTCCCCCCCCCCTCCTCTCTCTCTCTCCCCCTCTCTCTCTTTCCCACCCCACTCTCCCCCCACCCCCACCCCTCTCTCTTAGTATTCTAGTCAGCGAAGCGATGCATGATATTGGGCAGTACTGAATATGTAGATGGCCCTTGTTCGAATAATTTAAATGAAAACATTTCTCTTGCTCTTCTAATGGTCATCATAATGCGCTCGAACCAGATTATTCTGCAATTACAATTACCGGGCTCAACAAGATTGGTTTACACTCGCATGTGGTCTGGGTTTGGAAACATGGGATTAAAGGGAAGTTTAAAGGTCACGCTCTCCTGAGGCTGCAGGTGCTCGAGGTGGTTGGAGACAACTTCATCACCACCAAATGATTCTTTATTATTGCAACAGCTTTCCTTTCTTGTTGCTATTATATCACAGGCCGGACAGGTCAGAAACCACAACAGAATGTTGAATAATCGTGCCTCGTCCCAGGAATACTCATTGCATAGGAATCGTCAGTTTGAATCAAAATTACATTTTATTATAATGTTTATATTGTCACGTGTATTCAGGTAAACTAAAATCCTTCAAGATGACAAGGTGGTGAAATTAACAACAATACCAAACTAATGTTATATGGTTTTTATTTTTTATTTTGATTGAAGGATCGTGGTCTCGCGAGGATGTAAATCAGATGAAGAACAACAACATGAGAAAACTAGAACGAAACTCGGTAGAGAGCATTCCTCCACCAGGCTTGACAGTTTACGTTTTGTATCCCAATAATAGGCCGGATCTGGATTCTGACCTGAACCAAACTCTCATCAGCTTGTTATTGTCACATACCAATCTCATCCACCAAGTTTTGTCCAAATCCGTCCATAACCTTTTGAGATATCCTGATTTGAGATACGACTCGCCACTTCGGTTAAAGGGAATCTCCAACCTCGACACCACGACAAATCACCAGTCTTGCTGAGTTGATGAATCAGCTTTTATTCACCAATCGCAATCATGCCGCACGAGGCAAAACCATAGCCAATCTCAACCCAACCCCTGCACGGTAACCCCGTGCCAGCCCTCACCAGTGGGTGTAATACACATCGTGGCGTGACCTCTTCTTACCCCTCTACATCCTTTCATTGTTGTACTCGTACCTTTAAGACAGTTCTCGAGGTTATACATGTAGAAAACAGGTGAGAGTAACTGGCTACTAACATTGATGGCTGAGTACAATAAAGGTAATGATCACCTACAATGTTGGAGGTCACGGATATTATGGACCACTGTATTGAGCGCACAGGGTCAACAAAACCCTTTACAGGTAAAACATTGAAAAACAAAACCCACTATAAACCAGGGATAAAGCACAAATAACAAATGAATAAGCAAAACATTTGGCAAATTACAATCTCACATACAGTCAACACTTCAAAGAAATGTACCAATTAGTCATGTATCTGCAAGTCTATTACAAGGTTTTTCCTCCGCTCCAACCTCAGGGACTATTCTGCTCCATTACAGGACTTAGGCAAGTACTATGACCATCATATGACGATCCTAAGCATCCAAAATATAATCCTTCAAGTACTTGGGCTGGTATCGTGGACGGCTGGAGCGTCCTGGTGCACAGTCGCTTGGAGACATTGTTGGATGATCCACACTGGTGTCACCGATGGCCTCAACAGATTGGGAGTGATCTGGTTGACGGGTGTTAAGCTTTGGGGGTGTAACGGAGATGTGATCCGGTGCTTGGCTGATAGGGATTGGTAAGGATTCAGAACTGTCAGCAGGTGTGGACAGCTCATCGGGGATATATGGGGGGTCTGGTGGTTTTGATGTTGGTTGGAGGCACACATCTTCAGTGTACAGAGAACAACCATGTACCCTATTGCGAGGAAGTGCGGGCATATCTTCCCAATAGTTGGATACCTTGTAGCATTCTGATTTTTTGACCCGATACGCTGCACTCCTCAATGGGGATCCGACAAACATACGTATGTTAGACCAGGTTCCATCGATGGCCGAAACGAGGTGGCGGTTTCTTGCGCATGACTTGTTGCGGTCAGAGTACAGATGGGCTAAATCACCAACTTCCACCAACGTGTTGGGCTTGACAGACCCCTTGGGCGCCTTGGCCTTCTCACTAAATGGGTGGTTTGTCGAACAAAGCTGGTGTTGGGTTTCTATCATTTGCAGGTCAGAGAACGGGATTTGTTGATTGGTGAACTGATCCCGCTGGCACCACATCTCACAGGCTGAGAGGCCCCGTGCATGAATTGCTGAATTCAGACTGGCAGTGCCCAGTGCGAGGGCGAGTCGGTTTACTGGTCCTCCCATAGGCTGCTGTTGTAAAAGTTCATCCTCAAGTTCACGAACTGCCTTCTCAGCGACGGGATTCTTGTTGGGATTTTTAATGTGACCAATCTCAATGCACATGTGATGACGTTTAAGAAGCTCGTCATGAACCAAATGTGTAAAGCCGGGGGCCGGATCGGTGCGGATGACAGCAGATGGACCATCCAATGGCTGGAGTTCTATGCATAAACGGACAGACCAAGTTATCGCGGAGTGTGCTGTGTTGTTCATTGTCCACAATACATGATGTTGTGTAAGAGGTGGTACATTCTCGCAATACAAGAATTAACTGGTGATTGCGTTTGATTGCATCTGCTGCGAAGGATACACCGACTGCACCGGGAGGGTCTCCAGTGGACTGTTTGATGATGCTGTGGGGTGTGTTGCACAATGCAGCTCACTGGTGGCACCGGGAGGGTCTCTCGTGGACTGTTTGATGATGGTGTGAGGTGTGTTGCGCAATGCAGCTCACTGGTGGCACCAGGAGGGTCTCCAGTGGACTGTTTGATGACTGTTTGGGGTGTGTTGCGCAATGCAGCACACTGGTGGCACTTGGATGTCACCTGATCAACTGCTCCATCCAAGTCGAGAGCGTAGAAATAGCGGTGAATGACGGATGAAATGACGGATTGATAACGACTCGGGTGATCCAACTGAATGTGTAATGCTGTTAGTAGGCCATTGAGTACCTGACGTGGGACAATGATGCACTGGTGTGCTGGGGACAGGGGCTCGTTATGACAAACTACTACTAGGCCATCTTTGGACACTGAAGCGACCTGGAGGTATCGTTTGACATCCTTGATCGTGGTCGCTTTCTTTGATGGGCGGGTGCCCTGAACGAGGTGGGCATGAGTCCGCCTTAAGTCTGGGCACTCCGCCTGCACTGCCAACCAAGCGGCTCTGTTGGTGAAGGGCAGTTTGGCACGACCGGAAATTATGTCCTGAGCTGATATATGCAGGACTACGGTTTCCTCCTCGCTTCTAATGAAGGCACAAATATGACAGGTGGTATCAGTGCAATTCGGAGCATTGCGGCTGGCAAAATCAGATGGAATGTTGGAGGACTGCGGCAGGACCACAGGTAAGCTCTTCAGCTTCTTATTCTTCTCTTTCTTCCTCCTGCGCATATATAGTAAAATCCCCATTTGATCATCGCCTTCGGAGTTAAAAGCTTGCTTTGGCTATCCATGATCCCTGCGGTGTTCACCTGGGGAATCACACGACAGTACCATTAGACCAGATCCAGCCCAAAATGGTAGTGCTCTTCGGGCATATAATAGTCTTTGAAGCAGAAAGGCTAAGTCGACATTTTTACCGAGCATGCAAAACCATTCGCCAGTTTTGGAGGAGCTCATCCAATGTGCTACCGCCACAATAGAGGTCTTCGCGAGCTTGGTGACGGTTCCCTTCTCCAAGAGATCAACAAGGATTCAAAATCACAGACTGGTCAAACAAGTGGAACATGTCTTTCAATCCTGACAAATCTCACACTCTTACTATGTCTCTCCAAAAAGACCGACTGGACAACCCTCCCATCTACTTTCTGAATAATCATCTCCAAGAAGTTCTGTCACTCAAGCTTTTGGGTCTCACTATCTGCCATGATCTTTCTTGGGAAAACCACATTTCAAATCTGGCCTCCAAAGCCAGTCGCCGACTGGGCATCCTCCATCGTGCGAAGTCCTTCCTTGGCACACCTGAGCTCCTCACCACATATAAGGCTTTCATTCGCAGCTCAATGGAATACTGTTCTCCCCTCTGGGCTGGTGCTCCTGCCTCACACCTAGCTCGGCTTCACGCTGTTGAAACCAAAGCTTTCAGAATCATTGGAATGTCCCGCGATGAAGCTAACTCCGAGGGCCTTTCACTCACTCACCGCAGGCAGGTTGGTGGTCTTTTTGTCTTCTACCGACTCCTATCCGGCCTTGCTCTCCCAGCTCTCTCTGTGCTCTGTCCCCCAAATATTCCTTCAGGTCGCACAAGATCTGCCAGCAACCCTCTTATGGTGAAATTGCCTTCTTTCCTGGAAATCCTACGTGTCCATGTGTTTTTTTTTTTACCTCTCCCACCCCCACCCCCCTTCCCATGCCTCCTCCCCCCAAGCCCTCTCCCTCCCACAGATCTCCTGATGTCCCTGCTCTCAAATGTTGTACTTGTGTGCTTCCCCTTCTCTCCCCATCTTGTCTCCCGCTCCCTTTATTTTGTCTCATGTGTCCGTTTGGTTTTTTTTGTCATTAATGTTAGCTCTTACATGAGCCTCGATCTTGTATAAATAAATAAAAAAAGACACGGCATGTGAGTTCTTCGAGAGCTGTTTCTGATCCAGGCATTCCCATTGCAGATCTGGTATACATGCGTATCCCACGGAAGGGTGTGGCCACACTGCAGTACTTCATGGACTTGTGGGATAATGGGATTTAATAGAAGGCACTCGTAAGGTCGGTCGTAACAAGGTACTTCCACTGCACAACCTTGCGGAGGATGGATTCGACATTTGGCAGAAGAGAGGGTTGGGGCTTCCCGTACCGGCCCACGTCAGCAAAGGCCGTGACCAAACGAAACCCACCATTGGGCTTCTTGATCAAGAATGGGGGACTCAGGTACTCCCCATGTATTCTGGGCGGGCACAGACTCCAAGTTTTTCCAAGTCATCAAACTTGCGTTGCAGTTCACATCATTTATCATGTGAATACTGTGGCAACCGGTCTTGCGCTGTGGGGGCCGAACGGGGCCCATGTTAACAAAAGCCTCGAAGGGACCTGCAGCGCCGTAGTAACCTTGGAAGACTGGGTCAAACACTTCATCATGTTCTTCCAGAAGTGCGCAAAACTTGGATCGCATTTCGGGAGTGAACATGTTGTCAGGGTCCAGGGTGACGGTTGTAGAGTGTTTTGTGGGCAAAATGGGTGTGCGTCTTACTTTAGGGGTGTTGGTCTCAGTATAAGCCCCTGATTGTTCTTTGGTCTATTCACGTATGTATATGGGGCGGATCTGGCAAAACTGCACCTGTCGTTTGAGAACTCGTGGTTCGTTGGTTAAATTGGGGATCCGAACCTTCCCACTGATGCTGTGAATAACACTGCGTGGAGGCCAGAGTTCACTGGATCGCAGTGACCTTGCAATAGGGGCATCCGTGCGAGGTTCAAGTGCAAACACCAAGTCCATATTCGACATGTCATTTGGGAGGAAGATTTCAACAAACTCTCCAGGCCACAGAGTACTTGAGTGAGGTGGGGCACGCAGGGGTGTAAATTCTCGATGTAAATGTGTACTGTGTAGCTCTACCCGGTGTTGGTGGCAGAGGGTATTACAATTTCCTTTTTTACCTGGGCAACACTCAGGTTAAAGCACTCTTTGCACGGGTAAATTTGTCCTCCTTCCCTTCCCCCCTCCCCTAAAACGGAGGGGCCTGTCAAAGCCACCCCCCCCCCCCCAAAGATGTATATGTAGTATATTTTCCCCTCCCTCTCCCCTCCCCCTTCCACTCCCCTCCCCCTTCCACTCCCTTCCTCACCCCTCCCTCTCCTGGGAGGAGACCCCTACCTTTCCAAAATTGGGCAGATGCTGTTGTTGACCACAAATCACATTCGACATGTGACTATCATAGGATGTCCAAGGCTACAAACAGATCGATGCAACATTCTCCCATGAAGCTACAGCCAACATTGCAAAAACGATAATGATATCTATCGTTAACTCTGAGTTTTGTGGCATGCAGGGCATTGCACCCAGGGGGCACAGGGATGATGACAGCGAAATATACAGTCGTAGCTTCACCAAGGGCAACTTTAAAGAGCTGCTGAAATTCTGAGTGGTTGCCGGAGATGATGTCTTGGAGGAACATTTTCTGAAGAGTTGTGCTAAGAATGCGACATACACATCTAAAACATCTCAAAACTAGAACGCCACTCAGTAGAGAGCATACATACCTACTCCTGGTTGGCCATAATCACTCAATGGTGAAGAATCACTCAAAAAATTCTACCAGCCGGATCCGGATCCAAATCTTTTTTTTTTTTTTTTTTGTATACAAGATCGAGGCTCGTGAAAGAGCGAACATTAATCACACAGAAAGACAAACTGACACATAAAACAAATAACATCGGGAGCGGTAGACAAGATGGGGAGAGAGGGGGAAGGACACAAACACAACATTTGAGAGCAGGGACCGAGAGACATGGAGACATCGAGAGATCTGAGAGAGGGCGAGGGCTTTGGGGGGGGGGGGGCATGGGAAGGGGGCGGTGGGAGAGGTATAAAACATATGGACACTGCCAGGACTTCCAGGAAAGAAGTTGGAATTTCAAACAAGGTGGATCTGGGGTGAATTAGCGGGGGTAGAAAAGATCAAGGTTTTGGATGGGGGAAGATAAGAGATGGTGGTGAACAGCTGTTTTAAAGACCTGGAGGGAGGAGTGGGATTGAAGGGAGTGAGGGAGTTTGTTCCGGAGGCGGGAGAAAAGAGGAATGAAAGAGTGAAGGTGAGCAGAGAGCCGAGATTTCGGCAGTTTAACCATCAGAGGGTTGCTGGCAGATCTTGTGCGACCTGTAGGAATATTTGGGGGACAGAGCACAGAGAGAGCTGGGGGTGCAAGGCCGGAGAGGAGTCGGTAGAAGACAGAAAGACCACCTACCTGCCTGCGGTGAGTGAGTGAAAGGCCCTCAGAGATAGCTTCATCACGGGAGATTCCAATAATTCTGAAAGCTTTGGTTTCAACAGCGTGAAGCCGAGCTAGGTGTGAGGCAGGAGCACCGGCCCATAGGGGAGAACAGTATTCCATTGAGCTGCGGATGAAAGCCTTGTATGTGGTGAGGAGCTCAGGTGTGCCGAGGAAGGACTTTGCACGACGGAGGATGCCCAGTCGGCGACTGGCTTTGGAGGCCAGCTTGGAAATGTGGTTTTCCCAAGAAAGATCATGGCAGATAGTGAGACCCAAAATCTTGAGCGACAGAACTTCTTGGAGAGGATTGTTGAGAAAGTAGATGGGAGGGTTGTCCAGTCGATCTTTTCGGAGAGACATAGTAAGAGTGTGAGATTTGTCAGGATTGAAAGACATGTTCCACTTGTTTGACCAGTCTGTGATTTTGTAACAGCCAGGAAATCTTCACCAAAATCGAATCGATTCTTCCTTGTCACACACTCATCATGTCCACCAGGTTTCGTACAAATCCGTCCACAACTTTTTGAGATATCCTGCTATATATGGGTTTTGCCATCTCTCAATGGTGAAGAATCACTTTTTTTTTTAAATCTTAGATACAGATTTTCAGCAAAATTTAATCATTTTCATCCGAATCTAATCATAATCTAATCACAATCACCAAATTTCATCCAATTCCGTCCACAACTTTGAGATATCCTGTTCACAAACAAACAAACAGCCAAACAAGAGATATGTCGTGCATAGCATGCATGATACTTGTGAAATTCCTAAAAATAATTTGTTGACCTTTGGCCGATGTTGACCTAAAAAAATAATTGGTGGTTGAATTCAGTGGCCTGACATGCAAATCCTATTCAAATTTCAAGTCAATCGGATGAAAATTGACAATTTTAGAAATTGCACCGAAGTTGTTGACCTTTGGCATATGTTGACCTTTTGATCTCAAAATCAATAGGATTCTTCCTTATGACTAACTCCACAATGTGGTGAAGTTTCATGAATTTTTCCTTTCACAAAGCCCGAAACAAGTGTGTGTCCACCCTCAGGAGAGCCAGGAAACAATATATCTCCGTTCTCAAGACCGAAATCTCTTATCTGTCTCCCTCTTCCAAATCCTGGTGGCGTCTGGTCAAATCTGTTTCTGGTGTTTGTTCCCCCTCCATCCCCTCCCTCACCTCAAACGGCTACACGGCTGACTCCGCACGTGAAAAAGCTGAATGCCTCAACTCTGTGTTTGCCTCTAAATCTTGTGTCCCAAACCCATCCCTCTCTGTACCCACCGTTCCCAGTCATACCCAGCTGCTCCTGGACTCCGTGTCCTTTCCTCCTGACAAGGTGGAAAAGTTTCTGTCAACCCTCGACTCTGATTCTGATTCTGCAACTGGACCTGACGGCATCAGCCCACGGGTCCTAAATCCTGTTTTTCCGCTCTTTCACTCCCTCTCTCTGTTGTCTTCACCCTCTCTTTTGCTCAAGGTCATCTGCCATCTGCTTGGAAATCAGCCAACATCACCGCTTTGCACAAAAAAGGTGCAAAAACAGATCCTAGCAAATACAGACCAATCAGCCTTCTCCCAACTATCAGCAAAGTCATGGAATCCATCATTGCTTCGGATATGAAATCTTTCCTCTTCTCCAATGGCTTGATCTCTGATCATCAATTTGGTTTCAGACCTGGTCACTCTACTGAGGACATGCTACTTCTGCTGTCTCAACAATGGATGGAGGTCCTCAATGCCAAACAGGAAATTAGAGCTGTCTCCCTTGACATATCACGTGCCTTCGATACGGTCTGGCACCCCGCTCTGCTCACCAAACTCTCCTCTTTTGGTATCCATAGAAATCTCCACGCATGGCTGGTGGACTTCCTCTCTAGTCGTAGTCAACGTGTGGCCCTGAATGGGTTTCTCTCATCTCCTCTTCCTGTTCAGGCTGGAGTTCCCCAAGGCAGTGTTCTGGGCCCTGTGCTTTTTTTTTTTTTAATCAATGATCTCTCTGACTCTTGAAAATCCTCTCTATCTCTTTGCTGATGACTCTACTCTCTGTCGCTCCATTCCTCATCCCTCAGATCGGCAGTCTGCAGCCTCCTCACTCTCTGCAGACCTGGACAAAATCACAGACTGGGCAAACAAGTGAAACATGTCTTTCAATCCTGACAAATCTCACACTCTTACGATTTCTCTCCGAAAAGACTGACTGGACAACCCTCCCATCCACTTTCTGAATAATCCTCTCCAAGAAGTTCTGTCACTCAAGCTTTTGGGTCTCACTATCTGCCATGATCTTTCCTGGGAAAACCACATTGCAAATCTGGCCTCCAAAGCCAGTCGCCGACTGGGCATCCTCCGTCGTGCGAAGTCCTTCCTTGGCACACCTGAGCTCCTCACCACATACAAGGCTTTCATCCACAGCTCAATGGAATACTGCTCTCCCCTCTGGGCTGGTGCTCCTGCCTCACACCTAGTCCTGGAAGTCCTTGGTGTCCTTGTGTTTTATACTTCTCCCACCCACCCTCCCTCCCTCCGCCTTCCCACGCCTCCTCCCCCCAAGCCCTCTCCCTCCCACACATCTCCTGATGTCCCTGCTCTCAAATGTTGTGTTTGTGTGCTTCCCCTTCTCTCCCCATATTGTCTACCGCTCCCTCTTTTTATATATTTTGTTTGTTTGATTTGTTTGTGAAATAAATGTTAGCTCTTTCACGAGCCTCGATTCTGTATACAAAAAAAAAAAAAGGTGATTTGAAATTGTGACCTGGATGCGATTAACATATAGACAAACAAACAGATGGGTGAAAACAATCTCCATCCGCCTTCTGTGGCGTAGGTAATAATAATACTAATTATAATAGCATAATATTAATGTTATTCCAAAATAATATTACTAATCTACTGTACTAATGATATCCCCTCTCCCCAAGGGATTTTTCCTCCCGGCATGGCCACCCCACCATAAGTAAAACATATAAATCGCAAGCAAGTGTGATTGCCCTTTAAAACAGTTGCTACTGCTGCTTAACACGACAAAAATTAATTTGGAGGAATCCTGACATCCTTGAGGCATTCTATGCTTATCACGTCCACCACAGATGAACGGACCTGAGCGTAGATCTACTGTAATATATATACACCACAGAGGACAGATAATACCATAACCCTTCCTGTCGCTTCTGTGGGTAGTGGGTGTACCAGTACACAAAAACTGCATTTCCTTTTCTCACGTTAAAAAACACACCTTTGTGCATAATTAAACACACCTGTGTGAACAATCAATGTGATGGAGGCACAATCGGCATGCTGCGCTGCAGCATTGCCCCCTAAGGGTGGCAGGTGGTAAAAGCTGGAGAACTAAATATCATCTTCGGCTGAAACTGGGCTTTCTAGCCAACAATCTTTCAATTACAAAGCACTCAGCTTTGAGTGATAGCCAGTGCTGGCGTATGGCACCCATAAAGGCAGAATGAGCTCTTGAAATACCATTAAAACCAAAAGGTCTACCTTCCCCTTGTTGATAAACCACAATGGAAGCAAAACAGATGTCAATGTAGTTGCTCCTTCTCATCAACTAAAGGCTTCGTTAAATGAATTTATTCTTACATTCTTTGAAACCTGTGCAGCATGAAAGTAGGTAAAAGCTCACCTCTGCACCACAAACACATGAACTAGGCAAAGACAACATGGTGGTCTTTTTTTGGTTAAAAATAAGCTAGTCTTTTCCTCAGGTCTTTTCCCCCGTTATTCTATTATACAGTGCTTATCTTGCTAGACTGGCACGCTGGATGGCTGTTTATTTCATACTAGTATAAAGCCCGTCAAAAATGACGGGTCGAAACAGTTTATTTGATGGTGCAACCGTATGAGCATACCAAAGTCTGAAGCTGAAGCCTCGTGTCAGGTGTGCTTACATCTCCTTTATTTATTAGACATCCCACAGACGAACATGATCACTCGATTTACTCTGCGCATGTTGCACATCACGTGCAGCGAATTTCACGTCACTGCGCCTTGTATTTATTGTTATTTTTAAAAACGCTTCTGTACACCGCCCTTGAGGCTCGGTTTGCAAGCCACCTTCTACAATTCCAATGTAAGAGACATAATTACTCTTCTTTTGGGTCTTCGGAGTCCTTGGGGCCTTTTGGGTCCTCTTGGTCATTTGGGTCTCTTGGGTGCTCATGGTCTTTTGCATCCTCAGGATCTTTTGTGTCCTTGGGATATTTTGGGTCCTCAGGGTCTTTTGTGTCTTCTGGTTCCTCAGGGTATTTCGGGTCATTTGAGTCTTTTGGGTCCTCTAGATCTTTGGGGTCCTCAGGTCTTTGGGCTATTTAAGGGTAGTTGGGGTATTTAAGGGCCATTGGGGTCTATGGGGACTTTTAGGTCTTTAAGGGTATTTTGGGTCTTTAGGGTATTTTGAGTCTTTGGGGTATTTTGGTTCTTTAAGGGTCTTTTCAGTCTTTTGGTTCTTCGAGGTCTTTAAAGTCTTTGGGGGTATTTTGGGTCTCCAGGGTCTTTTCAGTCTTTAGGGTCATTTGGGTGTTCCAGGTCTTTTGGGGCTTCAGGGTATTTGGGGTCTTTAGAGTCCTTGGGCTCTTCTGGGTCCTTGGGGTTTTCTGGGTCCCTTGGGGTATTTTGCATCCTCTGGTTCATTTATATCCTCGGGGTCATTTGGGTCTTTTGGATCATTGGGGTCTTTTTAGTCTTCTGGGTCCTTGGGGTATTTTGGGTCATTGGGTGCTCATGGTCTTTTGTATCCTCAGGATCTAAGTCTTTTAACCGGTGGACACACCGGTTTGATTGTGTGTGATTTGACACGTGTGCATTGTGTGTTTTGTCACATTGTGTCACAATCAATGTCACAATTGTGTCACAATCAATGTCACAATTGTGTCGCAATTTGTCACATTGTGTGTGATTGTGGTTTGATTTGACGTGTGCAAAGATTGCCCATTAAAACCCCACTCAAATCGCTCCTAAAGCGCTACGCAAAGCCTTTAAAACTTATGGGGACAGACATCACACAAATACACAAACACACATTGTGTTTTATATGGTAGATTTCATTTAATCTCTTTAAAAAGGCATGGATTTTACATTTAAGTCAAAGTAACTTAATAGCAACGGCTAACGAATGCAGCCACCAATACGTATCGATGAACATGAAACAGCACCAATGTATGAAAAAACGTCCATAAACAACATGTCGGTGACTAAAAATATTTTTAGGTCCCGCCTCTCTTCATCCCGCCCGGGTCTGGAGGGAACTGATCTGATAGGCTGGTGGTACAGTCGTGGCCAAAAATATTGGAACCCTTGCACTTTTTTCAAATAACTCACAATTTTCTCTAAAAATGGTATAGATGAACAATGGAACATGGACACATTTACAGATTTTTATAAATGTTTATAATGTTTTCTGTGTACACATTCATGTACAAATACACGGACACAGCCTTGGAATAAAGATATCGGTATATTTTTTTATAAATCATGTGCACTAAAGTGATTATTTGCTGTAATAAAATAATTATTTAGTAATTAATTAACATGGGAATTGATCGTCAATCACCATATATACAAACCATGCAAAAAAATTTTTTTTTTTAAATTAAAATAGTAGATTTTATTCTATCAGGAGCACAGTATATTTACCCAGCAACCATATCTCAGACTGATTTCTATGGTATTTTAAGGTGGCCATTTTGAATAAACTTAAGATAATATTCAAACCTTGCTTTACTAACACTGGCGCTCCAACAAAGAATCATCACCCCAAAATGAAGTGCTCGTAAGTGTGTTGGGGAAGTTGCAATGGAATTGTATGCCAAAATGGTCTTCAATCTACTTCTAGATTTTTCCAGACATTTTAGATTTTTTTTGCTCATAAAATCACCAAACTCTTTAGAGTTTAGAAGACAGGGTATGCCAAATTTTACTCAAAAATGCCTGGGGGTGTCACAATTCCTGAAAATGGGACTTGACTATGCAAAGCTTAGGGTTGGAGGAGAGGGGGGAGGCAGTTGGGAGCGGGGGACACAGATCCCTCTGTAATGCAAAAAAGGGCAAATGAGATATTGGGAACAGTTGAAGCACCTTGTGTTTGTAATAACCCAATCACAGTTATAGCGCTTCAGTCATGGAACAGATCAGAACGAACTTATGGTGAAGAATAACAAATAACAATTTGGAGGAATGTACAATTTTTATTTGTCTTCAGAATGCAAAATATTGCAGTGCTTATATTTTTGCATTGGATGCATTAAAGCTGAACAAAGTTTATAAAATACATATTTCAACTTTCTATTTACCAACAAATGCAACAGCACACAAGTCTTGCAACACAAGTGAGATGCATTAAGCTGCATTCTGTAGCAATTATCTGAAATTATTCCTTGAACTTCCTCAAACCATTGCACGTTACTGATCTTTTTTGAAAAGTTTGTTTTTTAAATTAACGATTGTCTTTTCCTCATAGAGGGGGAGGTAATCATAGTACCGGGGTGTCTACATTTTGTAGTTTATTGGTGAGCGAAGCACAACGTCGCGTTTTCAAACAATTTAAAATTTTTTTTTTCTTTGTCTGAGGTAAAATACACGCGAGGGAGAACTGCTTTCTCACCGCAGATGGCAGAAGCGAGTAAGATGGCCGAGGGGGTTGGGAATTCCGAAGACTATGGAAGTGGGCCAGAGATAAAGGGATTAGAGGATATGATTGAAACCTCCCCGTTCCGAGCGTTCGAACCCCCTCCCCTGTAATGCCGGGGCCTGGAATGCTGTGAACGGCTGCGATGCCCGACCAGGTCTGGATGCAAATGCTTATTGAACAATTGGGTGAACAAATGAATGAAAAAATGAATGCCCATTATGAACGAATGGAAAATAATATAAAGGAAATGGGTAAACAATTAAGGGGAGAATTTAAGGGACGAATTAATGGAATGAAAACACAAAAGGAAGAAAAAAATAATGTTGCAATTGGGGCACAGGAGCAGAAGCCATGGGCAACAGAATATGAATCAAAACGGGAGGAATTAACATCAAAAATAGAAGAGGGTGACACCCAGTCTGACAGACTCGGGTCACAGGAGAAGCAGCCATGGGCAACAGAATTTGATTCAAAACGGGGGGCATTAACAGTGGGAATGGAAGAGTGTGAAAGCTGATCCACTTGGGGCCCAGGAGGGGGAAAATTTAAATAGGGTATGTGTAGTGAAATTATACCAAGGTGAACCCAGGGTGTGCTCGCTACAGAAGGGGCGTCTATAAGACCCGGGACAACCGGGGCGCGCGGACACTCCAGCGGAACTCACTGTGACATAGTCCTGTAGTTTGAATGGTATGTACGCCCCTAAATGCTGCGCTGACTGTCCTCTCTGTTGGACCTTTGCTATATTGAATCGACCATTGCTCATGAAATACTCTGATTTTAATGCCTGTTGCATGCATGTATTCTTACAGGATGTACTACAGATCTAAATGATATTAAACCTACCCAGAGGTCAAGTTGTGTCTGAGCTTGATTTTCACGACATTTAATATCATTTAGATCGCCGGAATGGCTGACCACAAGATGATCGTGGTACCGATTCTCGGAGCCGACCCTCAAGCTGAGGGATCAGCATCGGAGTTCACTCACTGGCTCAAAACGCTGGAGAATTACTTTGCTGCTCACGAAACAGAGCCCACCGCAGCGATGAAGCTGTCCGTGTTACAGTCGAAGGTCTATCACACCGTTTTCCGGAACATTTCTCGATTTGGGACGTACGCTACGGCTCTAGCCGAGCTGAAGCGCCTCTACGTAAAGACACGGAGCGCTGTGCAACGGCCGGCATCAACTCTCTCAGCGGCGACAACAACCATCTGAATCGATCGATCGCTTCGCGCAGGAGTTGCGCTACCTGTTGGCAGACTGCGTGCAGGACGTCCGGACCCACGAGCAAGTGCAGGACGACTTGCTCCGAGATTCATTCATCTCCGGAATTAATTCTGGAGTCTTGCGGCTCCGACTCCTGGAGGTCGCGGATCTGACATTTACAGAGGCACTACGGCTGGCACGCGTATACACAGATGCCCGAGAACAATCCACCGCATATGATCACCCACGAGTCGTGGCGGGGACCTCGCAACTCGCGCGACCGGAGAGGGCTACCGCCGAGGATACGGAGGAGGACCCGACCACTACGGCCGAGTCTCTGGGAGCTCCTGAAGCGGACTCCGCTTCCGGCCTCACTGCTGCCGCCGCTGCCCGGCCACGGCCTGACCGGTATGCAAAATGTTATTTTTGCGGGAATCGGCAGCACCCTCGCTCTGAATGCCCGGCCCGGGAGGCTACATGCCACCTGTGCTCCACCAAGGGCCATTTTGCAAAGGTCTGCAGGAAGGCCGCTCGGGGCACGCGTCCCCCGCGCGACCTTGAATGGGCTCATCGCGGAGCCAACGGATCGAGCGCCGGACGGGGCGCCTCACTCGGCTTTGAAGAGCCGCTCTCCTTCTCGCGGGCCTCTGGCTACACGCCCGACCTTGGTGAGATACACCGGGCCGTCGAAACAAATGGCGCGAACGCGACCGGCCACCGCGCGACCGACCTTGACTGGCGTTTGAACGCCTACTTCAAACAAGCGACATGCTCCTGCTTTGGAAACTCCTCTCGATGTACGGCAAACGCAGCACGTGACTCGAGCCCCATCTGACGGCGGCTCTTACGAATTACATGCACCCACTTTGGCATATGAATCTGCAGACGGCAGAGATCTTTCTCACGTGACGCGAGCGCCATCTGGCGGCGGCTCTTACGAATTACATGCACCCACTTTGGCATATGAATCTGCAGACGGCAGAGATCTTTCTCACGTGACTCGAGCGCCATCTGGCGGCTGCTCTTACGACCTACACACACCCACTCTGGCAAATGAAACTGCTGATGAGCCAACTGACTTCAATGCTCCTGCTGAGGCCCAACCTGCCGACGCTGCCCGAAGGATTGCAGCCGGCGTGGGATCCACCCGCGAGGCGCGATCTTCTCGCCCGGCCGGTACAATACCTGCTGGGTCTGCCGGCCTTGCGCAGGCCATCATTCCGCTCACGGTCGCGGGCGTTTTTGCGCAAGCTTTGATTGACATGGGGTCCACGGATAGTTTTATCGATCAGCGACTCGTGCATCAACATGGGTGGCCGGTTCTCGGGACAACCCGCCGGATCTTCATGGCCTCTCAGGGACTTTGGTTGAGCACAAAAGGGGCGTGTCGATTGAAACTTGTGATAAAGGGACGCACGTTCCCGGACGTGTATCTCATGGTATTACCTGCTTTATGCGCTGACGTTCTGTTAGGACTTGATTTCCTTAAGCGGCATGGACGTTTGGAAATAGACTTCGGTGGGCCGGACACGCTCGCTGTGTGCGCCCTCGCTCAAATGGACATGGAGCCACTCTCACTGTTCCCCAACCTGACCACTGATTGTACCCCTGTAGCCGTCAAATCGCGGCGCTACTCTCGCGCGGACGCGCAATTCATTGCGGAAGAAACGGCCCTGCTCTTAAAGGACGGTATTATAGAACACAGTAGGTCACCGTGGCGGGCCCAAGTCTTAGTGGTGCGGAGTGAGGCCCACCGCCGGCGCATGGTAATCGACTATTCGCAGACGATTAATCGTTTTACACAGCTGGATGCCTACCCCTTACCGGGGATGGACGCCCTGGTACGCCAGGTGGCCCTGTATTCCGTTTATAGCACTCTCGATCTGCGTAGTGCGTATCATCAAGTCCCCATCTCTAGGGCTGATCGCGTCTTTGCAGCCTTTGAATCGGGTCAGCGGTTGTACCAGTTCACGAGACTTCCCTTTGGGGTAACTAACGGAGTCGCTTGTTTTCAGAGGGCTATGGATGACCTCGTTGCGAAGGAGAATTTGACCGATGTCTTTGTCTATCTGGACAATCTTACGGTTTGTGGGTATGACCAGGAGCATCACGACGCTAATCTGAAACGCTTCCTCGAGGTCGCGCGGAAATATCGCCTAACCATGAATGCGGCTAAGTGTCGATACTCTCTACGCACGGTAGACCTTTTGGGGTACACCGTGACCCATGGCTCCGTCTCTCCGGATAAGGAGCGTCTGCGCCCTTTGCTCGATATGGCTCCGCCTAGCGATCGGGCTTCGCTGAAACGCGCTCTAGGGCTGTTCGCCCACTACTCAAAGTGGGTGCAAAATTTCTCCACGAAGCTCCGCCCCCTCGTGGCCTGCGACACTTTCCCCATGGGCCCGGCCGCCCTGGCGGCCTTCGAGGGCCTTAAAGTCGACATCGCTGGCGCCGCTGTCGCGACGATTGACGAGAGTGCCTCTTTCGTTTTGGAGAGTGATGCCTCGGATCATGCGATAGCGGCGACTCTCTCCCAAGGAGGCCGCCCTGTGGCTTTCTTCTCGCGGACTCTCATCTCCGCCGAGCGGAGGCATTCGTCTGTCGAAAAGGAAGCGTACGCGATCGTCGAATCAATTCGGCGATGGCGGCCGTATCTGCTTGGGCGGAGTTTCCAAATCGTCACGGACCAACAGAGTGTTGTGTTTATGTACGACACCTTACATGCTCAGCGCATTAAGAATGAGAAAATCACCCGTTGGCGTATCGAACTCGCCGACTTCTGCTACACCATCAAATACCGCCCGGGGAAGGATAACCTGGTCGCTGACGCCTTATCGAGGCCGGCCACTTGCGCGGGGGTTGTAACTTTGGAGGGGCTGCGCACTTTGCACGGCACTATGTGTCATCCCGGGGTAACGCGCTTCGCGCATTTTGTGCGCGAGGGCAATCTGCCGTACTCGATTGAGGACATCCGCCGCATCTGCCGTGATTGCGCGATCTGTGCGGAACTCAAACCGCGTTTTTATAACCCTCCTATGGGGACACTCGTTAGGGCTACTAGACCGTGGGAGCGCTTGGCGATGGACTTCAAAGGGCCGCTGCCAATGTCGAGCAACTCTCGCTATCTGCTCACTATCGTCGATGAGTATTCCCGATTCCCCTTTGCTTACACGTGCGGGGATATGTCGGCTGCCACGGTTATTCGGTGCCTGCAGAATTTGTTTTCTATGTTCGGGTATCCGGCCTACGTGCATACCGATCGGGGTGCGGTGTTCCTGTCCCAGGAGGTGAGGGGCTACTTGCTCCAGCATAATGTCGCTTCGAGCTACACCACCCCGTACCGGCCCCAAGCGAATGGGCAGATCGAATGCTTTAATGGGATTATATGGAGGGCCGTCATGCTAAGCCTTCGGACCCTCGGCCGAGGCCTCGATAAATGGGCGTGGTCGCTACCTGCCGCTCTAAACTCGATCCGGGCTCTCCTATGTACTGCCACCAACCAGACTCCTCACGAACGACTGTTCCACCACCCTAGAAGCTCCGGCAGTATCCAATCTTTACCCAGCTGGCTCGCTGAACCGGGGCCCGCCTATCTCAAACGAGCGGTTCACGCTAGCAAGTACGACCCCCTTGTTGACAAGGTGCAGGTCCTCCAGGCTAATCCCGAGCATGCTCGCGTGTTAACGGCGGATGGCCGCGAGTCTACTGTCTCCGTACGCCATCTCGCCCCATGTGGGGACGACGACAGGGATATCGACGAACCCGTCTACGAGTCTATGGACTCTACCGAAGCTTCCCCTATGGAACTACCACCGTTACTCCCGTCGTTCCCCACTCCCGTGCCCGAAGGCGCAGGGGCGCCCCCTCCGACTCCCACCTAAGGCGGCTATTCCGACGCGGGGGACTCCGGGCTTGGGGCGGAAGAACCCGAGGAAGGGGTCATCACCTGCAGCTGCGGTTGTTGGGCACACAAGGCCAAAATATTTAAAATAAAAATTAAATTGAGATTTAAATGTGAGTTTAATTTGGCACAGCCTTGGAGCGAATTGATCCCGGGCTGCGGAATTCGGACCAGGAGAGGTCATTGGGGTTGGCCTCTGGAAAAATTTGATTACCTTATTTTCATTTTTATGTGTTTGTGTTGTTTTTTTTACCTCATTACCCTAACGTTTAGCGTACGCACGTCTGCATTTTTAAAATCCTTTTCTCAGCAACCGTTGGTCCGATTGACACAAAATGTTACCATAGGAGTGCCTCCACCTGTAGAATTTTTTTATTCATAATTATGACGTCATAGGTTGCGTGGTACGGACACCATCTTGGAAAAACGTTACACCTCTATATCTCCGAAACAAGGCTCAATGTCAAGTACTCCCCATGGGAAATAAGATACGTTAATGAGGATGTCATTAGCCTGGTGTTGGGCTAGCGGCTAGGGTGCCAGCTTAGGATCCTAGGATCCTGGGTTCGAATCCCGGTGATCAATGAATTAACGCCAGGGGGGTTGACTCAGCCTGTCATCCTTCCGAGGTCGGCTAATTGAGTACCAGTTCACTGGTAATTCCCTGTTTGTCGTAAAAAGGCGACAAAAAAGGTTGGCGGCAGGAAGGGCATCCGGCCGTAAAACATTGCTTCAAAAAGGGGACCAAAAAACAACAACAACCACGGTCCCTGAAAAAGGCCAACCCCCACTTTGCGGGGAAAAATGGCCTCTAAAGGTGTTTTTTTTTTTTTTAATGAGGATGTCATTGGTGCCGTCATTATGACGTCATAATTGGACAAGTGCAACGCTTGATATAAGTATGAATAAAAAAAAATTCTCTGCAACTGTTAGTCCGATGGACACGAAATTATGACCATAGGAGTGCCTACTCCTGTAGAATATTTAAATGATAATTATGTCATAGGTCACGTGATACAGGTGCCATCTTGGAAAAACGAAAAAGCGTTGCACCTCTATGTCTCTGAAGCCGCTGCATGGAAAAAATTGAAACGTGGCTCGTTGTAAAGAACTCCGCATGGGGAATAAGTGTTGTTGACGACTTCTTAATTTGTACCTTAATTATGACGTCATAATTCGATACGGACAACAGTTAGTCTGATGAGTTTGAACTTTCTTGAGCCTGATCCTCATAACAATTATTTTAGAGAATATAAATGTATGCCATCATCGCTCACATGGTCTGGCAGACATATTGGATCAATTTTAAAAACCCTTCAAAAACAGAACAGTTGGCTCGCACCAAGTTGACTGTGTGAGGTAAGTATTCTATGAATACCATCTAGTTTCTAAAGTTGTCACATATTCCCCACTTTCTTTTAAAATCTCCTTCCACGGTAGCGAAGGAACTAGTCCAGACTCCCGAAGTACATACGCATTCAAAATTTTGTAAACATGTGAGCCCCGCACCTTCTCACTCTGTTGGAGCAATGTTGTCCTATTCACACAGTCGTACCCACAGTCGCAGCAATGTTGTCCTATCCAAGTCAATTCCCATTCTTCAATTTGCCAAATGCCATTATGGCTTCTCTCCTGCGTGGGCTCATTCCAAGATTGATGTCCATTTGTGTTTGAGAAGGTAATTACAGAGCATTAATTAGCGTGGAAACTAATGCATGCTGTGCAATTACATGTGACATTTGTATGCATGAAAAGAATGAGTACATTTGTTGCAAAAACAGGATGCGTTTAAAATGCGGTATAAATGAGATGGCCAGAATTCCTGCATTTCTTGCCTTATTATGTATGGCAAAGCTGAGCATATCTTTGGAGATAATAATGTACTCTTACTGCAGTGGTGGCCTAGGTGCCACAACTTGGGCTATAAAAACCACCTTTAGAGGCCATTTTTCCCCGCAAGCGGGGGTTGGCCTTTTTCGGGAAC
This sequence comes from Myxine glutinosa, assembly GCF_964187855.1. NCBI lineage: Eukaryota > Metazoa > Chordata > Myxini > Myxiniformes > Myxinidae > Myxine > Myxine glutinosa. Next base: position 27,108,793 of record NC_136266.1, on the reverse strand, counting down.
TGTGGTTGTTGTTGTTTTTCGGTCCCCTTTTTGAAGCAATGTTTTACGGCCGGATGCCCTTCCTGACGCCAACCCTTTTTGCCGACTTTAACGACAAGCAGGGAATTACCAGTGAACTGGTACTCAATTTGCCGACCTCGGAAGGATGACAGGCTGAGTCAACCCCCCTGGCGTTAATTCAGCGATTGACCGGGATTCGAACCCAGGATCCTAGCCTAAGCCGGCACCCTAGCCACTAGCCCAACACCAGATATATATATATATATATATTGTTGCGGTTCTGCGAAATGTACATATTGATTAATAAAGGTTAAAGGTTTTGCCCCCATAGTTAGTCCACATGCAACACGTAGGCCACCGAAGAACGTTCTATTTCATAGTATATGTGAGATCAGGCCATTTTTCAATAGTGATACCTGCGTTGTGTAAAATAAATAAATAAGAGTAGGTCCCGTTCATTTTGCAGCCCACCCTCCAATCGACCTTGTTAGGCACCATCGAGTCTGCGCCCCATTCCCCATTGCGCACCATCCAGTCTGCGCCCCATTCCCCATTGCGCACCATCCAGTCTGCGCCCCATTCCCCAGTCACGTGAAAAAGTAAGTACACCCCATGTAAAGTTTTGACTTTTTCAACATATTTCAACATACAGATATTTGATCTTCATTTCAACAATATTGATAGATAAAGGTGATATAAAACAACAAATATCATGAAACATTTACATTTTGTAGTCCATTGTATAATTTAAATAAACATAAATGCAAATTTCGCATGTGGAAAAAGTAAGTACACCCCAACATTTATCACTACTTCAAATACCTAAAATTAGAATCAGGTGCACCAGCTCAGGTGCAAATGATTAGAACATCGTTAGAAAGGATCTTGGAGGAACCTGTCTTATTTAAACCTCAGACATTTAGTTTGGTTTGCTCTTTGTTGTTGAAGTGTGCGGCGTCAGCATGCCTAGATCAAAAGAGCTCTCTGAGGCCTTCAGAAAAAAGGTTATAGATGCCCACGAGTCTGGGAAGGGATTTAAAAAGATCTCCAAACCATTTGAAATCAATCATTCGACTGTCCGAAAGATCATCTACAAGTGGAGAAGATTCCAAACAACTGCCGACTTGTGCAGGACAGGCCGCCCCAGCAAGTTCAGCCCGAGAGCAGACCGCAAGATGCTGACAGAAGTCTCAAAGAACCCCAGAATGTCATCACGGGACCTACAGGTAGCTCTTGCCACTGTGGATGTCAAAGTGCACGAGTCTACCATTAGAAAGAGGCTGCACAAATTTGATCCACAAGGGAGGTGGGCCAGGAAGAAACCTTTGCTGTCCAGAAAGAACATCAGGGCAAGACTAACGTTTGCCAATGAACACCTAGGCAAAGACCAGCACTTCTGGAACAATGTGCTCTGGACAGTTGAGTCAAAGGTAAAGCTATTTGGCCACAGTACCAGAAGACATGTTTGGCGAAAACCAAAGACAGCATTTGACCACAAGAACCTGATACCAACTGAAAAGCATGGTAGTGCAAATATTATGGTTTGGGGCAGCTCACTATCATAGAATCCACTATGAATTCTTCATTGTACCAGAGGGTGCTTGAGGATAATGTGAGGCCATCTGTCAGGACGTTGAAGCTCAACCGAAGGTGGACCTTGCAGCATGACAATGACCCTAAACATACCAGTAAATCCACCAAGGAATGGCTGAAAAGAAAGAAATGGAGGGTTCTGGAATGGCCAAGTCAAAGCCCGGTTCTAAATCCCATCGAGATGTTGTGGGGATATTTGAAACGAGCTGTGCATGCAAGAAACCCCTCAAACATCGCAAAGCTGAAAGAATTCTGCATGGAGGAGTGGGCAAAAATTTCTCCCAGTCGGTCAGAGACTGGTCGACAGTTATAAGAAACGCCTACTTGAGGTTGTTTCTGCCAAAGGGGGCAATACCACCTATTAGAGCCAAGGGTGTACTAACTTTTTCCACATGCGAAATTTGCATTTATGTTTACTTAAATTATACAATGGACTACAAAATGTAAATGTTTCATGATATTTGTTATATTATATCACCTTTATCTATCAATATTGTTGAAATGAAGATCAAATAGCTGTATGTTAAAATATGTTAAAAAAGTCAAAACTTTACATGGGGTGTATTTACTTTCTCACGTGAATATATATATATATATATATATATATATATATATATATATATATATATATATATATATATATATATATCAGGGTGGAGCTTATTTTTGAACTTTTGAAATATGATCTTCTTACCGTCTCAATTTGTTCCTATATATGAAATAATAATTCAGGCAAAATATGAGCACAATTGAACAATATGTAGGGGTAGCTCAATGATGGTAAAGTTTCTGATACCCCAAAGCTGCGGCCACCCTTTTATTTCGCATACTACTGATAATAGATTAATTCTGTTGATAAATTAAGAACCCAATTTTAACTACTAAGTAAATTGACACTCTCTCCTATCATCATACACACAACGTGCAATCATTGTGGTAAAATTAATTCCTGGGAACACAGATAAAACCTTTAAGTTATAAAACTCTGTGCTCCATTAAATAAATAATTACAGTAGTAATATGTACATTGTACATACACAATATCTGTTATAATAAAAGAGTAAAATGTTCGTTGAGCTAGAGTCTGCTAGACAATAAATGCTAAAATGAGATGTAGCGCTGAGCTGGGAACGCTTATCACCATAGTATCTAAAAGTAAACACTGTACATAGGTGTATCACAGAACACTATTTGAAAATAAAAACGAAGTTATCACAGGCTTTGCAGAGAATCACAGACACAATGGGTGTATAAACATGGTATAATGTTATCACAGATTATAGAAGCATAATAATCATTGTGGTTCAACTGGTTCATATCTATTATCCAACCAATCATCCGAATCCCATTGTTTTGCTGATAAATTGATAATGCAAATTTTCCATGAATTTATATTCCAGACATGTTCAGACTTGTTTACTGTTTGGACTCAATGGACTGACTATGCTGACTAAGCAACAGTTGCAACACTGTTGCAGCAGTATGTTTGTGTAATTGCTTCAGGCATTGTGCTCACTGCTCAGTTATTAATAGAACTGTTTGAATTTTCTTGATTCTTAATTTCTTAATGCTATGTTCTATTTCTTTCAGATTCATATCTGATTGAAAATGTCATCTGTGGAAAAAGCAACAAGATCTCAAACCAAGTTGTATCTCCTTGGCGACTCTGTGACTGAATTAAGTGGCAGCAAGTTGCCATCATTGCGTATGGCTCTTGGATTTTTCCTACGTCACCATCTCGATCTGAAGGAGACTGTAAGACAATCGTCGGATGTTACCATCACGGAAATAGCTAACTTTTGGAAGAAAGCTGGAATCCCGATGAGAGCTCATCAAAACTGCCAAACCAAGCTTGAGCAGACATTTGAAGAATGGCGTCTTCTGAAAAAGAACAAAGCGCAAACGTCACCAACTCAACTCGCGAGAGAGTCGGCTTTTGTTTCCAGGCTTGAAGACCTTTTTGATGTCGCTCACGCTGATGCTCTGACCAATACGTCAGTATTACAAGAAGACAAGGATTTCTTGTTAGCCCAGCGAGAAAAGGGAAGAAGGGGGTCGCTGGCTGGAGTAGATGTAAAGCTTGCTGCGAAGGAGAAAACGGCGTCCAAAAGAGAGAAGGAAATGTTTGCCAGGCGACAGCGAATGGAGCAAATGAAACAGTTAGCAGCTTCTACAGCTGAACTGATTTCATCTGGTTCTGAATCTGAAAACAGCTCAGCAGAAGATAGTGAAAAGATGGAAACTGGGGACAATGCAAGTGAGGGAGCTGCTGGAGGCATCACATTTCAGACACGAAAAAGAAAGAGGGGGCGAAAAACTGTCGTTACTGAAGAACTCGCAGCCGCTCTAGATCGCACAAAAGTGTCAGACCGCAAAGCCGTTTTTGTTATAGCAGAAACTGCCAAAAGCTTGGGACAAAACATTGATGAACTTGCTCTAAACAGAGACTCAATTCGCCGACAAAGAGTACAACACCGAGTCCAGAGATCTGCAAATATAAAGGCGGAGTTTCAGGGTAACGTTCCCCTTGTTGTTCACTGGGACGGCAAACTGATCCTTGATCTAATTGGAAAAGAGAAGGTTGATCGCCTGCCAGTATTGGTTTCAGGGAAAGGAGTTTCTCAGCTACTCACAGTTGCCAAGCTTCCATCTGGAACAGGCGAGGCTCAGGCTGCTGCTGTCTTTGGAGCCATTGAAGACTGGGGCGTAGCCGACAGCATCCGAGCTATGTGTTTTGACACGACCAGCTCAAACACTGGTCGGATCGCTGGTGCCTGTGTCCTCCTAGAGCAGAAGCTTGAGAAGGAGCTCTTGTCACTAGCTTGCAGGCATCACATTATGGAATTGATAATTGGTGCAGTGTTCCAAGTGTGTATGGGATTGGGAGCCAAATCTTCTCCCGAGGTTCCACTCTTCAAACGCTTCCAGGAATACTGGGGATTCATAGACACAGCCAAGTATGAACCAGGGATTGCAGCTGATGACGTGGCAAGTCTAGTGGAAGACATAAAGCAAGGCACTATCGATTATGCCAACAAGCATCTTGAACAGAGTCAGCCGAGAGATGATTATAAAGAATTCTTGGAACTTGTGATTGTCTTTCTCGGTGCTGCTCCTGCCAGAGGAGTGCGATTCATGTCACCCGGAGCAATGCACCACGCCCGCTGGATGTCCAAAGTAATATACTGTCTCAAGATCTGGATGTTCAAGGCTCAATTCAAACTGACTCATGCAGAAAAGAGAGGATTACGTGATGTGTGTGTAATCACAGTACGTGTCTACCTGACAGCCTGGATCTCTGCACCTCAAGCATCAGGTGCTCCTTACAGTGACCTGCTGCTGCTGAAGTCACTGCTTGAATACTCATCAATCCATCCAGCCATCTCAAAGTCAACATCACGCAAGTTTTCCAATCACGTGTGGTACTTGTCACAGGAACTTGTTAGCTTGGCTTTCTTCGACAGTCGGGTCAGTTCGGCAACCAAGAGACTGATGGTGAGTGCCATGAAGAATGAAGAAGACCAAGATCAGGATCATTCCAAGCAAATCACTGTTGCTCTTGATTCATTCAAGGACAAGAACTTGGAAGATTTTGTCACAGCAAGGTCAATGAAACTTCTGCGAATGATGGAACTTCCAGATGGATTTCTCGCGGTTGATCCGGACTTGTGGGATGACAGAGATGACTACAAGCAGGCTGCAGAAAGTCAACTCTCTAAAAGTTGTCAATGACTACGCTGAACGTGGAGTGGCACTCATTCAGGAGTACAGTGGGTTGATAACCCGCGATGAAACTCAGCTGCAATTCCTGCTGCAAGTTGTCGAGGACCATCGCAGAATGTACCCTGATAGCAGAAAACATACACTGTCCGGGATGCCATGAAAATAATAAATTTGGGGTTTGCTGGACATTGTCAGACTGATAATAATAATAATAATTCATTTATTTTGTATAGCGCTTTTCCAGAAGCCCAAAGGCGCTTTGACAGAGTGGCAAACATAATGCATAACAATACATGAAAACAACAATTGCAAAAAGACAAGAATCAATAGGGAAATATTTAAAGCAAAAGGAGGGAGAAGGAGAAGAGATAGTCAGGGGTTAAATGCTGTGGGTTGAATGTTGAATGCAGTGTTGAACAGGTGGGTCTTGAGTGATGTTTTGAATGTGGTGAGTGAGGAGGAGTCTCTGATGGTGTGAGGTAGCGAGTTCCAGAGGGTGGGAGCAGCGATGGAGAAGGCCCTGTCCCCCCAGGATCTAAATTTGGTCCGGATGGAGGGGGTCAGGAGGTTGGTACCAGCAGAGCGGAGGTTGCGGGTGGGAGTGTGTCTGGAGAGGAGGTCAGCCAGGTAGGATGGGGCCAGGTTATGGAGGGCTTTGTATGTCAAGAGGAGGATTTTGTACTGGATTCTCTGGGGGATGGGGAGCCAGTGAAGCTTGTAAAGGACGGGGGTGATGTGGTCACGGGTCCGGGAATGGGTGAGTAGACGGGCAGCGGAGTTCTGAATGTATTGGAGTTTATTGGTGATTTTTGAGGGTGAACCATAGAGGAGGCTATTGCAGTAGTCCAGACGGGAGGTGATGAAGGCGTGGATGAGGGTTTCTGCAGCCGTGGAGGAGAGGGATGAGCGGAGACGGGCAATGTTTTTCAGGTGAAAGAAGGCTGACTTTGTGATCTGTTTAGTGTATTTGTCGAAGGAAAGGGTTTGGTCAAAGATGACGCCAAGATTCCGGATGTGAGGGGAGGTGGATACTGGGATACCGTCGATGTTGAGGGCAAAGTTATGGGTGGATTTTGTGAGCGTTTTTGGGCCAATGATGATTATTTCAGATTTATCACAGTTAAGCTTGAGGAAGTTGATTTGAAGCCAGGATTTTATTTCAGTGATGCAGTTTGTCAGGATAGAGTGGGTGTCGGTGGAGACGGACTTGGTGGAGATGAAAAGCTGGATGTCATCGGCGAAGCAGTGGAATTGGAGACCATGACGGCGGATTAAGTGACCGAGCGGGGACAGGTAAAGGATGAAGAGGAGGGGGCCAAGAACTGAACCTTGGGGGACACCTTGGGGGAGGGGAGCAGTGGGGGATTTGCAGTTATTGATGGAGATGAACTGGCATCTGTCAGAGAGGTATGATTTAATCCAAGAGAGGGCAGTGCCGGTAACGTTAAAGGTGGATTCAAGTCGGGTGAGGAGGATAGTGTGATCGATGGTGTCAAAGGCGGCGCTGAGGTCGAGGAGGACGAGAATGTTGAGGTTGCCAGCGTCAGAGGAGAGGAGAAGGTCGTTGGTGATTTTGAGGAGAGCAGTTTCAGTAGTGTGGTTGGACCGGAATCCGGATTGGAATGTTTCATACAGGTTATTGGCAGAGAGATGATGTTTGAGTTGAGTGGCTACAGTGCGTTCCAAAACTTTTGACAGAAAGGGTAGGTTGGAGATGGGTCTGAAGTTGTTTAGGGTGTCAGGGTTTAGACCAGGTTTTTTTAGAATGGGGGTAACAGCAGCAATTTTGAGGGAAGGTGGGACGATGCCTGTAGACAGGGAGGAGTTTATTGTTGCAATGATAAGTGGAGAGAGAGCAGGGAGGGAGGCTTTGACAAAGCTGGAGGGGATGGGGTCAAGAGTGCAGGTGGCAGTTTTCATTCCTATGAGGAGTTCAGATAGGTCAGTAGGGGAGATTGGGGAGAACCGAGACAGGGGATGGCAGGACAAGGGGGGGCAGGTGGTTGGAGGGGGAGCGGGTGCGGCGGTGGTCAAGCTGTTGTAGATGTTGTCAATTTTGCGTTGGAAGAAAGAGAGGAAGGAGATGCAGTTGTCTACTGTGAATGACTGGGTGGTGGTGTTCAGGGGGCGGAGGAGTTTGTTTATTGTCGAGAAGAGTGCTTTTGGGTTTCCGGAGCCAGAGTGGATAATTTGAGAGTAGTAGGCAGAGCGGGCGCGGGAGAGGGCATCTTTGTAGTGTTGTAGGTGGTCCTTGTAGGCTTGGGAGTGAACTGTGAGACCCGTTTTATTGCGGAGTCTTTCAAGTTGGCGAGCACGAGTTTTCATCAGGTGGAGTTCAGGGGTAAACCAGGGAGCAGAATGGGTGAAAGAAACTGTTTTGGTTTTTACAGGCGCAAGCTGGTCAAGGCAGGAGGAGAGAGTGTGGTTGTAGTAGTCAGTGAGGTCGGAAGGGGTGTGGAGGTCAATGAAGGGAGAAGTGGACATATTTTCAGAGAGGGTGGATGAGAATGAGGTAGGTGAAAGAGCGTTTAGCTTACGGAAGTTGATTGTGCGATAATGCCTTGGTGTTGGGGCGGGGATGTTGATGGTCAGAGTGATGGCTAAGTGGTCAGAGAGGGTGAGGTCGGAGCCATAGAGATGGTGCAAATTTAATCCAGTGGAGCAGACAAGGTCCAAAATGTGACCACGGATATGGGTAGGAAAGTCGACATGTTGAGTGAGGTTAAAGCAGGTGAGTAAATCAGTGAAGTCAGTGGTTATTGTGGAGTCAGTGGAGTCCATGTGGATATTGAAATCACCAAGGAGGAGGATTGAGGGGGAGAGGGAACATAGCTGGGTCAGAAAGTAGGAGAAGTCAGACAGGAATGATGGGTGTGGTTTGGGAGGGCGGTAGACGACAGCCATGACTGACTGCGTGCGACCAGAGAGTTTTAAAGCCAGGTGTTCAAATGATGGAGCAGATGAGATGGAGATGAGGTTGGTCTTGATGTCTTGTCGGTGGATAACGGCAATTCCACCACCTCGGCCCTCCGAGCGTGGTTTATTGACGTAGGAATATCCATTGGGTGTGGTGAGGTTAAGTGTGTAGTAGTCCAGAGGTTGTTGCCAGGTTTCGGTGAGACAGAGAAAGTCCAGTTTGTTATCCAGGATGTATTCGTTCAGGATGAGGCATTTGTTGTTGAGGGACCGGGTGTTGAACAGGGTGAGCTTGATGTTGTTTTGAACAGCAGGGATGAATTCAGGTGATTTAGCCAGGGTTCGTAGGCAGGAGGTGCGATCGTGTGCGTTGCTGTGACCAGGTGCGCTGGGACGAAGAGTGAGAGTGCGCTGAGCCGACCAGAGGATGGGGATGGAGTGACCTGATTGCAAATAAACAAACTTACGACCGGAGCCACGGTGAATGTACCTGGGTCGTCGGAGGAGTCCATTTGATTTGATGGCAGAGATGCATGATGGGGTGGAGCGGGTATTGAGCAGAAGAAGCCTTGCGGCGGAGTACCTCAGAGCCATGCCAGGCAGGAGCGAAGGGACGAGTACGAGGCCAAGGTCGAGGAGGCAAAGCGGCAAACGCAGCGGCAAACGACTGCAGCCGCTAATCAAGACCACAGCGGCAAACAGCCACCGCCGCAAACAACGGGAGCGGGCCTGAGGAAACAGTGGAGGAGCCGGGCAGGCGAAGCCAGGAGCAGAGGGCAGACCCAATGGTCAAAAATCCGCCACGACCACCAGAAAAGCAAACTATGTACAATGGCCCAGTCGGAGAAGCGGCGAACAAGTAACGCCAGCGTCCTCTCCAGACCGGACCGGAAGCGGAAATCGATACTGTTTTCAAATCTGGATTGGCGGCTCTGCTTGATGTTTAGCCAATGGGGACCAATGAATAAATCTCTGTCTGTTGACAGAGTGGCCGGGCTGAAGCCTCCAGAAGACCCTTTGGGTCGGAGGTGACGCTTTGGTCTAGGACTTCGGTCCACAGGAGATCGGGACAGCGCTCGTCACGCTGTTATGTTCGTTGATTATTATCCCCGCCGATCGCACCGCACCCCCTGGTTTTGGTTTGCACTGGTGGGAACGATGGTCTGTGTGGCAGACAGGCTGTTGGTTCCTTGCGGGTTATGCGGTATTTACCGTGTGAGACATAATTCGTGGCTGGTGCTCACCATTAAAGCTAGGAGGTGCCTTGATCATATATATATATATATATATATATATATTGGTATATATATATTGGTATATATATATTGGGGTGTATCATGATGGTGAATAACGACCATCAGAAATCAGCCCTTGTTGCTTGTAATGTTGGTGCAGAGACAATCCGTTGATTGAAATGGCGGACATTGGAATGATTCTGCGTTTTCTGTGTTTTAGCTAATCATACTGAGCAGTAATTACATTTTTCATGTCAGGGCATACAAGTACTGCGCATGCGCAAGATTTGAGGTCACGTCTCTTCAAAGCTGTCCATGTGCGCACGCTTTCGAAGTTAAGTAATTTTTCACAATTGTGTTTTTGTCGAAACTGTATCATTCTTTCAGTGTATGTACCTATAGTGTAGCAGCATAGCAAACCTGTTGTGCATTTTGTGATACAAGCACCAAATTTGGCACAAATGTACATTAATATGTTGCGAACATTTTCAGATATTGGGCCACTTGAAATTCTCTCTTTATGTCCGCCATATTGGATTTCAAAATGGCCGCCACTTGAAATCTACATTTGCTATTATCTCTGGACGTAATGCAGCTATTGACTTGATTCTGGTATCTAAATGTATGTTTTTGGGGGCAAGGAATCCAATGGTACCAATTTCAACTTAATATTATCTATCACAGTCTGTTATATAATTTTATTTGGAAATTATCTAGGCAAATATTGGATTCAACACAATACTTTGAAAAGAATGTCTTAGTTCTGTAAATGTCTTAGGTATAATACTGACATGCTACATGGTCTAGTATTTGAGGCTAGGTGTACTGGTATCTGAGGCTAGGTATATACCGGTACTGAAGATACGTGTACATAAACAGTGTCATGTTAACAAGTTCAGCATTGCCACAAGTACATGTATGTTGTTGACTCATCGTCATGTGCAGTCCCCTTCACACACACAGAGGGCTGTGCACTGAAGGGCAGCCTTTTTGCACTTGCAGCACCTCACACACCCTTTCTTGCACTTGCAAGAAACCAGCTCAATGCAGCTGTGAGCTGCCTCAGTTAGCCTGGTCCAGTAAGGTGTGTACTGTCCTTCTCCAGTCCTTGACCAACCCCAGTTGGTTGGTGGAGGGAGCTCTGGTGCTGGCAGCAGTATCTGACCCCACACATGTCCACCTTGATACACTGCCCTCTTGACATGTTCCTCCAGAGCTGCCTTCGTTGGAGGGATGAGCTGCACATTGTTCTTCCTTGCAAAGAGTTTCCTCCTGGCCTTGTCAATGTCTGTGCATTTGCTGGTTCGATCATACAACAGGATCACGAACCTCTCGATGATGCGCATTGCATCGTCTGGTATGTCACGAGGTGCAGAGGACAGCAGCAGCAGCGCCTCAGTGAGTTCTGGCAGTACCGTCCAGACTGCCCACGCAGTGTTCTTGCCATGTCTATGAAAACTAGACACAGTGTCGCATCCAGTTAGAGCGTGGAACATTGGCAGTGCACGAGCCTTCTCTCGTCCCAATCCAGCTGCTATTTCGTGTGCTGCTAGGTATCGGAAACTCTGGCCTGTTCCGAATGCCAGCCACAGTTTGTCTTCTGGTTGCAACTCCTGTGCCAGGGACACTGCCAACAAGAAGGATGTTGTATGAGGGAGATAGCGGTACCATGGAAGGAGTCCTTTGATGTTGTTGCACTGGGGTTGTGATCTATGTTGTCTACAGCGGCAGTTGTAAACACTTTGCCACGCATCTTCGGAGGGCAGACCACTCGTTCTCTGTGAAACTGTTGGCAGACACTGTTGCCCATCTGTGCTGAGAGCTGGAGCACTCTATCATAGGAGATGCTCAGGCCAAGGTGTGACAGTCTGTCGACCAATTCCTTCTTGCGTGTATGAGCATGCAGCATCATCCCTATGTATATTGGAAGTGGGGTCTCCTGTGCAACACTGTGCCTGACACTGGTGGATGATGTGGTGCCACGTGTTCGCTTGTGTTTGATGCTGTTGAACTTCAGTATCTGAGCTGTGGCAATTGCTGCAGGGTTAGTGTCTGCCATCTGTTCCTTGATGCTGGGTCCCTCTAGGATCATACTGACTAGGACAAGCAGCAACGGTGGCACAGATTCTTCTTGACATACTTCAGGGAATCCTGTGAAGGGCTTGACTTCTCCAAACATGTGACGGCGAACAATCTGTGCAGCATGGGCAAGATGGACTGCATCACTATCACTGTCCAGCTCGCAGGCTTTGGCAAGAGCAGCACCGACATCTTCTTCAAATGCCATCAGGATGTCTCTCCCCTTGGTGTGTGCCCGCATGTCAGGAAACTGAGCCAACAGTCTCTGTTTCAGTCGTGTGGAGTGGACTCTCGTGTCGAGCTGGACTCCTAGCTGTTCCATTCTGGACTGATAGAGCTGGACAAGGTCAGCCAATCTGAATACTGGTGCCGTCTCCTCATCTTTTCTGGTTTCTTCAATGTAGAGGACGAGTTCAGCGAAGACAACTGCCGACATTGCTCGCTCTTGTTTTGTGTCCTGTGATCCTGTTGACTGGGCCTTTCTTGTGCGATTGTAAAGTCCTATCAAGCACCGTGGGTGATACTGGGCGTCCAACGCTATCATGTCCCCACCACTGAGACGGCCCAGCAGTTCTGTATCACCAAGAAGGGTTGCACAGGCACGCACCCGTTTGTCCATTTGGAATGTTGCAGCTTTCCGAAGACTGTCAGCCCCAGCAGGTTGTTCACAGAAGAAACAATTTTCTGGGACCTTCTTCTCTGTACTCGATGAGCGTGAATGTAACCTGGTGCGTTTGCATGCAGCTTGTTCCTCATCGCTCTCACATTCTTTCTTGAGTGCTCTCTTTTGTGCTCTCTGCAGTTTGGTGTTGTTGTACTGGAGCCTGCATGTCTGATGATATTTTGCACCGTGTGCAACCATCGCAGCTTCAATGCCATGACCATCATCGAGTCTTTCCAGGTGAAATGATCCTGGAAGCTCTCCAAGTTCACTGAATTTGACCAAGTTCTCTGCGAGTGAACTGTACCCACTCCCAATGTCTTTTCTCTTTGATTGGTCAGGTTTGGTCAGTGTCTCCGTCTTGTCCTCTTGACATATAAGGCATAACTTCCAGTCAGTTGTGGTGAGGTGTTGTGATGTTGATGGTGAAGTTCGCTCAACATCAGCTAGTCTGAAGCTCTTGGACATGGTGGAACTGTCTTCTGAATCTGCAACGATACAATGATATAATGTTAACATTTTGTTATATATATAATAGAGGGGTTTCCTCCGCCATACTAATGGAGAGGAGGATAATTCCTCTATATCGTAGAGCATTTAGCTTGGCACACTTAGGGAATTAGTTTTGTGAGATTATGCCGGAATTAAATTTTCACCCATACCGGAGGCAAGAAGAGAAATAAAATCACATGAGATTCTTTAGTGAAAAAATATTCCCAAATTTATTGAATATTTACAAAACATTTGAATTCATAAATTCTTACAATATTTACACAGCCAAGATTTAAATATAAATCAGTCTAAACTCTTATTAGGTTGGACAGTACATTTTCCAGACATACCCCGTTCTGTTAATTACAGCCTTCGTGTTAAATTCAGAACATGTCAAAACTGTCAGTGTGGAATACACACTTCACTCAAAATACTACTTTATATAAAACATTTCTAATTTAAAGCCATATAGTAAGAATTTCAGATAAACCCCAAAAAAGTAAGACCAGGTTGGCTATTAGACAACCTGCCTCTGTCGTGCCCACCAGACAAGTGGTTTTAGCCAGCACACATGTGTATCAGGTAAGCTTGTGCTGAGTACATCATACCTGAACAACTCAGTGAGGCAGAACACAGCAGTGCACACCAGGGTGACCCCTTCAGTGCATAAACCAATTAACCTGTCCACTGCAGGGCATATAGAAATGAAGTTATTTTCTGCATATAATAATAATATAAGTTCAGTTCTATATAACAATTTCTGTTATCACCACTACCACTACAACTACCACTACTACAAGCTTTGTCTGGAATTTTGTGGACTAACAGACAAACAGACATACAGACAAGCTGGGATCAAAACATTACCTCCTTCCACCATTGAGTGTAGAGGTAAACATCATGGAAATTATATCATGCCCTAGATTTAATTCATGCTTACCCGTGTATTTGCTTCACTGGTTCACAAGGTCTTTTGCATACATGTAATTCAGACTCTCGTCTTCATTGCTGACCACACAATGTTGTCTAGCTGAGCCCAGATTGTATGTAATTAACTCATTTATGTGGAGTCACAAGGTGATTTAAACACAGCCACACACAAAGAACACAGTTGATGTGGGTCAACACACATGCAGCCTCTCTACTCTTTTATTTGGGTCAGGGCTGTGATTAAAGACATGTAGTGGAGTCATGTTTGTAAACATTGTTAAAGACATGCTACAGTGCATTGTTAAGGAAACAAGACAGATGGAAGCCTATACAAGAAATTTCTGTACTCTAGAAACACAAAAGATGGCTTAAAGGGTCTAGGAAAAGGGGATTATGCATGTTTGGTATTTATTGACAATATGAATGTAATGTTACATAAAATATGCATATGAAAAACACAAATGAATGGGTCACTTTGTTTCCTAATGGGATATGAATTTATATTTTAGACTGCCAGTATATATGAGCTTGTCTGAGTTGTTACTAGTGATTTAGTATAGTTTTTTTTATTATTTATATTTACAGAACTAAGACATTCTTTTCAAAGTATTGTGTTGAATCCAATATTTGCCTAGATAATTTCCAAATAAAATTATATAACAGACTGTGATAGATAATATTAAGTTGAAATTGGTACCATTGGATTCCTTGCCCCCAAAAACATACATTTAGATACCAGAATCAAGTCAATAGCTGCATTACGTCCAGAGATAATAGCAAATGTAGATTTCAAGTGGCGGCCATTTTGAAATCCAATATGGCGGACATAAAGAGAGAATTTCAAGTGGCCCAATATCTGAAAATGTTCGCAACATATTAATGTACATTTGTGCCAAATTTGGTGCTTGTATCACAAAATGCACAATTCTTTTGAATATTTGGGCTAAGCCGCCCCACTACTATTGGTGTGTCTTTAATAGGATTCTCGGTGTTGGTTTTTCATACCTGTGTACAGAATCGTCGGTTAGTTCGTGTCGTGTATTCTGAGGCCTAGTGTAGAAGGCTACCGTGTCCGACCTTGGCTTGAGGCTTTGTTTTTGTCTCAGCGGTTCTTCTATCGCGCTGCAATTACTTTCGGTCTCTGTTTTTCCCGGTCTTTTCACCCCATACTTCCTTGTTTTAAAATCTCCTCAAAAAAAAAAAACCAAAAAAATATTTCCTTCTCTGTTCTTATCCGTTTGTTCGTTCTTATTTGTTCGTTCGTTCTTCGACCATGTTGTTCGTGATAACGTGATCACGTTGTTAAAAAATGTTTAATCTGTCCCCTGAAGAACTGTGTTCTGTCGTATTCTATAACACCTTTTCTTCTTCTTCTATAAAAGGATGCTTTCGACTTGCTCACCAAATCTATTCATTCCAAAAAAAAATTCCATCTCTTACAGTGCCTCTTTCATACATTCCCTAAACTCTCCACCCATCCTTCAGCATCCTCAAACGTATTTTTGACTCGAATGTCTCAAGAAACCCATTTTGCAATAAATGTTTGTTTCCCATTAATCGTACACTTTTCAAAATCCAATCTCACCCCTCCCCTCCAAATCTTCCCCATCACCCCTTCCCTCCAAATCTACCCCCTTGCCCCTCCCCTCCAAATCTTCCCCATCACCCATCTCTTTCAAATCTTCCCCCTTGCCCCTCCCCTCCAAATCTTCCCCATCACCCATCCCTTTCAAATCTCCCCTCTTGCCCCTTCCCTCCTAAACTCCCCCCACACCAGTCCCCTCCGAGACTCTCCCTCGCTCCTCCCCTCCTAGACTCCCCTCTCACCCCTCCTCCTCCCCGCCTCTTCCCCCTTCCATCTTTCACCTTCATCTCCCTCAACCTTCTGCCTCACTCTTCCCCCTCCTCAAATAACACCTCACTGCGCCTCACCCAATCACCATCAAACCTTTTGTCCGCCCCATTCTTCCCTTTCTCCAAGCTATTCTGAAATCTCTGACACACCTTCAACAGCTCTCCCTACCTCTTCCTCCTCTTCCACATCTTACCCTACCGCCCCCCCCCCCCCCACTGTTCTGTCTCCAATGCTCCCCCTTCCTCTTCTTTAACAGTATGGACCTCAAACATCCGGGGCCTTCGCTCAAACTTGACTGATCTCTCCATACAGGTTGCTTCTGACAAACCAGACGTGATCTGCTGAACAGAAACTTTCCTCCTTCATGATGTCTCTGATTCCTTGGTATCTCTCCCAGGTTACTCCCTCCTCCGGTATGATAGACCTGAGCCTCGTCCTGGAGGTGGGGTTGCTATCTTTATATAAAAAAACTCTCTTCCTCACTCGCCCTGCACTGCCCTCTCTCCACCTCACCCCCAGGAATACCTTTGGCTACGGATTCCCCTTCGCTCCCAACTTTTGTTCATATGTGTGTTGTACCGTCCACCAAACAGTGATGACTCCATCTCCATCTCGCTGTCTGATAATATGGACCAACTTCTATCTACCCATCCCAACTCTCTCTTCCTCATATGTGGTGATTTCAACTGTCACCATGCCAGTTGGCTGGGTGTGGGTACCTCTCTCACCAGCCATGGCTCTTCAGCAATGGACTTCTGTGACTCACTGGGACTGACACAATCTGTCAATTTCCCGACCCGGATCTCAGTCAATGGAGCATCTTCTCTTCTGGACTTGGTTATGACTAACTTCCCTGAAAATGTCTGCTGCTCTTCTTCTGCTCCATTCGGCTCATCTGATCATGTGCTTCTTAAAGTGGACATCTCTCTGACCATTCTCAGAGAGCCTCCTCAGCGTCGACGAGTCTGGCATTTCACTCAGGCCAACTGGCACGGTCTTCAAGCAGCCATCAATCATCTGGACTGGTCTCCCATCTCTACCGCCTCTGACATCAACTCATCCTGGGAATTCTTCCAAAGTAAATTGCTCTCTCTCATGCACAGATTTATCCCATCTCGTCTTCAGTTGTCATACCCTTCCTCCCGTCCATGGTACACGGAATCTTGTGGTGAGGCTATTGCCCAGAAACAACTTGCTTTCGTCTCCTGGAAAGCAAATCCAACGGAAGGAAATCTCATTTCCTTTCACAAAGCCCGAAACAAGTGTGTGTCCACCCTCAGGAGAGCCAGGAAACAATATCTCTCCGTTCTCAGGACCGAACTCTCTTATCTGACTCCCTCTTCCAAATCCTGGTGGCGTCTGGTCAAATCTGTTTCTGGTGTTTGTTCCCCCTCCATCCCCTCCCTCACCTCAAATGGCCACACGGCTGACTCCGCACGTGAAAAAGCTGAATGCCTCAACTCTGTGTTTGCCTCTAAATCTTGTGTCCCAAACCCATCCCTCTCTGTACCCACCGTACCCAGTCGTACCCAGCTGCTCCTGGACTCTGTGTCCTTTCCTCCTGACAAGGTGGAAACGTTTCTGTCAACCCTCGACTCTGATTCTGCAACTGGACCTGACGGCATCAGCCCACGGGTCCTAAAATCCTGTTCTTCCGCTCTTTCACTCCCTCTCTCTGTTCTCTTCACCCTCTCTTTTGCTCAAGGTCATCTTCCATCTGCTTGGAAATCTGCCAACATCACCGCTTTGCACAAAAAAGGTGCAAAAACAGATCCCAGCAACTACAGACCAATCAGCCTTCTCCCAATTATCAGCAAAGTCATGGAATCCATCATTGCTTCAGATATGAAATCTTTCCTCTTCTCCAATGGCTTGATCTCTGATCATCAATTTGGTTTCAGACCTGGTCACTCTACTCTGGACATGCTGCTTCTGCTTTCTCAACAATGGATGGAGGTCCTCAATGCCAAACAGGAAATTAGAGCAGTCTCCCTTGACATATCACGTGCCTTCGATACGGTCTGGCACCCCGCTCTGCTCACCAAACTCTCCTCTTTTGGTATCCATGGAAATCTCCACGCATGGCTGGCGGACTTCCTCTCTAGTCGTAGTCAACGTGTGGCCCTGAATGTGTTTCTCTCATCTCCTCTTCCTGTTCAGGCTGGAGTTCCCCAAGGCAGTGTTCTGGGCCCTGTGCTTTTTCTGGTCTACATCAATGATCTCTCTGACTCTCTTGAAAATCCTCTCTATCTCTTTGCTGATGAGTCTACTCTCTGTCGCTCCATTCTTCATCCCTCAGATCGGCAGTCTGCAGCCTCCTCACTCTCTGCAGACCTGGACAAAATCACAGACTGGGCAAACAAGTGGAACATGTCTTTCCATCCTGACAAATCTCACACTCTTACGATGTCTCTCCGAAAAGACCGACTGGACAACCCTCCCATCCACTTTCTGAATAATCCTCTCCAAGAAGTTCTGTCACTCAAGCTTTTGGGTCTCACTATCTGCCGTGATCTTTCCTGGGAAAACCACATTTCAAATCTGGCCTCCAATGCCAGTCGCCGACTGGGCATCCTCCGTCGTGCGAAGTCCTTCCTTGGCACACCTGATGAGCTCCTCACCACATACAAGGCTTTCATCCGCAGCTCAATGGAATACTGCTCTCCCCTCTGGGCTGGTGCTCCTGCCTCACACCTCGCTCGTCTTTTTTTTTTTTTTTGGTTATACAGAGTCGAGGCTTGTGAAAGAGCTAACATTTATCAAACAAACAAATCAAACAAACAAGCAAACAAAGTATATAAAAAGGGGAGCGGTCGACAAGATGGGGAGAGAAGGGGAGGAAGCACACAAACACAACATTTGAGAGCAGGGACATCCAGAGATGTTTAGGAGGGAGAGGGCCTGGGGGGAGGCAGGATAGGTATAAAACACAAGGACACCAATGACTTCCAGGAAAGAAGACAAAAGTCACCTCAAAAAAGTGGATTTGGGGTGAAATTAGCGGGGGTAGAAAAGATCAAGGTTTTGGATTGGGGAAGACAAGAGATGGTGGTGAACAGCCGTTTTAAAGACCTGGAGGGAGGAGTGGGATTGAAGAGAGTGAGGGAGTTTGTTCCAGAGGCGGGAGAAAAGAGGAATGAAGGAGTGAAGGTGAGCAGAGAGTCTTGATTTTGGCAGTTTAACCATAAGAGGGTTGCAGGCAGATCTTGTGCGACCTGCAGGAATATTTGGGGGACAGAGCCCAGAGAGAGCTGGGGGAGCAAGGCCGGAGAGGAGTCGGTAGAAGACGGAAAGACCACCAACCTGCCTGCAGTGAGTAAGTGAAAGGCCCTCGGAGATAGCTTCATCGCGTCTTCACGCTGTTGAAACCAAAGCATTCAGAATCATTGGAATCTCCCGCCATGAAGCTAACTCCAAGGGCCTCTCACTGACTCACCGCAGGCAGGTTGGTGGTCTTTCCGTCTTCTACCGACTCCTCTCTGGCCTTGCCCCCCCAGCTCTCTCTGGGCTCTGTCCCGCAAATACTCCTACAGGTCGCACAAGATCTGCCTGAAAACCTCTTATGGTTAAACTGCCAAAATCAAGACTCTCTGCTCACCTTCACTCCTTCATTCCTCTTTTCTCCCACCTCTGGAACAAACTCCCTCACTCTCTTCAATCCCACTCCACCCTCCAGGTCTTTAAAACAGCTGTTCACCACCATCTCTTATCTTCCCCCATCCAAAACCTTGATCTTTTCTACCCCCGCTAATTTCACCCGAATTCCACTTTTTTGAAATAGCAACTTCTGTCCTGGAAGTCCTTGTGTTTTATACTTCTCCCTACCCCCACGCCTCCTCCCCCCAAGCCCTCTCCCTTCCACACATCTCCCTGCTCTCAAATGTTGTGTTTGTGTGCTCCCCCTTCTCTCCCCATCTTGTCTTCCGCTCCCTGTTTTTATATATTTTGTTTGTCTGGTTGATTTGTTTGTGAAGTAAATGTTAGCTCTTTCACGAGCCTCGATTCAGTATTAAAAAAAAATAAATAAATAAATAAATACAATGTTCTTCAATGTGTACACTTCATCCCTCGTCTCCATACACAGTGCGGATACCCTGATCAAGTGAAACGTCTTGGTGTGTTCATATGTGTCAGTATCACTTTCGTAACTATCAGTATCATCATCGCCTTCAGACTTCAGTAAAATACCCCGACACTTCATTCATCGAGGTCCCATTATTGTTACTTCCCCCGAAGCATACCTCTCAACTTGCTTCTGCTGACGGCCTCTTCCTCTTCCACCCCTGGCGGGACGGCCTCTTCCTCTTCCACCCCTGGCGGGACGGCCTCTTCCTCTTCCACCTCTTCCACCTCTTCCGCCAGCTCCGAGCTGGACCAGTCTAGAGTCCCTGTATAAAGAGAGTTGCGCCATGCGCTGACCCGAGATTTCTGGTCACGTGATTTCGTGGCGCCATTTTGTGTCTAACTTCACCGTGCGTGAACGTCAGCTTGGTACGGGAATGTTGTTTATTGCCAAACAAAATGACTGGTTGTTCTGCTTTTGGTTGTTCAAACCAATCTGGGAAATATAAGATGTATAGATTTCCAAGTGATAAAGTCAGAAGACAAATTTGGGAAGCGAAAGTCAGACGAAAGAGCTGGAAAGCGATCGACTCCTCGAGACTCTGCCAGGTAGGCCCACGCCGCTTGATGATCGATGTTCAAAAGCAATTCTATCTGCTCGGTTTTTTTTTGGTTGTCTGTCCGTTGAAACCCCTTTTAAAGGGAAGTGATTTGTGTTTGTTTATAATCTTCAAGGAGCTGACCAAAAATGCATTTCCGTGGGAAGAACCCTGCTCAATTTTTTTCGGGTAGTCCTAGCGGACCGCATATTGTCATTGATTGATGAAATGTCCCGGTACAGTGACATTGCCTGGTCTGCGGTTGGGTAGTCTGCGGGCAATGTCACTGTACTTTTTCAGAGGGAATTAATTTTGATTTTATAGGGGTGGGAAACCCATGGTCCGTTTTGTTTTCAGTTGTCTGTCCGTCCATTCAAAACTTATTCCGAGGCAAGTTATTTTTTTGGTTTAAAATCTTTAGCCTAATCGGCAATCATAAAAGCAATTTTAGGGGGGGACCTGCTCAATTTTTTTGCGGGTTGTGCAGCCATCCATACGTCCAAAATTTGACGAGTTATTGTTTGCTTTGTACAGTGCTCATGCGTCTTGTGAGGGGGATGCTCACTTGTGAGGAGTGAACGGAGTAGTGATGAGTCTCACTTGTGAGGAGTGAACGGAGTAGTGATGAGTCTCACTTGTGAGGAGTGAACGGAGTAGTGATGAGTCTCACTTGTGAGGAGTGAACGGAGTAGTGATGAGTCTCACTTGTGAGGAGTGAACGGAGTAGTGATGAGTTTCACTTGTGAGGAGTGAACGTAGTGGGATGAAGTGTTGGTCTGGTCAGAGTGTTGTATTACGGGCAGAGTTTTCTTACGGTCTGAATGTATGAATCATGTTCTGTACTGAATGTATGAACCAAGTTTTGTACTGAATGTTTACTGTGTTGGCCTCATCGTGTTCCTGGTGAAATTAAACAAGTGATGGTGAATACGACGTCTTATCTGTGCTTTTCCATATCTGTTCGACTAGACGAACCGTGCACACTGCAGGTATTTTATTAAAAAAATTTCTCTGTTTAATTACGGCTTGGCGCAGTCGAAAATTAAGTGTTAATTAAGTCGCCAGCTATGAAACATATTGTTACAGACGCGGTTTTGGATGTTAGTTTACCGAGCGGTTTGGTATGACCGCGTCTGCACAGTTTACCCGATTATACTCGAACGTTGGCCGAGTCGCGCTACGCTAAATCAATTAAGGAAAGGACACAACGGCTGGGCTAAATGACACGACACCAGGGGTACAGTTCTCAAGACCTCCGGAGGAGGTTATAATATTTGTATGCGGAACGTTTAGATTACAAGGACAAGAGGTACAGCATAGGAAGGTAGGCACTTAGACACACTTATCTTAATCCCGACAGACCACAGATAAACGGGACAAGACTGACTCACACAGGGATTGATGGCAAGGAAGGGCAGGTAGTCGATGGACAGCACAAGGTGCACCTTGGCTCAGGGACAGGATAGCGCGGTCCAAAAGATGCAGGGAGGTATCGTCGCGCTGGAGGTGGCGTCTGGTTCTCTTCAAGCTGGGGGCGCATCTCACGTCACCTCCGGTAAGTGGTTGCGTATATCCAGCGGGGAGTGACACGCCCTCGGCTCGTTAGCTCCGCCCCAGATGGAATCGGCCCGCCGCTTCTTATTGGGTGCGGGGGGTTACCGGGCTCCGCCCTTGACGAGGAGCTGACAGTCAGCCCCTTCGTGGTAACCCCGCCGGAGCACATGGGCAATGGCGGCTAACCAAGCCGGAGTGAGGACGCACACTCCCCGCGCGCTGTTGTTGTAGTTGTTGTTGTTGTTGTAGTTTCATGAGGAAGATGGGAGGAGGTATGGGGAGGTCCTAAACTCACTACTGGTGCCATACAATCACATTCTGGTGCAACGAAGAGTCAGAATTAATGGAAACGAGTCCTTAACTGACATAGACTAAGAATAACTAGCAAGATGTCCTATAGTTGTCTACGTGAGATGCGGTGAACCTGGGCACGACATTTAATGGGGGAAAAAGGGGAAGGTCGGTTCTACAGAGTGTTGTTTACAGACAATGGGACTAGGGAATGGGGGATTGGGGATAGTTGGGGAGTATTGGGGAAATAGGGGAATATTTACAAGCGGATATGGATGGAGGCCAAATCCCATATCCGCAACATTGCACCCTTCTCTACCTCGGGGCGTCCCGACCCGATAAATCTTTACCTACGTTAGTGTGGCACTCAGATGTAGTTCCCTCTACTATTAACTCTACCCTGAGTGCGACAGTTTTACAGATGTTCACAAATGAGTAAATATGTCCCCCTGCGACGTTGCACCCTTCTCCTCACAGAAACACACCCACAGGATAACCGAATCGCGGAAAGAATTCTCAAACTAAACATACAGCCGGTAGGGAGCATTATTTACACAAGACTACGCTGATATTTACACTACGATCCAGGACCTGTTTTTGGAGGAACACATGCAGATGTTATGCATAGAGAGAGCACGCATGCCAGCATCGATACACCAACCCACGAGTGCTCTGTGGCCTTACGGCCTTTAATAATGTGCAGAGCACCCCATCCAAGCACCAAAAGCACCACCCCATAACACAGTCAGCACCATCCGGTGCACCAATAAAGCGTTCATAAATCACCGGTGGTGTCGCAGCCGGCCGATGTTCTGCCGCTGGTCTTGCCTTCGTGTGGTGCACTTGGCCTTCTGGCTTCTTTAAAAAAATAAAGAAAGGCGCCAACCGCGTCCATTTCCTTATTGTGGCCGTCAGGGGGCCAACTATTAGTGGTTCACCTGGATGGCATAGGTGCCATGTTGACCCAGAGGTCCATCCACGGGTGGTGCTTGCCCGCAAGAGAACTGCGGTCCATGGTGGGCGGCCACAAAAATTGCGGTCCATATGGTGTATCGATCCCGGCAGCAAGCAGCGAAAGTGCAGGCCCACAACTGCGGAGCCAGCACCTCTCTCTCCTCTCTCTCTGCCCCAAAGCCAGATCCTCGGAGGTGGGAGACAAAAGAAAAGACAAGTGAGTAAGGTGGTAAGGGCGCAAAAGTGCACGCAATACCAGGTAATGCACACTGGGGGCACATGGGAACCAGGTGAGACAGGTACGTTCCTACCGTACGCCCCCCCCTCCCCACCAGGTAACCTACATTGCCCCCCCCCTTACCCCTTACTGTATCCACAAAACACAACACTACCCATAAACATCTACTTTACAAATCAACAAATGTCCCTACTGTCTTCCCCGTTCCTCCCATAAACCAAATTCGTCTTCTCTCCCTCCTAACCAATTAAATTTGCTATTTCCAACTCTCATCACAATTTGCCATCTCCAATTCAACATCAAAATTTGCCATCACCAATTCATCATCAGTCCCTCCTAAGGAGGGAGAGATGGAATCACCCCAACGTCTTATCCACGTCGTGATGCATCTCACAAATCCTCACAGCAATTCTCATTTCCTGCACACAGAACAAAGAAACACAGGTGTGGAGTCATCATCATCACCACAGGTAAGTGGCTGCGTATGGTGCGACAGGTTCATCAATCCTAACTATTTCCTAAATGACTTTAACAACTTTACATTACCCGGGGTCTTTCTCCTGCCAAACCATTGGCCCTCTTACACTATGGGTTCTAAAAACCAATTCCCATTGACCAAACTGTGGTGCTTTTCAATTTGGGGTCTCACTCCCCCGATTCATCTCCCGGTGCCCTCGCACAATTTCTGGGCCGCGACGTGTAGCTCTCCCAGCCGGTATACCCACCTGCACACCTCCACCACTGCAGTTGCCTCCGAGCTTACCTGCTCCTCACCCTACCCTATCTACCTGGGGAAGGCCCTCTGGCGCTCTCCCCACTCGGTGCCCTCTCTGGCACTGGGCTACCCGGGTCCGTCCCCCGGATCCTCGGGCCCCATCCACAACTCTACCGGCTCCCAGAGCCCACCTGCGGCCTCACCTGGCCGACATCCTCACAGTGGTGGAGTGCCCAACCAACTACACACACTAACAGGCTACACGCCCAGCCATTTCCACAACACTAATGCACCCATCCGCAATACCATTCTGTCACCCGCACCACCGATGCCAATATCCAACCACAATTTACCTATACCCTCTACCTAACACTTACACTACCCGCCCCGGGTACTCGTGAAAGGGGTCCACTCTTCCCCCATCCACACCTTCGCACCATGCACACCACTCCGTACCACTTACTCCAACTCTCTCCACACCACTCATTCTCTGCTCCATATATTCCACACACCTGCACTTGCACACCTGTGCTCTCACACCTGGTGCCACCTGCACCCTTCTCTCCCCAAGCGCATTCGCACTGATCCACAACACTCACTACTCACACCCTGCTCCACACTGCTCCACACACCTGTCCAGTTCTCACACAGCATCATCTCATCTAACTACTCCCCTCTGAGACTTGCGCTTCCCAGTCGTCCCTTTAAACTATTGCGCTCCCACGTCATTATCATCCATACTAATCTACCTGCGTCCCCACTACAGGTATCAGTCACTATCTAACCTTAACGTCACCTAATGTCATCTTCTAGGGCCCTATCAATATCCTAACCCACCCGGGCTAGTTTTCACTGCCATACACCCCATAATCTATTGCGCATTTGCCCCACAAATGGGAAGGATGGTGGATTTGCCATCCCACCACATCGGGGGTCTCCCACTACCAATTTTGCCCATCAAATTTCAAACAAATCAAAAATTTGCCAATCACGACTCATCATCTGCCAATCATTACTGCCAATCCTTTGCCAATCATCAAATTTTGTTTTTCTAATTTCGGGGCCAAAACACTAACCTCGTCACACAGTCTACTCACTAATGCCTCTCGGTGCGCCAATTCCTGTCCAAAGCCCGGCTTCGTAAAGCCGAGCAATGAATGCGGGTTGTTTGGTGCCAGCGGCTGGATACGTCCCGCATTCGGGGCAGGGACGGGGGCTTACCCGGCCCGAGACCCCACGCACCACCTTGGCGTGGAGCCATCCAATGTCCCGACCTCGACCTGCCGGCACGTCTCAACAAAAAGGGGTCGCCATGACGACCCTTCCTATCGGGCTGCCCGCTCCGCCTAGTGGAGCACGGACGCGGCCGTTCAAAGCGAGGCCCGGCACGCACCGAGGGCCCGATTCGGCTAAAAGTCGCTCTAACCTCTAACCCGGTTACTGTCGATGCTTCCCCTGGATGCTTACATGCATACGCTACCCCTTTCTTGCTCACACCCCCAGCCGTTTCCATGCTCCTCGTCGTACCTTCTCTTCCACACCCAGGTACACTCATTCCACTCACAGCCTTGGTCACACACCTGACCACCGAACACTTTGGCACACATTCGTCGCTCGCACACCTCACCAACACACCTCTTCGCGCCCCCTCCTCGGTCACCTCCTCTGTGACAATCACAGGTGTGCTCTCACTCGCACACCCAACCACGTGCCTCACTACCAATTCCAGCGTGCATTCCCACTCACGCTCTACCATTCCAGGTGTGCTTCCTTTCTCACCTGTCACCACCAACTCACGCTCCGTGTCACTCGTACTACTCTCACCTCCACTCTTGACAGTGCACTCACCCTTACTCTTGACAGCGCACTCTTTCCTCATGCATCCGTCCGTTACACACCTTCCTCGCGCACACTCTCCCGTTACACCCTCTGTAACACTCACCACAGGCATGCATTCTCCCTTGCCTTTGACAGCGCACTCTTTCCCCATGCACCTGTCCGTCACACACCTTTCTCGCGCACACTCTCCTGTCACACCCTCTGTAACACTCACCACAGGTGTGCATTCTTCCTTGCCTTTGACAGCGCACTCTTTCCCCATGCACCTGTCCGTCACACACCTTTCTCGCGCACACTCTCCCGTCACACCCTCTGTAACACTCACCACACCGCGCTTCCATGTGCTCCCTCGCACACGCGCTACGACCGACTCACTCTCGCCAGCACCCTCACTCCTTGGCACGCACTTTTTCCTCACACACCCCAGAGTCGGACTTTCTCGCACACCTCCTTTTTCGCACACCAGACCTGTCGCACACTTCACCAACGGCCTCTCACGAACACCCGGGTCCATCTCGACCCCCAAGCTTCTTAAATCCCCTGGCGCATCATACGCACGACCATATTGGTCACCACTTACACCGGGTCCTCTTCCTCTTCGCTTCTCCTCCATCACCTGCGAATCCCTCATCCGGTTAATGAGCACATCATCACGATCCGAACACAGACTTTGGACCAATTCTTTTATCTCCTCTTTTATCTCTTTCTTATCCCCTCTCCGTCGCTTCTTAATTTCGCTCACCCCTTCTTCCACTTCTTCTAATTTCTGCTTCACCTCTTTTATTCCCCGGTACGTCTCCTCAAGCTCGTCCTCCAAGGCTACCTTGACCGTTTCCATGTGGGTCCTCACCTGCCGGTCCTTCGTCTCCATTACCTCTATCACCTCGTCCAACCTCGTTGTCAGTCCCTCACGTACCATCTGACATTCCCTCTTTGTCGCTATCAAGTCGTTTTTTATGTCGTTTTGTGTCGCTTTTAACCCTCCTAATACCGCAGTGTTCCTTTGAACCTGCTCCGTTAGTCCTTTTTGTCCCTCCGTCAGCTGTTCCACCTCCTGCGTCAGGTCCTCTATGCCCCCTTGCAATTTTACAGTCCCCTTTCTCACCTCCTTCTCCATGTGCTCCTTACAGTGCCTCACCTCCTCGCGCACTCCTCCGACCTCCTCACTCACACCTCTTCTGATCTCCTCTCCCATCACTTGCATCTCCTGCCCAGATGCCACCCTCATCTGCTCCATTTCCTCCCTGTGAGCATCCAGTTTAGTTTCTACCCCCATTCTGACCCCCTCTATCTGCTGCCCCATTTGTTTAACTTCCCTTTCCGCTTGGTCCCTCATGTCCCTCAATTTGCCTTCCATCCTGTTTTCTAACCCCTCTAACCCCTTTTGCATCCCTTCCATTTGATTCTCTTGAGCGGCCATTCTGTTTTCTACCCCCATTAACCCATTTCTCACCTCTTTTATCCCGTTGTCTAACCCCTCAAAATTATTGTCTAACTTCCCAAATTTCTTGTCTAACTCCTCAAAATTATTGTCTAACTTCCCAAATTTCTTGTCTAATCCCTTAAAATTATTGTCTAACCCCTCACTGGTACCCCTCGCTTCGTCCCTCATTCCCACAATTTGGTCTCCCATTCGTTCCATAAGGGCCCTCATTTGCAGGAGGAAAAGGTTTGAATCCACCAGCGGCGCTACCACGGTCGCGGGCGTGGTCGCCGTGGCCATGTGCGAGGCGCCATTTTGCGCGCCCGCAACCTCGTGCGCGACGACGCTATTTTGCGAATCTGCTACCCTCACTGCTTCGCTCTCCTCTTGTCCCTCAATTTGGTCCTGGATCGACCCTGCCTCACTCTCTTCTACCGGTACCCAGCCGTCTTGGTCTGCCATAGCGCGACTTTCAAAATTCGGGTTTTTATTTTTTTTGTAAAACACAATTAAATTTCGCTGTTATAATTTCGAGCGCGTGAAACGCGCTCCGGATCGAATCCCACTTCCCGACACCAAATGTTACTCTAATAGTACAATTGGTGTTCCAAAATTTGGGCCTAACAAATTTAGTCCCAGGTCCGAATCCAACTCCTCGACACCAAATGTTACAGACGCGGTTTTGGATGTTGGTTTACCGAGCGGTTTGGTATGACCGCGTCTGCACAGTTTACCCGATTATACTCGAATGTTGGCCGAGTCGCGCTACGCTAAATCAATTAAGGAAAGGACACAACGGCTGGGCTAAATGACACGACACCAGGGGTACAGTTCTCAAGACCTCCGGAGGAGGTTATAATATTTGTATGCGGAACGTTTAGATTACAAGGACAAGAGGTACAGCATAGGAAGGTAGGCACTTAGACACACTTATCTTATTCCCGACAGACCACAGATAAACGGGACAAGACTGACTCACACAGGGATTGATGGCAAGGAAGGGCAGGTAGTCGATGGACAGCACAAGGTGCACCTTGGCTCAGGGACAGGATAGCGCGGTCCAAAAGATGCAGGGAGGTATCGTCGCGCTGGAGGTGGCGTCTGGTTCTCTTCAAGCTGGGGGCGCATCTCACGTCACCTCCGGTAAGTGGTTGCGTTTATCCAGCGGGGAGTGACACGCCCTCGGCTCGTTAGCTCCGCCCCAGATGGAATCGGCCCGCCGCTTCTTATTGGGTGCGGGGGGTTACCGGGCTCCGCCCTTGACGAGGAGCTGACAGTCAGCCCCTTCGTGGTAACCCCGCCGGAGCACATGGGCAATGGCGGCTAACCAAGCCGGAGTGAGGACGCACACTCCCCGCGCGCTGTTGTTGTAGTTGTTGTTGTTGTTGTAGTTTCATGAGGAAGATGGGAGGAGGTATGGGGAGGTCCTAAACTCACTACTGGTGCCATACAATCACATTCTGGTGCAACGAAGAGTCAGAATTAATGGAAACGAGTCCTTAACTGACATAGACTAAGAATAACTAGCAAGATGTCCTATAGTTGTCTACGTGAGATGCGGTGAACCTGGGCACGACATTTAATGGGGGAAAAAGGGGAAGGTCGGTTCTACAGAGTGTTGTTTACAGACAATGGGACTAGGGAATGGGGGATTGGGGATAGTTGGGGAGTATTGGGGAAATAGGGGAATATTTACAAGCGGATATGGATGGAGGCCAAATCCCATATCCGCAACAATATTAATCGATCAGGCAATATCCATCAGAGTTCTGGGCAAGGGTGTAGTAATAAATGAACGTTTCAATCTTACTAGATGCCGATGACGTTTTCCTTATGTCAGAGACAGAAGCTGACTTGCAGCTTGTTAAATCATTACAATGGAAATTGAATATAAATGTCGATAAAACTAAAGTTGTACACTATAGAAATATGGCAATACCACGTACAGAATTTGTTTTAAGTGTGTTAGACTATATGTCGGCTGGAAGTCCTACACCGGAATTGCTCTCGGCACCCTTTAAAAAATATTGGATATGCCCACACTCCTTTCTAAAAGTTATTAAAATTCAGAGAACGACAGCATTGGTTTGTCTTACTTATAATGTTAGCTCTTATATGCAGTGTTGGCTTGTAATATGCATTGCCGTACCACTTTTAATATCACCGCACAGCTCTTTTTCACGGCAATAGCTGAGTTTTTGACAAAACAAATATCACCTGTATGTAATAATAAGACTAAATATGTGTAGTAAATTTTTTTTTAGCAGGTTTAGAATATATCACCCCATATCGCGAATGTACATGGATATCTAATCCGACACACTTAGACACAAAATGGCGTCCAAATTTGAGTTGACACAACTCTCTATATACAGGGACTCTAGACCAGTCCATTGTCGGGAACTTCGCCATGTTGAAAAACCACGGAACGTGCTGCCACGATAATCCGCCAAGATCCAAAGTCCAAATTCGGGAAAGAAAAGAAGAGCAAAAGTCAAACTGCTTGTTGATCTTCACGATACCGCCGCTGCCACCATGTAGTAAGTTCAGGACTCTCCTTCAATCAAGTTGTTTATTAACGACGATACCAAGTTCTCACAGAAGTCAGAACAGACGGCCATCTTGACGAGCTGCCAGCAACCACTGAAGCCACGCCCCCAGACGTCACGACGCAGTACGTAATCGTCACGCAACATCGCAACAGTGACGTCACGTGCAGATTATCGGGGGTGTTCGTGCGAGGAGGTTGACGAGATCAAAATGAAAATAACACCTCATATTAAAACAGTTACAATGTATTAATTCAAGAAAGGATTTTAAAATTGACATTACTATGATAATGTTTAAAATAGAAATAGGTTGAACACACTTCCGGTGTCCGGTGTCCCATACCACCCGAAAGCAACTGTTCCCCAAAATAAATATATAACGATTGATTTGTTTCAAAATTATTAATAAATAACGATGAAGAGTTGGAATCCACCAATCTGATCGCGGTTAGACGACTAGGAAGGTGTATGACGTCACAAATGTATCACGTGGCAACAACGGCATCATTTGGACGTGGATTTCTTGTGAGTGTCGACGTCTTTTCGTTACCTCACGGATTTTTCAATTTATATGTTCTTTAAAAGCGATTTTTATTTCCCAAGATGTCGCTTTTTGAGAAGAAATCGCAAAGAAGGTACCAGGCACGGGTTTTCACAACATTCAGTGAATTTTATCGTTTCTTTTCACGTCGAGTATCGTGCGCTAATCATCAATGTACGAAATCACCTCAGGAAAACATGTCGTCACCTCGTTCGTGTCGTTAATTATTTATTAATGGTTGAGGATGAGACGCCATAGCATAATTGCGCACGGAAAGACTCATTGGGAGTTGTGGTATTTTCGGTACGAAACGTGGTTTAAGCAAATTAAGCACAAACCACGAAACCCTGCGATCCATCGAAGAATCCGATTTTTTTTAATCCCCCATCAGAACCCCCGTAATCTCAATGGGGGAAAAGCGAACTCGGTGGTGTTTTGGTGAGGGCGTCCGCTGCGCGTGTGTGTGTGGAGACGTCGGTGGATCAAACCCCGGCCGAGTCGTACCGTGGACTTTAAAAATGGTACGTGCTGCCTCCTCACTCGTCATTCAGCATTTAAAAGGATGAGAACTACGGGTTTGACTCGTCAGAACTATTAACAGTAGTTTGACTCTGAAATTGGTACGGAATGTCGTCCCGAGCGCACACAGGATGACAGGAGAATAAAATATTGAAAATCATTCCAAACATGAAACTTCTTGTTTTAGTGACGTCATAAAAAAAACACAAACACCAGGCACAAATAACGAATTAAACGTGTTAAATAAGGTGGTGTAAAAATATCAATGGCGGTAAACTTCTGAAAAAAATAAGTTTCTCGAGCCTTTAAAACTTTTATTTTAAATTAATTAAATATTTGAACACTGCAGAACACAAATCGCCTTTTTCACCTTCAGTTTCAAAAACGCTCCAGTTTAGCATTTGCAGTACTTGGACAAAATATTACCCCATCTCGACCAATCAAATTTGATGAGCTCGTGCTCTCTGCTTTGGGGAAATTGAGATTTGGACAAAATCCCGGCCTGAAGGAAATATACGTATAATATACGGAGATCGTGCTCGGAAAGGCAAAGCAAGATTTGAAAAGACGTTTCGTATGTCCTTTTTCTCAAGACTGCGGGGAGTAAGGTGTTCTATGAACTCTCTAGTTTACTTATGATCACTTGCCAGAGGGAGGGTGCGAGAGTGCGGAGTACGTACAGGAGCATCATCAGGGAATGAGGTGTGTCAGCTGATGGATGAACAAACATCGAGAGCACATTCATTTGTCCACCTGCCCATCTCGACCAAAATAATGGGTTTTCTTTGTTATTCTTTCATGCACCTTTGCCCGATATTGTTTTATTTTACGTGATGTTTACTGGAGGGGACATTATTCTGTCATTTGTTGAAATGGAGAATGTATATGATTTCCGGTGAAGCACATTTGTCCACAGTTGTGGATTAAGAGTCCTTTTCTTTTGCAGGAAACCAAAGATGAAAAAGTCTTCATCAACCAAGCCAAAGAAAATCAGTTGTTGGAAGCGTCTGAAGTAAATAATTTTCTTTTCCTCCTCTTGACCTTTTAAACTTGTTTTTGGATATATCTACCGTGACAAATGTACAATAAACTGACTTTTCAATATTTTTCAACCCAGGCAAAAGTTTACCACACATGATAAGAAGAACAAGTGTCGTGGTGACATTGCACATGACGTCTAAATAAGAGGAAATATCGCTTTGGAATGTCCTTTTATTTTATTTTATTTTTTTGAACACAGGATCGAGGCTCGTGAAAGAGCGAACATTTTTCACACAAAAAATCAAAACAGACACACAAAGTACGTAATAAGGGGAGCTATAAAATAAGGTGAGCGGTAGACAAGATGGGAATAGAAGGGGAAGCACACAAACACAGCATTTGAGAGCGGAGATCGGGAGATCTGTGGGAGGGAGAGGGCTGGGGGGGGAGGAGGCATGGGGAGGGGGTGGGGGTGTGAGATGTATAAAACACAAGGATACCACAAGGACTTCCAAGAAAAAAAGTTGGTATTTAAAAAAGTGGATCTGGGGTGAAATTAGCGGGGGTAGAAAAGATCAAGGTTTTGGATGGGGGAAGATAAGAGCTGGTGGTGAACAGCTGTTTTAAAGACCTGGAGGGAGGAGTGGGATTGAAGAGAGTGAGGGAGTTTGTTCCAGAGGTGGGAGAAAAGAGGAATGAAGGAGAGAAGGTGAGCAGAGGGTCTTGATTTTGGCAGTTTAACCATAAGAGGGTTGCAGGCGGATCTTGTGCGACCTTGAGGAATATATGGGGGACAGAAACCAGAGAGAGCTGGGGGAGCAAGGCCGGAGAGGAGTCGGTAGAAGATGGAAAGACCACCAACCTGCCTGCGGTGAGTAAGTGAGAGGCCCTCGGAGTTAGCTTCATCGCAGGAGATTCCAATGATTCTGAAAGCTTTCGTTTCAACAGCGTGAAGCCGAGCTAGGTGTGAGGCAGGAGCACCGGCCCAGAGGGGAGAACAGCATTCCATTGAGCTACGGATGAAAGCCTTATATGTGGTGAGGAGCTCAGGTGTGCCAAGGAAGGACTTCGCACGACGGAGGATGCGCAATCGGCGACTGGCTTTGGAGGCCAGATTTGAAATGTGGTTTTCACAGGAAAGATCATGGCAGATAGTGAGACCCAAAAGCTTGAGTGACAGAACTTCTTGGAGAGGATTGTTCAGAAAGTGGATGGGAGGGTTGTCCAGTCGGTCTTTTCGGAGAGACATAGTAAGAGTTTGAGATTTGTCAGGATTGAAAGACGTGTTCCACTTGTTTGACCAGTCTGATTTTGTCCAGGTCTGCAGAGAGTGAGGAGGCTGCAGAATGCCGATCTGAGGGATGAGAAATGGAGTGGCAGAGAGTGGAGTCGTCAGCAAAGAGATGGAGAGGATTTTCAAGAGAGTCAGAGAGATCATTGATGAAGACCAGAAAAAGCACAGGGCCCAGAACACTGCCTTGGGGAACTCCAGCCTGAACAGGAAGGGGAGATGAGAGAAACCCATCCAGGGCCACACGTCGACTACGACTAGAGAGGAAGTCCGTAAGCCATGCGTGGAGATTTCCATGGATACCATAGGAGCGTTTGGTGAGTGGAGCGGGGTGCCAGACCGTATCGAAGGCACGTGATATGTCAAGGGAGACGGCTCTAATTTCCTGTTTGGCATTGAGGACCTCCATCCATTGTTGAGACAGCAGAAGCAGCATGTCCAGAGTAGAGTGACCTGGTCTGAAACCAAATTGATCATCAGGGATCAAGCCTTTGGAGAAGAGGAAAGATTTGATATCCGAAGCAATGATGGATTCCATGACTTTGCTGATAATTGGGAGAAGGCTAATTGGTCTGCAGTTGCGAGGATCTGTTTTTGCACCTTTTTTGTGTAAAACGGTGATGTTGGCTGATTTCCAAGCTGATGGCAGATGACCTTGAGCAAAGGAGAAGGTGAAGGGAACAGAGAGAGGGAGTGAAAGAGCGGCAGAGCAGGATTTTAGGACCCGTGGGCTGATGCCATCAGGTCCAGTTGCAGAATAAGAGTCGAGGGTTGACAGAAACTTCTCCACCTTGTCAGGAGGAAACGACACAGACTCCAGGAGCAGCTGGGTACGACTGGGTACGGTGGGTACAGAGAGGGATGGGTTTGGGACACACGATTTAGAGGCAAACACAGAGTTGAGGCATTTAGCTTTTTCATGTGTGGAATCAGCTGTGTAGCCGTTTGAGGTAAGGGAGGGGATGGAGGGGGAACAAACACCAGAAACAGATTTGACCAGACGCCACCAGGATTTGGAGGAGGGAGACAGGTTTCAGAGTTCAGTCTTGAGCGTGGAGAGATTTTGTTTCCTGGCTCTCCTGAGGGTGGACACACACTTGTTTCGGGATTTGTGGATGGAAATGAGATTTCCTTCCGTTGGATTTGCTTTCCAGGAGGCAAAGTCAAGTTGTTTCTGGGCAACTGCCTCACCACAAGATTCCGTGTACCATGGACGGGAGGAAGGGTATGACAACTGAAGATGAGATGGGATAAATCTGTGCATGAGAGAGAGAAATTTACTTTGGAAGAATTTTCAGGATGAGTTGATGTCAGAGGCGGTAGAGATGGTAGACCAGTCCAGATGATTGATGGCTCCTTGAAGACAGTGCCAGTTGGCCTGAGTGAAATGCCAGACTCGTCGACGCTGATCAGGCTCTCTGAGAATGGTCAGAGAGATCTGCACTTTAACAAGCACATGATCAGATGAGCCGATTGGAGCAGAAGAAGAGCAGCAGACATTTGCAGGGAAGTTGGTCATAACTAAGTCTCGAAGACAAGATGCTCCGTTGACTGAGATCCGGGTCGGGAAATTGACAGATTGTGTCAGTCCCATTGAGTCGCAGAAGTCCTTTGCTGAGGAGCCATGGCTGGTGAGAGAGGTACCCACACCCAGCCAACTGGCATGGTGACAATTGAAATCACCACATATGAGGAAGAGAGAGTTGGGATGAGTCGATACAAGTTGGTCCATATTATCAGACAGCGAGATGTAGATGGAGTCATCACTGTTTGGTGGACGGTACAACACACATATGAACAAAAGGTGGGAGCGTAGGGGAAGCCATAGCCAGATGTACTCCTGGGGGTGAGGTGGAGAGAGGGCAGTGCAGGATGAGTGAGGAATAGAGTTTTTGATAAAGATAGCAACCCCACCTCCAGGATGAGGCATTGTCTGACTTTGGCTCACCGCAGGCCAAGTCTCCCCCGAGCATTCGCTCGGCCAGATCTTAAATGGCCTCATGCCCCTGGCGGCCGACACCTTCAATTCCTCTTCTCCTTCATAACATTGATTGCACATTCACTTGTCCGTCTGCCCATCTTGACCAAATCATGGGTTTTTTATGTTTTATTTTCTGCACCTTTGCCCACATTGTTTTATTTTATGTGATGTTTACTGGAGGGGACATTATTTTGTCAGTTGTTGAAATGGAGAATGTATATGACAGCCGCTTTAGCACATTTGTTCTCAGTTGTGGATTAAGAGTTCTGTTCTTTTGCAGGGAACCAAAGATGACCAAGTCTTTATCAACCAAGACAAAGAAAATCAGTTGTTGGAAGCGTCTGAAGTAAATAATTTTCTTTTCCTCTTGACTTTTTAAACTTGCTTTTTTGATATATCCACCGTGACAAATGTACAATAAACTGACTTTTCAATATTTTTCAACCTAGGCAAAAGTTTACCACACATGATAAGAAGAACAAGTGTCGTGGTGACATTGCACATGACGTGTAAGTAAGAGGAAATATCGCTTTGGAATGTCCTTTTATTTTATTTTTTTGTATTTTTTTGTATGCAGGATCGAGGCTCGTGAAAGAGCGAACATTTTTCACACAAAAAATCAAAACAGACACACAAAGTACGTAATAAGGGGAGCTATAAAATAAGGTGAGCGGTAGACAAGATGGGAATAGAAGGGGAAGCACACAAACACAGCATTTGAGAGCGGACATCGGGAGATCTGTGGGAGGGAGAGGGCTGGGGGGGGGAGGAGGCATGGGGAGGGGGTGGGGGTGTGAGATGTATAAAACACAAGGATACCACAAGGACTTCCAAGAAAAAAAGTTGGTATTTAAAAAAGTGGATCTGGGGTGAAATTAGCGGGGGTAGAAAAGATCAAGGTTTTGGATGGGGGAAGATAAGAGCTGGTGGTGAACAGCTCTTTTAAAGACCTGGAGGGAGGAGTGGGATTGAAGAGAGTGAGGGAGTTTGTTCCAGAGGTGGGAGAAAAGAGGAATGA
Source organism: Myxine glutinosa (assembly GCF_964187855.1). Classification (NCBI taxonomy): domain Eukaryota; kingdom Metazoa; phylum Chordata; class Myxini; order Myxiniformes; family Myxinidae; genus Myxine; species Myxine glutinosa. The sequence continues at coordinate 27,072,754 of NC_136266.1, read as the reverse complement.
AGGAGAGAAGGTGAGCAGAGGGTCTTGATTTTGGCAGTTTAACCATAAGAGGGTTGCAGGCGGATCTTGTGCGACCTTGAGGAATATATGGGGGACAGAAACCAGAGAGAGCTGGGGGAGCAAGGCCGGAGAGGAGTCGGTAGAAGACGGAAAGACCACCAACCTGCCTGCGGTGAGTAAGTGAGAGGCCCTCGGAGTTAGCTTCATCGCAGGAGATTCCAATGATTCTGAAAGCTTTCGTTTCAACAGCGTGAAGCCGAGCTAGGTGTGAGGCAGGAGCACCGGCCCAGAGGGGAGAACAGCATTCCATTGAGCTACGGATGAAAGCCTTGTATGTGGTGAGGAGCTCAGGTGTGCCAAGGAAGGACTTCGCACGACGGAGGATGCGCAATCGGCGACTGGCTTTGGAGGCCAGATTTGAAATGTGGTTTTCACAGGAAAGATCATGGCAGATAGTGAGACCCAAAAGCTTGAGTGACAGAACTTCTTGGAGAGGATTGTTCAGAAAGTGGATGGGAGGGTTGTCCAGTCGGTCTTTTCGGAGAGACATAGTAAGAGTTTGAGATTTGTCAGGATTGAAAGACGTGTTCCACTTGTTTGACCAGTCTGATTTTGTCCAGGTCTGCAGAGAGTGAGGAGGCTGCAGAATGCCGATCTGAGGGATGAGAAATGGAGTGGCAGAGAGTGGAGTCGTCAGCAAAGAGATGGAGAGGATTTTCAAGAGAGTCAGAGAGATCATTGATGAAGACCAGAAAAAGCACAGGGCCCAGAACACTGCCTTGGGGAACTCCAGGCTGAACAGGAAGGGGAGATGAGAGAAACCCATCCAGGGCCACACGTCGACTACGACTAGAGAGGAAGTCCATAAGCCATGCGTGGAGATTTCCATGGATACCATAGGAGCGTTTGGTGAGTGGAGCGGGGTGCCAGACCGTATCGAAGGCACGTGATATGTCAAGGGAGACGGCTCTAATTTCCTGTTTGGCATTGAGGACCTCCATCCATTGTTGAGACAGCAGAAGCAGCATGTCCAGAGTAGAGTGACCTGGTCTGAAACCAAATTGATCATCAGGGATCAAGCCTTTGGAGAAGAGGAAAGATTTGATATCCGAAGCAATGATGGATTCCATGACTTTGCTGATAATTGGGAGAAGGCTGATTGGTCTGCAGTTGCGAGGATCTGTTTTTGCACCTTTTTTGTGTAAAACGGTGATGTTGGCTGATTTCCAAGCTAATGGCAGATGACCTTGAGCAAAGGAGAAGGTGAAGGGAACAGAGAGAGGGAGTGAAAGAGCGGCAGAGCAGGATTTTAGGACCCGTGGGCTGATGCCATCAGGTCCAGTTGCAGAATAAGAGTCGAGGGTTGACAGAAACTTCTCCACCTTGTCAGGAGGAAACGACACAGACTCCAGGAGCAGCTGGGTACGACTGGGTACGGTGGGTACAGAGAGGGATGGGTTTGGGACACACGATTTAGAGGCAAACACAGAGTTGAGGCATTTAGCTTTTTCATGTGTGGAGTCAGCTGTGTAGCCGTTTGAGGTAAGTGAGGGGATGGAGGGGGAACAAACACCAGAAACAGATTTGACCAGACGCCACCAGGATTTGGAAGAGGGAGACAGGTTTCAGAGTTCAGTCTTGAGAGTGGAGAGATTTTGTTTCCTGGCTCTCCTGAGGGTGGACACACACTAGTTTCGGGATTTGTGGATGGAAATGAGATTTCCTTCCGTTGGATTTGCTTTCCAGGAGGCAAAGTCAAGTTGTTTCTGGGCAACTGCCTCACCACAAGATTCCGTGTACCATGGACGGGAGGAAGGGTATGACAACTGAAGATGAGATGGGATAAATCTGTGCATGAGAGAGAGAAATTTACTTTGGAAGAATTTTCAGGATGAGTTGATGTCAGAGGCGGTAGAGATGGTAGACCAGTCCAGATGATTGATGGCTCCTTGAAGACCGTGCCAGTTGGCCTGAGTGAAATGCCAGACTCGTCGACGCTGATCAGGCTCTCTGAGAATGGTCAGAGAGATCTGCACTTTAACAAGCACATGATCAGATGAGCCGATTGGAGCAGAAGAAGAGCAGCAGACATTTGCAGGGAAGTTGGTCATAACTAAGTCTCGAAGACAAGATGCTCCGTTGACTGAGATCCGGGTCGGGAAATTGACAGATTGTGTCAGTCCCATTGAGTCGCAGAAGTCCTTTGCTGAGGAGCCATGGCTGGTGAGAGAGGTACCCACACCCAGCCAACTGGCATGGTGACAATTGAAATCACCACATATGAGGAAGAGAGAGTTGGGATGAGTCGATACAAGTTGGTCCATATTATCAGACAGCGAGATGTAGATGGAGTCATCACTGTTTGGTGGACGGTACAACACACATATGAACAAAAGGTGGGAGCGTAGGGGAAGCCATAGCCAGATGTACTCCTGGGGGTGAGGTGGAGAGAGGGCAGTGCAGGATGAGTGAGGAATAGAGTTTTTGATAAAGATAGCAACCCCACCTCCAGGATGAGGCATTGTCTGACTTTGGTCCACCGCAGGCCAAGTCTCCCCCGAGCATTCGCTCGGCCAGATCTTAAATGGCCTCATGCCCCTGGCGGCCGACACCTTCAATTCCTCTTCTCCTTCATAACATTGATTGCACATTCACTTGTCCGTCTGCCCATCTTGACCAAATCATGGGTTTTTTATGTTTTATTTTCTGCACCTTTGCCCACATTGTTTTATTTTATGTGATGTTTACTGGAGGGGACATTATTTTGTCAGTTGTTGAAATGGAGAATGTATATGACAGCCGCTTTAGCACATTTGTCCTCAGTTGTGGATTAAGAGTTCTGTTCTTTTGCAGGGAACCAAAGATGACCAAGTCTTTATCAACCAAGACAAAGAAAATCAGTTGTTGGAAGCGTCTGAAGTAAATAATTTTCTTTTCCTCTTGACTTTTTAAACTTGCTTTTTTGGATATATCTACCGTGAAAAATGCACAATAAACTGACTTTTCAATATTTTTCAACCTAGGCAAAAGTTTATCACACATGATAAGAAGAACAAGTGTCGCGGTGACATTGCAGATGACGTGTAAGTAAGAGGAAATATCGCTTTGGAATGCCCTTTTTTTTTGTTTGTTTACAGAATCGAGGCTCGTGAAAGAGCAAACATTTATCACACAAAAAATCAAAACAGACACAGCAAGTATATAATAAGGGGAGCGGTAGACAAGATGGGGGAGAGAAGGCGAAGCACACAAACACAACATTTGAGAGCAGGGACATCGGGAGATCTGTGGGAGGGAGAGGGCTTGGGGGGGAGGAGGCGTGGGAAGGGGGTGGGGGTGTGAGAAGTATAAAACACAAGGATACTACAAGGAATTCCAGCAAAAAAAGTTGGTATTTCAAAAAAGTGGATCTTGGGTGAAATTAGCAGGGGTAGAAAATATCAAGGTTTTGGATGGGGGAAGATAAGAGATGGTGGTGAACAGCTGTTTTAAAGACCTGGAGGGAGGAGTGGGATTGAAGAGAGTGAGGGAGTTTGTTCCAGATGTGGGAGAAAAGAGGAATGAAGGATTGAAGGTGAGCAGCGAGTCTTGATTTTGGCAGTTTAACGACAAGAGGGTTGCAGGCGGATGTTGTGCGACCTGCAGGAATATTTGGGGGCAGAGCCCAGCGAGAGCTGGGTGAGCAAGGCTGTAGAGGAGTCGGTCGAAGACAAAGACCACCAACCTGCCTGCGGTGAGTAAGTGAGAGGCCCTCGGAGTTAGCTTCATCGCGGGAGATTCCAATGATTCTGAGAGCTTTGGTTTCAACAGCGTGAAGCCAAGCTATGTTTGAGGCAGGAGCACCGGCCCAGAGGGGAGAACAGTATTCCATTGAGCTGTGGATGAAAGCCTTGTAGTGGTGAGGAGCTCAGGTGTGCCAAGGAAGGACTTCGCACGATGGAGGATGCCAGTCGGCGACTGGCTTTGAAGGGCAGCTTGGAAATGTGGTTTTCCCAGGAAAGATCATGGCAGATAGTGAGACCCAAAAGCTTGAGTGACAGAACTTCTTGGAGATGATTGTTCAGAAAGTGGATGGGAGGGTTGTCCAGTCGGTCTTTTCGGAGAGACATAGTCAGAGTGTGAGATTTGTCAGGATTGAAAGACATGTTCCACTTGTTTGACCAGTCTGTGATTTTGTCCAGGTCTGCAGAGAGTGAGGAGGCTGCAGACTGCCGATCTGAGGGATGAGGAATGGAGCGGCAGAGAGTGGAGTCATCAGCAAAGAGATGGAGAGGATTTTCAAGACAGTCAGAGAGAACATTGATGAAGACCAGAAAAAGCACAGGGCCCAGAACACTGCCTTGAGGAACTCTAGCCTGAACAGGAAGGGGAGATGAGAGAAACCCATTCAGGGCCACACGTTGACTCCAACTAGAGAGGAAGCCCGCCAGCCATGCATGGAGATTTCCATGGATACCATAGGAGGAGAGTTTGGTGAGCAGAGCAGGGTGCCAGACCGTATCGAAGGCACGTGATATGTCAAGGGAGACGGCTATAATTTCCTGTTTGGCATTGAGGACCTCCATCCATTGTTGAGACAGCAGAAGCAGCATGTGCAGAGTAGAGTGACCTGGTCTGAAACCAAATTGATGATCAGAGATGAAGCCATTGGAGAAGAGTAAAGATTTGATATCAGACGCAATGATGGATTCCATGACTTTGCTGATAATTGGGAGAAGGCTGATTGGTCTGTGGTTACAAGGATCTGTGTTTGCACCTTTTTTGTGTAAAGCAGTGATGTTGGCTGATTTCCAAGCTGATGGCAGATGATCTTGAGCAAAAGAGAGTGTGAAGAGAACAGAGAGAGGGAGTGAAAGAGCGGCAGAGCAGGATTTTAGGACCCGTGGGCTGATGCCGTCAGGTCCAGTTGCAGAATCAGAGTCGAGGGTTGACAGAAACTTCTTCACCTTGTCAGGAGGAAAGGACACAGAGTCCAGGAGCAGCTGGGCACGACTGGGTACGGTGGGTACAGAGAGGAATGGGTTTGGGACACACGATTTAGAGGCAAACACAGTTGAGGCATTTATCTTTTTCACGTGCGGAGTCAGCCGTGTCGCCGTTTGAGGTAAGGGAGGGGATGGAGGGGGAACAAACACCAGAAACAGATTTGACCAGACGCCACCAGGATTTGGAAGAGGGAGCCATGATTGAGAGTTCCGTCTTGAGATTGGAGAGATATTGTTTCCTGGCTCTCCTGAGGGTGGCCACGCACTTGTTTCGGGCTTTGTGAAAGGAAATGCGATTTCCTTCCGTTGGATTTGCTTTCCAGGAGGTGAAGGCAAGTTGTTTCTGGGCAACTGCCTCGCCACAAGATTCCGTCTACCATGGACAGGAGGAAGCGTATGACAACTGAAGACGAGATGGGATAAATCTGTGCATGAGAGAGAGAAATTTACTTTGGAAGAATTCCCAGGATGTGTTGATTGCAGAGGTGGAAGAGATAGGAGACCAGTCCAGATGATTGATGGCTCCTTGAAGACCCTGCCAGTTTGCCTGAGTGAAATGCCAGACTCGTCGACGCTGAGGAGGCTCTCTGAGAATGGCCAGAGAGATGTCCACTTTAACAAGCATGTGATCAGATGAGCCGATTGGAGCAGAAGAAGAGCAGCAGACATTTGCAGGGAAGTTAGTCAAAACCAAGTCTAGAAGAGAAGATGCTCCGTTGACTGAGATCCGGGTCGGGAAATTGACAGATTGTGTCAGTCCCAGTGAGTCGCAGAAGTCCTTTGCTGAGGAGCCATGGCTGGTGAGAGAGGTACCCACACCCAGCCAACTGGCATGATAACAATTTAAATCACCACATATGAGGAAGAGAGAGTTGGGATGAGTCGATAGAAGTTGGTCCATATTATCAGACAGCGAGATGTAGATGGAGTCATCACTGTTTGGTGGACAGCACAACACACGTATGAACAAAAGGTGGGAGCGTAGGGGAAGCCATAGCCAGAGGTACTCCTGGGGGTGAGGTGGAGAGAGGGCAGTGCAGGATGAGTGAGGAAGAGAGTTTTTGATAAAGAGAGCAACCCCACCTCCAGGATGAGGCATTGTCTGACTTTGGCTCACCGCAGGCCAAGTCTCCCCCGAGCATTCGCGCGGCCAGATCTTAAATGGCCTCATGCCCCTGGCGGCCAACACCTCCAATTCCTCTTCTTCTTCATAACATTGATTGCACAATCACTTGTCCGTCTGCCCATCTTGACCAAATCATGGGTTTTTTATGTTTTATTTTCTCCACCTTTGCCCACATTGTTTTATTTTATGTGATGTTTACTGGAGGGGACATTATTTTGTTAGTTGTTGAAATGGAGAATGTATATGACATCCGCTTTAGCACATTTGTCCTCAGTTGTGGATTAAGAGTTCTCTTCTTTTGCAGGGAACCAAAGATGACCAAGCCTTTATCAACCAAGACAAAGAAAATCAGTTGTTGGAAGCGTCTGAAGTAAATAATTTTCTTTTCCTCTTGACTTTTTAAACTTGCTTTTTTGATATATCCACCGTGACAAATGTACAATAAACTGACTTTTCAATATTTTTCAACCTAGGCAAAAGTTTACCACACATGATAAGAAGAACAAGTGTCGTGGTGACATTGCACATGATGTGTAAGTAAGAGGAAATATCGCTTTGGAATGTCCTTTTATTTTATTTTTTTGTATTTTTTTGTATGCAGGATCGAGGCTCGTGAAAGAGCGAACATTTATCACACAAAAAAAATCAAAACATACACACAAAGTATATAATAAGGGGAGCTATATAATAAGGGGAGCGGTAGACAGAGGGGGAGAGAAGGCGAAGCACACAAACACAACATTTGAGAGCAGGGACATCGGGAGATCTGTGGGCGGGAGAGGGCTTGGGGGGAGGAGGCGTGGGAAGGGGGTGGGGTTGTGAGAAGTATAAAACACAAGGACACCACAAGGACTTCCAGGAAAAAAAGGTGGTATTTCAAAAAAGTGGATCTGGGGTGAAATTAGCGGGGGTAGAAAAGATCAAGGTTTTGTATGGGGGAAGATAAGAGATAGTGGTGAACAGCTGTTTTAAAGACCTGGAGGAAGGAGTGGGATTGAAGTGAGTGAGGGAGTTTGTTCCAGAGGTGGGAGAAAAGAGGAATGAAGGAGTGAAGGTGAGCAGAGTCTTGATTTTGGCAGTTTAACCATAAGAGGGTTGGTTGCATGTGGATCTTGTGCGACCTGTCGGAATATTTGGGGGACAGAGCCCAGAGAGAGCTGGAGAAGCAAGGCCGGAGAGGAGTCGGTAGAAGACAAAGACCACCAACCTGCCTGCGGTGAGTAAGTGAGAGGCCCTCGAAGTTAGCTTCATCGCGGGAGATTCCAATGATTCTGAAAGCTTTGGTTTCAACAGCGTGAAGCCGAGCTATGTCTGAGGCAGGAGCACCGGCCCAGAGGGGACAAGAGTATTCCATTGAGCTGCGTATGAAAGCCTTGTATGTGGTGAGGAGCTCAGGTGTGCCAAGGAAGGACTTCGCACGATGGAGGATGCCACTCGGCGACTGGCTTTGGAGGCCAGCTTGGAAATGTGGTTTTCCCTGGAAAGATCATGGCAGATAGTGAGACCCAAAAACTTGAGTGATAGAACTTCTTGGAGATGATTGTTCAGAAAGTGGATGGGAGGGTTGTCCAGTCGGTCTTTTCGGAGAGACATAGTAAGAGTGTGAGATTTGTCAGGATTGAAAGACATGTTCCACTTGTTTGACCAGTCTGTAATTTTGTCCAGGTCTGCAGAGAGTGAGGAGGCTGCAGACTGCCGATCTGAGGGATGAGGAATGGAGCGGCAGAGAGTGGAGTCATCAGCAAAGAGATGGAGAGGATTTTCAAGAGAGGCAGAGAGATCATTGATGAAGACCAGAAAAATCACAGGGCTCAGAACACTGCCTTGAGGAACTCCAGCCTGAACAGGAAGGGGAGATGAGAGAAACCCATTCAGGGCCACACGTTGACTCCAACTAGAGAGGAAGCCCGCAAGCCATGTGTGGAGATTTCCATGGATACCATAGGAGGAGAGTTTGGTGAGCAGAGCGGGGTGTCAGACCGTATCGAAGGCACGTGATATGTCAAGGGAGACGGCTATAATTTCCTGTTTGGCATTGAGGACCTCCATCCATTGTTGAGACAGCAGAAGCAGCATGTCCAGATTAGAGTGACCTGGTCTGAAACCAAATTGATGATCAGAGATGAAGCCATTGGAGAAGAGTAAAGATTTGATATCCAAAGCAATGATGGATTCCATGACTTTGCTGATAATTGGGAGAAGGCTGATTGGTCTGTGGTTACAAGGATCTGTTTTTGCACCTTTTTTGTGTAAAGCAGTGATGTTGGCTGATTTCCACGCTGATGGCAGATGATCTTGAGCAAAAGAGAGGGTGAAAATAACAGAGAGAGGGAGTGAAAGAGCGGCAGAGCAGGATTTTAGGACCCGTGGGCTGATGCCGTCAGGTCCAGTTGCAGAATCAGAGTCGAGGGTTGACAGAAACGTCTTCGCCTTGTCAGGAGGAAAGGACACAGAGTCCAGGAGCAGCTGGGTACGACTGGGTACGGTGGGTACAGAGAGGGATGCGTTTGGGACACCCGATTTAGAGGCAAACACAGAGTTGAGGCATTTAGCTTTTTCACGTGCGGAGTCAGCTGTGTAGCCGTTTGAGGTAAGGGAGGGGATGGAGGGGGAACAAACACCAGAAACAGATTTGACCAGACGCCACCAGGATTTGGAAGAGGGAGCCATGATTGAGAGTTCCTTCTTGAGAGTGGAGAGATATTGTTTCCTGGCTCTCCTGAGGGTGGACACGCACTTGTTTCGGGCTTTGTGAAAGGAAATGCGATTTCCTTCCGTTGGATTTGCTTTGCAGGAGGTGAAGGCAAGTTGTTTCTGGGCAACTGCCTCGCCACAAGATTCCGTCTACCATGGACGGGAGGAAGGGTATGACAACTGAAGACGAGATGGGATAAATCTGTGCATGAGAGAGAGCAATTTACTTTGGAAGAATTCCCAGGATGAGTTGGTGGAAGAGATGGGAGACCCGTCCAGATGATTGATGGCTCCTTGAAGACCCTGCCAGTTTGCCTGATTGAAATGCCAGACTCGTCGATGCTGAGGAGGCTCTCTGAGAATGGCCAGAGAGATGTCCACTTAAACAAGCACGTGATCAGATGAGCCGATTGGAGCAGAAGAAGAGCAGCAGACATTTGCAGGGAAGTTAGTCAAAACCAAGTCTAGAAGAGAAGATGCTCTGTTGACTGAGATCCGGGTCGGGAAATTGACAGATTGTGGCAGTCCCAATGAGTCGCAGAAGTCCTTTGCTGAGGAGCCATGGCTGGTGAGAGAGGTACCCACACCCAGCCACCTGGCATGATAACAATTGAAATCACCACATATGAGGAAGAGAGAGTTGGGATGAGTCGATAGAAGTTGGTCCATATTATCAGACAGCGAGATGTCGATGGAGTCATCACTGTTTGGTCGACAGCACAACACACATATGAACAAAAGGTGGGAGCGTAGGGGAAGCCATAGCCAGATGTACTCCTGGGGGTGAGGTGGAGAGAGGGCAGTGCAGGATGAGTGAGGAAGAGAGTTTTTGATAAAGATAGCAACCCCACCTCCAGGATGAGGCATTGTCTGACTTTGGCTCACCGCAGGCCGTCTCCCCCGAGCATTCACGCGGCCAGATCTTAAATGGCCTCATGCCCCTGGCGGCCGACACCTTCAATTCCTCTTCTTCTTCATAACATTGATTGCACAATCACTTGTCCGTCTGCCCATCTTGACCAAATCATGGGTTTTTTATGTTTTATTTTCTACACCTTTGCTCACATTGTTTTATTTTATGTGATGTTTACTGGAGGGGACATTATTTTGTCAGTTGTTGAAATGGAGAATGTATATGACATCCGCTTTAGCACATTTGTCCTCAGTTGTGGATTAAGAGTTCTGTTCTTTTGCAGGGAACTAAAGATGACCAAGTCTTTATCAACCAAGACAAAGAAAATCAGTTGTTGGAAGAGTCTGAAGTAAATAATTTTCTTTTCCTCTTGACTTTTAAAACTTGCTTTTTTGGATATATCTACCGTGAAATGTCCAATAAACTGACTTTTCAATATTTTTCAACCCAGGCAAAAGCTTACCACACATGATAAGAAGAACAAGTGTCGTGGTGACATTGCACATAACGTGTATGTAAGAGGAAATATCGCTTTGGAATGTCCTTTTATTTTATTTTATTTTATCTTATTGTTTTGGATGCAGGATCGAGGCTCGTGAAAGAGCTAACATTTATCACACACAAAAAAATCAAAACAGACACACAAAGTACATAATAAGGGGAGCTATATAATAAGGGGAGCGGTAGACAAGATGGGGGAGAGAAGGCGAAGCACACAAACACAACATTTGAGAGCAGGGACATCAGGAGATCTGTGGGCGGGAGAGGGCTTGGGGGGAGGAGGCGTGGGAAGGGCGTGGGGGTGTGAGAAGTATAAAACACAAGGACACCACAAGGACTTCCAGGAAAAAAAGGTGGTATTTCAAAAAAGTGGATCTGGGGTGAAATTAGCGGGGGTAGAAAAGATCAAGGTTTTGTATGGGGGAAGATAAGAGATGGTGGTGAACAGCTGTTTTAAAGACCTGGAGGGAGGAGTGTGATTGAAGAGAGTGAGGGAGTTTGTTCCAGAGGCGGGAGAAAAGAGGAATGAAGGAGTGAAGGTGAGCAGAGTCTTGATTTTGGCAGTTTAACCATCAGAGGGTTGCAGGTGGATCTTGTGCGACTTGTAGGAATATTAGGGGGACAGAGCACAGAGAGAGTTGGGGGAGCAAGGCCGGAGAGGATCTGTAGAACACAGAAAGACCACCAACCTGCCTGTGGTGAGTGAGTGAAAGGCCCTCGGCGTTAGCTTCATCGCAGGAGATTCCAATGATTCAGAAAACTTGGGTTTCAACAGCGTGAAGCCGAGCTAGGTGTGAGGCAGGAGCACCGGCCAAGAGGGAGGGAACAGTATTCCATTGAGCTGCGGATGAAAGCCTTGTATGTGGTGAGGAGCTCAGGTGTGCCAAGGAAGGACTTCGCACGACGGAGGATGCCCAGTCGGCGACTGGCTTTGGAGGCCAGATTTGAAATGTGGTTTTCCCAGGAAAGATCATGGCAGATAGTGAGACCCAAAAGCTTGAGTGACAGAACTTCTTGGAGAGGATTGTTCAGAAAGTGGATGGGAGGGTTGTCCAGTCGGTCTTTTCGGAGAGACATAGTCAGAGTGTGAGATTTGTCAGGATTGAAAGACATGTTCCACTTGTTTGACCAGTCTGTGATTTTGTCCAGGTCTGCAGAGAGTGAGGAAGCTGCAGACTGCCGATCTGAGGGATGAGGAATGGAGCGGCAGAGAGTGGAGTCATCAGCAAAGAGATGGAGAGGATTTTCAAGACAGTCAGAGAGAACATTGATGAAGACCAGAAAAAGCACAGGGCCCAGAACACTGCCTTGAGGAACTCCAGCCTGAACAGGAAGGGGAGATGAGAGAATGGAGAGAGAGGGGATGCAGGGGGAACAAACACCAGAAACAGATTTGACCAGATGCCACCTGGATTTGGAAGAGGGAGACAGGTTTGAGAGTTCGGTCTTGAGAGTGGAGAGATATTGTTTCGTGGCTCTCCTGAGGGTGGACACACACTTGTTTTGGGCTTTGTGAAAGGAAATAAGATTTCCTTCCGTTGGATTTGTTTTCCAGGAGGCAAACGCAAGTTGTTTCTGAGCAACTGCCTCACCACAAGATTCTGTGTACCATGGTTGGGAGGAAGGGTATGTCAACTGAAGACGAGATGGGATAAATCTGTGGATGAGAGAGAGCAATTTACTTTGGAAGAATTCCCGGGATGAGTTGATGTCAGAGGCGGCAGAGATGGGAGACCAGTCCAGATGATTGATGGCTCCTTGAAGACCGTGCCAGTTGGCCTGAGTGAAATGCCAGACTCGTCGATGCTGAGGAGGCTCTCTGAGAATGGTCAGAGAGATGTCAACTTTAACAAGCACATGATCAGATGAGCCGATTGGAGCAGAAGAAGAGCAGCAGACATTTGCAGGGAAGTTAGTCATAACCAAGTCTAGAAGAGAAGATGCTCCGTTGACTGAGATCCGGGTCGGGAAATTGACAGATTGTGTCAGTCCCAGTGAGTCGCAGAAGTCCTTTGCTGAGGAGCCATGGCTGGTGTGAGAGGTACCCACACCCTGCCAACTGGCATGGTGACAATTGAAATCACCACATATGAGGAAGAGAGAGTTGGGATGAGTCGATACAAGTTGGTCCATATTATCAGACAGCGAGATGTAGATGGAGTCATCACTGTTTGGTGGACGGTACAACACACATATGAACAAAAGGTGGGAGCGAAACTATAGGTGGGATGCCGGCTAGACTTGCGTAGTGAATCAGTGGGGTACAACCTCCCTTCTATTTATTGTAGAGTACGTCTGACCAATGAAGGAAAGAGACAATCACTCGCAAAAATCACCTCCACTTCCACTTCGCTGTGAAGCTGTGTTGGATGCTTTTGTTTGAACCTGCACTTAAAATGAACAATAAAACAATTTAAATGATTCTCACTCAGATTTCAACATCACTGGAATGCACATTATCAAGTTGTTTAAACTTTCTTTGTACAAGAAAAAGATTATTTGGCATACCGGATACCGATACCACCGGGTGGGACTAAACGATACACATTTACAGAGAGAGAATTTCGGTCTCCTCCCCACTCTGAACCCACTCTCACAGATATGCTACCCAGACAGAAACCATACTTGGGGTACCCTTCGGCAACATGCAAACTTTGAGTGTTTTGTTTAGTTTTTGAAGAATCTATCTATAATTCCACTAATCTCTGTGTGTATGTTTGTTTGTATGTTTGTATGTTTGTATGTCTGTGACCGCTGTTTCTCGACAACTACCGGTCCGATATACTTTAAACTTGCCAGGTATATTGCTGGGGACCCGAGGATGTGCCTTTTCAAGGTTTGAAATTAATCGGACAAGTAGTTACCGAGCTATGTCCAAAAACGATTCAACCAATCAGAGAGCAGCGAGCTATCACGTGTGCCGAACGTGGCGAACAGACTCTGCCTCGGACGGCACATTTGAGAGCGTATTCATTTATTTGACGTTGGCAAACTATGTTGGCGTTAAACTATGTTTTAAAACGAATTAAAACTACTTTGCGATTCATCGTAACTGCGATTCGTAACTGCCGTTCGCTTTGGCTTTGCGAATGGACCAAACCATTTCATGTAAATAGAGGGGGGGGATTGTCACCGTACTCGCAAGCCGTTCGCTTTGGACCAAACCATTTCATGTAAATAGAGGGGGGGGATATAATTTTAGATATAGATATAGTACGGGCATGCCCTAGTATATATAACTCGAGCAATGTGACTGTGTCGCCATATGCCTCTGCGTAGTCCCACAATGGGTAGATGCCAACGTTCACTGTCCTAAAAATAAACAAGTTTGATTCAAATCCCTTCAGCTGTTTTCAAGTATCACATTTTCACCAGCTATGACAGGTTTAACTTCGATCGGTGAAGCGGTTTCAGAGAATGGATTTTTTTTATATCGGCTTTCAAGCTAATATGGCTGCCAGGCCACGTGACATAGGATCTTAAAATGTACACTCTGCATATGTATGGGTAGGGGATCATGTTTGTGAAGTTTCTGTTGATTCGTTTTTCGTTTTTCGTTTCATTTTTCTTTCGTAATGTTCGTTTTTCTATCCAGGATAGTTGTCAAACCACGTGACCTACGACATCATTTTCAAACTATATGCATTGTGTTCGATGATATTTGTAAAATTTCATCATTGCAGGGAAGCTACAAACTACAGCTACAGGGAAACTACAAAGCTACAAAACAAAATCATGTTTGTGAAGTTTCTGTTGATTCGTTTTTCGTTTTTCGTTTCATTTTTCTTTCGTAATGTTCGTTTTTCTATCCAGGATAGTTGTCAAACCACGTGACCTACGACATCATTTTCAAACTATATGCATTGTGTTCGATGATATTTGTAAAATTTCACTTTTTTTTTTTTTTTTTTTTTTTTTTTCTTTGTATACAAGATCGAGGCTCGTGAAAGAGCTAACATTAATCACACAAAAAGACAAACCGACACACAAAACACAAAAAACAAGGGGAGTGGGAGACAAGATGGGGAGAGAGGGGGAAGGACACAAAAGAGAGGGGGAAGGACACAAACACAACATTTGAGAGCAGGGACATCGGGAGGACTTGGGGGGAGGTGGGAGAGGATTAAAACATATGAACACTGCAAGGACTCTGGGGTGAATTACCGGGGGTAGAAAAGATCAAGGTTTTCGATGGGGGAAGATAAGAGATGGTGGTGAACAGCTGTTTTAAAGACCTGGAGGGAGGAGTGGGATTGAAGGGAGTGGGGGAGTTTGTTCCAGAGGCGGGAGAAAAGGGGAATGAAAGAGTGAAGGTGAGCAGAGAGCCTAGACTTTGGCAGTTTAACCAGAAGAGGGTTGCAGGCAGATCTTGTGCGACCTGAAGGAATATTGGGGGGACAGAGCACAGAGAGAAAAGATAGGGTAAGTGTTTTCAGAGATATAATTATTTCATATTTCCCTTCAATCCAATATGGCTGCCACACCATGTGACCAATGATGTTTTCGTGATTATCTTTTAATCACCATGCCGAGTCAATGACACTCGTAAAGTTTTGAGTCAATTGATCTGGTGGTTTGGAAGAAGATGTTTTTTTTTTACAGATTTTAGGTTAAATCCAATATGGCTGCCAAACCATGTGACTTATGATGTCACAAATTTAATATTTCAAAACAAATGGGTCACAGATCATGTGCATGCAATTTCAGATTTTTAGGATAAGGAATTCAATGAAAACATTTTGGCTGGTATATCACTTCACCAATGATGACATAATTATCATGCTTTTGTCCCCCATTGGGAGTAATTGACAATGTGCCAGGTTTCAATTTTTTCCATTCAGCGGTTTCTGAGAAATAATTTTTACAATTATTTGCATTTAATCCAAGATGGCTGCCATACCACGTGACCTATGATGTCACAATTATCATAAAAAACATTCTGCATTTGTTTCAAACAAACAAAGTTTTGTTTCAATCGGACATGTGGTTGCTGAGAAAAACGAGGTTTAGCTGGAACGGACGGACGGATGGATGGACCGCCAGATGGACAACCTGAAAATGTAATGCCTCCGGCCACCTTCGGGGGCGGAGGCATAACAAAAACTATTTGCCTAAAACAAGGCTGAAAGCAACTACATGTAAAGAGCTACAAGGAAAAAGAAGAGGAGAAACTGGCAAAACCTTCACCTCATCCTGAAACAAGGAAACCTCTTCACAGGACCACTGTGCAGGAGGGAGTAACTAGGCCAGTGGAAAAATTAATTTTCCTACTCCCATTGGGTGTCTTTCAAGAGACCCCATCTCCACACTGGAAGGCCGTTGGCTCCTGAAGGGAGCTCATCCACCCTGATGGGTGTGGTTTAGTCACTAATGATAACAGGCCTTGTACTGATTGATCCCTCAGGAACTCCATGACTTGCATCCTTCCAGGCAGACACTTTCCCATTCACAGCCACTCTTGGGTTCCTATCACTCCTCCAGTTAGTTCTTAGTTTAAACTTCTGATAGTTTAGATGCACTGCATGCATAACACTTCCCTCATCCATCCAATCTTGGACTTTCAAAATCAGCACTCGCTAATGTGGAGGATTGCTGGAAGTGAGTACTGCATTTGAAATTTGCATTTTGATGAAATGTTGGGCTGTTTCGACTCTCCATTAAAGCACTTGCCTCTTTGAGGTGCAGAGAAATCTTCTTTAGTATAATGCACATGGCTGTGGAAAGCATCATTTGCAGGCAGGTTTAACGTACAGTCGTGGCCAAAAATATTGGCACCCTTACACTTTTTTCAAATAATGCACCATTTCTTCCAGAAAATTGTTGAAATTAAAAAATATTTTGGTCTCCACATATGTATTTCTTTGGTTTGCAGTAGAACAAAACAAAAAAAGCTGAAAAAAATACTAAATCTAAGCTTATTCCACACAGAAATCCTAAAATGGCCAGGACAATTTTATTGGCACCTTTTAGAAGTTGTTAGAAATAATTAGATTTCAAGCAGGTGATTCTCCTTTTTTTATGGAATTTAACTCGTCGCCTTTGGGGAGTTGCAGATGCCTGCAATATAAATTTCACTCATTCAACCAGTTTGAATGGAGAAAAGGAGTCATTCTATTGTTTTGTGTCACTGTGTGTACCGCAATGAGCATGGAAAAAAGAAAGAAAACCAAAGAATTGTCTGAGGAGGTCAGACACAAGAGGACACTTGGCTACAGCCAAGCATGGACAATCTCAAGGCTACAAGTCCATCTCCAGAGACTTTGATGTTCATGTGTCCACTGTATGCAATGTTATCAGGAAGTTTAAGGTCCATGGCACTGTAGACAACCTCCTTGGACGTGGCCGCAAGAGAAAACTTGATCGAAGATTGCAGCGAAGGATTGTTCGAATGGTGGAGAAAGCACCTCTATCAATGACCAAACAGATTCAAGCTGACCTTCAGACACAAGGTACAACAGTTTCAACTCGCACCATCCGTTGCCAACTCAATGAAAAGGGGTTCTATGATCGGAGACTGTTATGGATTTGTCACTTCCACCTTTGTTGTTATTATATATTTGTAGGATTTATAGTTTCAGCTAATATTGTTGTCAAGATTTCTGTGTGAAATGGAGATGACTAGTAAAAGGTAAAAATAAATGTTTGTGGAGAAAAAAGAAAAATGCGGTAAAGAAACCTGAAGAGGATAGAGGAAGAAATTAGGTGGGCTAAAGAGACAGCCGTAAGTCGCAACGAGGCTGCGAGCGGACTTCCTTGATATTGGTCGCGAATGAATTGAGGCTTCCCAGGAAAGGGATTGCCTGTGACATCATCCCATATTGCGATTGCAATTAAACCTGCGTCTCAGGTTTTGGTACCAAGCGTGAACTACTGTTGGCGGGAAAGCAAGAGCCTCCATTACAGGCCGATCTGCCATTTTTCCTCGAGGAGACTGTCCACCTAGTGCATCGGTTTTGTTGTTGAGATTCCCTTATCAACATCATCATGTGGATCGCCATTGGTTTCACTATCTGCTCAATTTCCATATCGACCTCTATCGTGTTGATTTCCGTTGGTTTCCAGATCGGATCAATTCCCATATCAACCTCTCACCTCATAACTCCTCATCCTCATCCACAGCCACGCCGATACCTGCCTATTGTTCATGTTATTCTGCACGACTTCGACCTTCACCCAGCGTGCGGATTCGTGCACGGACTTTGGGATTGTTACATTCCACTCACGTTTGGAATATTGTGAGTTTATTGCTTTGTGAGCATTAGGGAATGATGGTTCCATCATATGTATTATTCATTTGATGCAAGTGACATTTTCATGGTACATTCTTTAATAGTATTATTATTGTGTATGTGAGAGTGCTTAATACAATTACTTATTTTGTTCCACACGATTACATTGGTGTGGTTTTACCAGGGTTTATTAGCATGCTCAAAAATAACATCTTTCTGCTGCGCTCCCTCTCAAGACTCTGAGGGGCACCGTGACCGGAGTTTGGGGAGGTAACATGTAACGACCCAGGAGGACCCACCACTGAGAGACATAAGAAAGCCTGACTGGAGTTTGCCAAAACACCCCTGAACAAGCCAAAATCCTCTGTGGACAGATGAGACCAAATTAGAGCTTTTTGGTAAAGCACATCAACTCTATGTTTACAGAAAACAAAATGAAGCATTCAATGAAAAGAACACCTTCCCTACAGTCAGACATGGAGGGCGTTCAGTGATCTTTTGGGGTTGATGTGCTGCCTCTGGCACTGGGTGCCTTTAATGGGTGCATGACATCATGAAATCAGGAGATTACCAAGGCATTTTGGAGGGCAATGTTCAACGCCGGGTCAGAAAGCTGGAGCTCCGTCGAGGGTCATGGGTCTTGCAGCAGGACAATGACCCCAAACACACTTCAAAAAGCACCCAGGAATGGTTCAATACAAAACGCTGGACTGTTCTGAAATGGCCAGCAATGAGTCCAGATCTAAATTCCATTGAACACCTGTGGGGAGATCTGAAAGCAGCAGTTGGGAGAAGGCATCCTTAAAATCTGGGAGAAATGGAGAAGAGTGGGCCAGTAGAAAGGTGTGGGAAGCTCAATCATGGGTATAGGAAGTGCTTGACTGGAGTTATTTTGTCCAAAGGCTTCCAAATATTAAGTCTAGGGTGTCAATAATTTTGTCAACGTCATTTTTTTAAATTTTCTGATTTAAAAGGATATATTAAGTTCTGAATCAAAAACAAAGGTTCTGTCATATTAACAGTGAAATAAAGAATTGTGGAGACCAAATACTTTTGTGAATTTCAACTTATTTTTGAGAAAATTGTGAGTTATTTGAAAAAAGTGCAAGGGTGCCAATATTTTTGTCCACGACTATACATCCGAAGGATGGCACACACATTTATAAATCATCCTTTCTGTGAATTACCAGGTTGAGAGTATATTGCTGAGCTGGGATTCAATCCCAGGTTAGATAGTTTGGGGGTGAGTGGAGCTTGGGATACGAAGGGGAAAGAAAAAGTGGTCTAAAAATTTTTTTGGGTGACCTTCACCCCCTCTTCACCACGTGACATTTCTTTGCTTCATTGGCAACTGTGTTTGAAGTTAGTTGGTCGGGTAGCACAGTGGAGTGGTGTTGTTTGCTGTCTGAATGTAGAAAACAAAGAATCAATGCAGTCTGATTTTCACCTGCCTGACTGCACATTTATTCTGACAGTTTCTTATTTAAGACATTTATTTAACGACAGCTTTACAAAATCTTTATTTTCTGCAGGAATGTTGAGCCTAAAGTGTCAAATGGATCTGTTGAGGAAGAGTCCGCTGGGCCTCAAGTGAAAAATGTATCTGTTGATGAAGAGCTGCTAACTGGTGAGTTTTGAGAATTAATCTTCACAAAATAAATTATTACAAGTAATAAATTATTACAAAATAAATTATGAAATTACATTAAAAATTACATTATAAATTATTACATTATAAAATTACATTATAAATTATAAATTACAAAATTAACAATACAAAATTAATTATGTAATAATAAATTATTACAAAATTACAAGTACAATAAATGTTTGAAAATGTTTGTTGTTGTTTTGTATCTTTTTCAATTTTCCGGTGGTGTCTGTTTGTTCCTCGTGACAGTGGCACAAACAACTTCCTCTCATCACAGTAATCTTTCCCATACGTGCTCCAAACCTTTTTAGTACAGCGGATAAGCTCATATTCTAACAAATTGTGCATTTTTTGAGAAAAGCATAAAATTTCTAGCATAATTAGTATATACCATAAGGTTTATTTTCAGATGTGGAGGGAAGTCAGATTTGACCTCTGAGGACCGTGAGAGGTCAAATCCAAAATGGCCACCAGTCCACCGGGTCTAATGTTCAAACGTGCTTATAGGTGTCATTTCCAACTAAATTGGGGATACCCATTCATTTGGTGATACTTTTGAGATCGCCAGAACTCAAGGACATGCATTTAGGTCACGGTCAAGGTCAAATTACGTTAAATATCTATTTTTATGATACTGCAGTTGGAACTGCTATTGGAAAAAGTTCATTTGAACTTTTAAAACTTTATTTTTTTCAGGTACAGGGATAGGTACAGAACACCCAAAGACCAGAAATGATGAAAAAAAGTGTTTACACTGCAAGGAATGATGCAATAACCTCTGAAAAAATAACTGTAGTTAACCAAGTATGTCCACCAAAGCTTACATTAAATCAAGTGCAATGATGAAAATTGGTAATGATCTAAATCTAACAGTCTCCAGAACAGAAGCACAGTGCAGTGCACTTGAATGCAGCTTTGGCACACTTGCAGCATCCAGTGCACCCTTTCTTGCAGCCACAGTCGATCAATTCATGGCACGATTTTGATGCTTCAGGAAGAGTGGTCCAAAGAGGCTGCCATCCAGTTGTCTCCTTTGTCCAGCCCCAGTCAGGTGGGTCTGGTATCTCTGGATCCATGACCAATGCCTGGTTACAACAGTTGGCCTGGTAGCAAGTGCGCTTGATGTGCTGCTTGAGTGTTGCCTGGGTTGGAGGAATGTTCTCTAGAGTTCTACACTTCTGTGTGAAGAGCTGTTTCCTGGCATCATTCACTTCCGTGCTCTCACTGGTTCTATCGTACATCAGCACCACAAATCGCTCTAGCAGTAAAATTGAGCCTTCACTGACCTCACTTGGCATGCCTAGGAGTTCATTGAAAACATCATTCACCTCTGGGCATCCCCAATTTAGTTGGAAATGACACCGATAATGTTTTTCTACACTATTTGGTTCCAAAATTAAGCGCGTTTGAACATTAGACTCGGTGGACTGGCGGCCATTTTGGATGTGACCTCTCACGGTTCTCAGAGGTCAAATCTGACTTCCCTCCACATCTGAAAATAAACCTTATGGTATGCACTAACTATGTTCAAAATTTCATGCTTTTCTCATAAAATGCACAACTTTTGTGTTTATCTGCTGCACTATTTGTTTTGATCCTCCAGTAACGTCCTGACGGTGTTTTAACAGCTTCACTCGGTCACAGGTGTAACTATGGTGCAGAAGGCACCCAATGTTTAATATTTGGCCAAGTTCAGCATCACTTCAACCAATACAAAACAATACTGATTGGTAATATTACTGGTAGAGGAGGGAGGCAAGGATTAAAATGGACAGACAAGATGATGGAATAGATGAGGAATTTCAAGATCGAGCTGCTGGATATTCTGTCTGGTAGCATTAGTTTGGAGACATTAAACATCTCTCGGTGTCTTTCATGGAGAGTTGCCAAGTCAATGCCGGCACCCTGAACAAATTACAAATTCCTGCCTTTACCCACTACAATCATGTCAGGCCCAGCCAACCAGTTCCTGAAAGACGTGGGCCAATTCTGCATGTTCTGAGCCCTTGACCTCTTACTAGGGGATATGGTATGTGAACACCTGTCTGGCAAAGAAGAAGGTGAAGACTAATTTGTGAAATTGATCTCATCTTACTATAATTCACCAAATGTCCGTCTGTCCATTCGAAGGTACTGCAAAAACGGCTGAACCGATCACAACGATATTTTGGGTGGGTAATTCTGGGACCCCCTGGAGTAAAATAGGCTATATTGTTTTTCCAATTTTCCAGTTTTTCCAAACACAATGGAATAATATTTACTGATATGAACAGTGATGTGGCTTTTGTTTAAATTCTGCAAATACTGTTTATTCTACGTACCAGGAGAGAGTAGATCGACTCCTGATGAACTCTTCCTATATAAACGTGTGGCTCACAAGGCAGCGTGTGCAAAGCGACTGAGAAACAGGTGTAGCGGCCGCTTCCGTGTTATAGATTCGGCGCGCACTCTTCACACATAAACGTGCGACTGAGAAAGACGTGTAGCGGCCGCTTCCGTTTTGCAGAATTCAATCTTTTTTCAAAATGGGCGTCATGTACTGTTTAGATTTTGATGATTTGCGTGTGATTTGATTCAACGGATGTTTATATGAATCGTTTAAAATAAAAAAGCCTTAAATTTCTGATATTTTGCCTTTTCATTTGGGCTTCCCAATTGAAGCCCTGCCCATAGGGCGGGTACTGTTGCTAGTTTGCACAATGCACACACATCTGAACATGGTGGTATTCTGTCCATTGATATTTTTCTGTCAGAATATCTGTTTTATGTTAATTTTCCCTCTTCTTTCCAGGATCTTCTCTCCGCCATGGAGAAGATGATAAGGTTGCTGTCAGCACCAACTTTCAGGGATGTTCTCTCTGTCATGGTGATGATGATGTGGTTGCTGTCAACACCAACTTTCAGGGATCTTCTCTCCGTCATGGTGAAGATGTTGAGAGTGCTTTCAGTGATGAGGATGAAGAGTGCCATGTGGGGCAGGTCATGGTAAGCAAGACATTTGATTACCTTTTTACAGTAATAGCTCGGTTTGCGTCGGGGATGCGTTCCTGAAAAGTGTGACAATTATCAAAACGACGTAAATTAGAACAATTTTTATAACTCTGGCGCCGAAGTCACCGGAGGCATTATGTTTTCAGGTTGTCCGTCTGTATGACCATCCCGTACGTCCGTGCATCCGTCCGTGATAGGATTTCATTACCGTGTTAACTTGAGAAGGGCTGAAGGAATCTCAGTCAAACTTGGTGCAGGTCCACGACCGGTCAAAAGTTAAAGAACACGTCAATTTTTCCAGTTTTTATTGAAATTTACGCAGTTTAATGTCTCAATGTACTCTGAAATTAAGCATGGAACAAATAAACAATTGGAGATAAAAAAAAGAAATCATAGAATCATTTGGTTTAACAAAATTTAATTAAATTTTTTGACTCGGCAAAGTAGCCACCTTTTGCAGAAAAACTGCCGAACGCACTCATGGCATTCTTTCTGCAATGGAAATCAAATATTGTTCGGGAAGTTCTTCCCAACACTGTTGCAGAAGTTCCCACAAATGTGTTGCACTTGTAGTTTGCTTTGCTTTCACCCTTCTGTCGAGTTCATCCCAAACCAGCTCGATGGGGGTTAAGTCTGGAGACTGTGCTGGCCATTCCATGATTTGAAGCCTACCGTCTTGTTATTTTCCTCGAAGGTAGTTTTGACATAGCCTGGAGGCGTGTTTAGGGTCATTATCTTGCTGTACGATGAACCTCTGACCAACTAGGCGTATACCAGAGGGTATTGCATGGCGCTGCAAAATGCTGTGGTCGCCCTTTTGGTTCAGGGTGCCGGTCACTCTGTGCAAGTTTCCGACTCTGGATCCAGCAAAAGAGCCCCAGACCATCACGCTTCCTCCTCCATGTTTGACAGTTGGTGTCACACACTGAGGAACCATCCTTTCGCCTACTCGACGACGTACAAAAACCCTGCGTGACGAACCAAATATTTCAAATTTTGATTCATAGGTCCATAAGACCTTCTTCCAGTCTTCATTTGTCCACTGGCAGTGCTTCATGGCCCAGGCAAGCCTCTTTTTCTTATTTTGCCATCTTAGCAATGGCTTTCTTACTGCCACTCGACCTGTCAAACCTGCAGCTCGAAGTCTCTCTTCACAGTTGAAACTGAGACTTGCTTACTTCGACCAGTGTTAAGCTGTACTTGAAGCTGTTGTCCTGTGAGCCGTCTATCATGCAAGCTGTTGACTCTCAGAAACTTGTCTTCTGATTCTGTTGTGGCTTTGGGTCTGCCAGACCTCTTCCTGTCAGAGTTTCCACCAGTTTCCAACATACTACTTCCTGCAGTGCAATATTGTCCAAATAATGCTTCAGAGGGTGTAATAACAATCTGTTCCAATACTGCTTTTATACAGACAGGGGGTTTGTAATCAAGTAATCAGCAGAGGTTGGGACACCTGTAGGAATTGTTTGCATCAACTTTCAAGGCTTAATTTACTTACATTGCTGCAGAACAGCTGCAAGTTGTTAACCCATTACTTGTTCCCTGAAGAAGGCTTTTTTTTTTTTAACAATATAACTGCAATTTACATTATTTTTCCGTTTTTAAAAAACCTAAGCTTTTTTTTTTTTTTTACCTCGAGCAGTTTACTGCTTACCTTGGTACCATTTCAGTTTATTCACTGGACATTAAACTGCGTAAATTTCAATTAAAACTGGAAAAATTTAGGTGTTCTAAAACTTTTGACCGGTAGTGTATGTGTAATGAGTTAAAGATGAACTGATCCATTTTGTGGTCATGAGGTCAAAGGTCAGAGGTCATGCTAGGTAAAAGTTATGTTATCGCGATAACTTGTGAACCAGTGATGTGATTCTGACCATCGTTGGAACAAGTATGCATTATGATGCAAAAATGAACTTATTTGATTTTGGCATCAAAAGGTCAAAGGTCAAAGTCTGTGATAGTTCTCTAAGTTGAGAATGACTGAAGTGATCTAATTCAAACTTGGCACAGGAATGTGTAATGATTTAAAGATTAACTGATTAGATTTTCAAGTCAAGAGGTCAGAGGTCATGTTAAGTAAAAAATTATGTTGCTGCTCCAACTCGTGAATTCCGCTCCGCGGGGAAAAATGGCCTCTAAAGGTGGTTCTTTTTCTCCAACTCGTGAACCAGTAATGGGATTTTTAACAAACTTGGTATTAGTATATACGATGCAAAGATGAACTCATTGGATTGTGGCATCAACAGATCAAAGATCAGAGGTCATGTCAGGTAAAAATGTGACAACTTGAGAACAGCTGAAGTGATTTAAATCTAACTTTGTACAGCTATTATCATGATGTAAACATTAACTGATGAAATTTTGATGTCAAAGGTTAGAGGTTCCATTAAGTAAAAAAATCTGTCACTGTTCTAACTTGTGAATCGGTGATGTGATTTTGCCTAATCTTGGTATAAGTATATATTATGATGCAAAGATGAACTGAGTATTGCTATGAATTTTTGGGTAGGAATATCTAGATTTAGGTAGATCTGCATAGCTCGGTGTCCGGCTGTCGTGATGGGGAACCTCACCTGTAATTTCTGTGTTTAGGCAGTTTGTCGGGGTGAGTATATACCTGTGATCATACAAGGATGTTTGTGTGTTAAATAGTTCTAGGGACTAAGATTATTCCTCTGTGTGTCAGACCTGGTGATCTACCCTTTGTCCCTTGTGGCAACGCACTCTTATAGACACTTAGATAGGCCCTTGGTGCACCACATTAATTAATTCCCCCCCTTACAATGACTGACCGGAAAAACCAACAGGCAACAGCCACGCAGTACGCCACCATGGCGACAAACATGGTACCAGGCAGGCTGGGAGCCATGCCCAGGAGAACATGTGATTGGTCAGGGAAGGGACTAAAAGCTTCCCTGTGATTGGGGGTGAGAAAGGTGAAGGAGCGGCACACTGATTGGCCACCGACCGATGACACCTCGGCTAATCAGTGCGGAAGGTGCGAACATTCGGCCAATTGGGGCGGAAGGCGCAAAACCACTACCTAGAAGCAGGTCGCTGTCGCTGATTGAAGGACAAGCGCCGGTGACGTCAGAAGGCACGAAAGACCACCAAGAAACGACTCATTGGTTCGGGGAGATAGAGAGTGACGTCAGAAGACGATCGGAAAAACGACTGGCTCGCCAGCCTTTTGCCCTTCTCGCTTTGGCTTCGTTCCTGCCTGGACCTCCCTTCTGCTTTGCCTTCCGTTCCCGGTTGGACCTTCTTTTTGCGAACCGCAAATTATCTGTTGGAGAAACATTGGAGCACCATCGATTCTCCTCCTTGGCGTTCACGAAGCGAGCAAGGCTTGCCAATGGAGCGGGCAAGACCAGGGCGAGCGAGTGGCTCGGTGGCTGAGCAGCACGCGAATGGGTGCATCGAGGCCTACTTCCCGCCAAGCACGGAGCCGCGTCGGATGACGGCGCTCGAAGCTGACGAGTCCTGACTCCCCACAGACAGAGCTAAGTCCCCACGAACAACACAACATCTTATTTGCTTCATTCTCCCTTTGTCTCGTTTCTGAAGTCTGGTGTGGAGACGTCCCAACTTAGGATTTAGTTTGAGCATCGTGTTTCCCTGTCCCGAAAATTGTTTTAAATAAACCCTTTTATTATTTTATTTTCTATTCAACATCCTGTGTTCGTGTAAGTTTAATCACCATGCAGGTTGAAGACGCTGGCGCGCGCGGGCCGTGAGGTAAGAGCTCTCAACGCTTCTTCTTCTTCTTCTTCCGCCTGTGCTTGTATAGTCAAATCCGTCATTGAATAAACGCCTCCATTAAAGCTCGTTTGGCGATCCGCGATTCCAGGTCTTAACCAAGGGGCAATCGTGCGACAATATATTTTGGCATAAAATGTGAGAAATGAGGTGATTTTGTGATTTTGGTGAGGTTAGGTCATGTTAGGTAAAAATGTGATACTTGATGACACCTGAATGGATTTAAATCAAACTTGCTGCAAGTATGTACAATGATGCAGTAATGTGGGCGGAGGCATATCAGTCGATGTTATGACGTCGAAGAGTGTCGTTCTAGTTATCATTAGCCTGAATAGGATAAGTGTGGGATACGTTCCAAACGTCGCCACTTCACGTATCGTATTCCACTTCTTAACGGTGATATTCCCCACTTTTTGATTAATGATAGCTTTATTCAAGTGCACAAACGTACAGTAGGTCTGTCAACGATTTTGCGATCTCCCAATTTTGTACTTTGCGATGTATTATGGCATTTCTATCAGTCTTGTAAGCTCTGTACTGTAGGTGTTCTGTGTTCTGTTCTGCAGTTTGTTAGTTGTTCTGGAAGTACGTTCGAGAATAGTATGTATGGATTGTAAAGCGATGCAAATGTGGGTTGAGGTGACGCGAGTCAGGTATTGGTATAATTACGTGATGACATAATGGGTGGTCTATTATATAGGTATTATATAATAGACCTTTAGGTATTAGGTATTACTATTATAAATAGGTATTACTCTATTTATTTATTTTACCAATTATTTCCTCCTTTTTAGTTCCCATGAGATTTCTTACAGTCGTTGACATGAGCTGCCTAGCCTGGGTTTAAATCTCAACCCAGCTATAAACTGTCATTCCAGTGTTTCATAGGCAGGGTGATTCATCAATGTGTGTGCCGTCCTTCGGATGGACGTTAAATTGGTCATCCGTATGCCGGAATTCGTTGGTGGACATGAAAGATCCCATGGTGTCCTTCACAAAGAGGAGGCAAACTATCGCTGTCACCCTGAACGCATTTCAAATTCC
Organism: Myxine glutinosa; assembly: GCF_964187855.1. NCBI lineage: Eukaryota > Metazoa > Chordata > Myxini > Myxiniformes > Myxinidae > Myxine > Myxine glutinosa. The sequence continues at coordinate 27,045,861 of NC_136266.1, read as the reverse complement.
TTCCCTAACTTCCTGAGCCGGAGTGGCGACTTGACCAGAATTGTGGCCAAGTTTCTGCTCTGCCTCGAGTATGGTACATGAATATGAATATGATGATGATGATTATCGAGTTGATGTGAAATAATCATAAAAACATGGCTTTATTATTACCCTCGCCAGAGGAGAGGGTATTGCATTGAGTCCGTTTGTTTGTTTGTTTGTCTGCACAGCATAAATATAATTTTCTCTGCAACCGTTGATCAGATTGACAGGAAATATTCACCATCGGTGCTCCTCCTCCTGCAGAATTTGTAATGATAATGATGACGTCATCAGTCACGTGTTATGGGCTACATCTTGGAAAAAACGAAGAAGTTTGCACCTCTATATCTCCGAAAGTTCTGCATAGAAAAGATTGAGATATGGCTCATTGTAAAGAACTCTCCATGTGTAATAACATGTGTTAATGATGATGTCATAGGTGCCTCCATCATTACGTCATAATTCAACAAGTACAAAACTTCATCCGATCAAGATCAAATTTATTGCAGTATTATCTAGGGATAAATTGGTGGAGAAAAATAATAATAATGATGACTTCATCGGTCACGTGGTTCGGCTGCCATATTTGTTTGAACACAAAAGCCTTAAAAACCATGAAAAAGACGTTCTGGAGAGGGTCTGCGATCTCTGATTGCTCTTTCTTGTTTCTATTTGATTTCAGAAGCACTGTTGTGAAGCTCTGTTTGTGCTTTTGTTTCAGGTCGGGATGTCGGAGGTTATCTCCAAAATTGGGGAAGCAGGTGCTGGATTCGTTTACAAAGCAAGGAATGCCAACTCTGCAGAAGAGGTACAAGCTTGTGATATACTTCCTGTGTCTTCATTTCACTTTCTGGGAAATGGAACAGCTTGTGGGAAGCGAGATAGAACACAGAACAGAACAGAACACGGTGGAAAATACAGATAGCAGGGTAGAGGGACACAATGGAGAGCCACATGGAAGAAGAATGATAGCAAAGGGATCGGGAAATTCTCCTGCATCTGAACGTATCTTCTCTATTTCTGATGAGATGAACGATGATTTTCTTTTGACTTGCAGGCCCCACATCACCTGTGGAATATTACATCATAGATGTGATGACGATTTCCAAATAATGTGTAATCTGTGAGAGGTGATGGTTGTGTGTCAGAAATCTCACCAAAAAGAATGGGAAAATCCCCCTGATGCAAAGTTGAGGGGGCTTCTTCATTCCTACCATTGCTTTTCACCCCTCAGCCCAATGGGCTAAGGGGTATTGTCACGGGCGTTGTCCGGGCCGGCGAGCTGGCGTCCGGGCGTGCGGGCGTCCGTCGACTTTTGTTTTCCGTCAATTTCAAGGAGAACGGCTTGTCCGATTAAATCCATTTTTGCAGTGTGTGTTGGGGTTGACTAGACGAAGGTTCCTTTCGAAAATGGGCGTGCTGCCATTTTCAATATGGCCACCACGGCAGCCATCCGGGCTTCCGTCAACTTTTGGTTTCCGTCAATTTCGAGCAGAACGGCTTGTCCGATTAAATCCATTTTTGCAGTGTGTGTTGGGGTTGAGTGGAGGAAGGCTCCTTTCGAAAATGGGCGCGCTGCGATTTTCAATATGGCCGCCACGGCAGCCATCTTGAAATTGGTTTCCATCAATTTTCAGCAGAATGGCTTGTCCGATTAAATTCATCTTTGCAGTTTGTGTTGGGGTTGAGTCGAGGAAGGTTCCTTACGAAAATGGGTGCGCTGCGATTTTCAATATGGCCGCCACGGTAGCCATCTTGAAATTGGTTTCCGTCAATTTCTAGCAGAACGGCTTGTCCGATTAAATCCATGTTTGCAGTGTGTGTTGGGGTTGAGTAGAGCAAGGTGCCTTTCGAAAATGGGTGCGATGTGATTTTCAATATGGCCGCCACGGCAGCCATCTTGAAATTGGTTTCCGTCAATTTCGAGCAGAACGGCTTGTCCGATTAAATCCATTTTTGCAGTGCGTGTCGGGGGTTTTTTTTTTTTTCTTTTGTTTTTTTTTTTTTGAAAGATTTGAAGATTTGAAAGGAATGGGTGATTGGGAAGATTTGGAGGGGAGGGGCAAGGGGGAAGATTTGAAAGAGATGGGTGATGGGGATGATTTGGAGGGGAGGGGCAAGGGGGTAGATTTAGAGGGGAGGGGTGATGGGAAATGGGAATTTGGGGTGATGGGATTTTGAAAAATGTACGATTAATGGGAAACGAACATTTATTGCAAAATGAGTTTCTTGAGACATTCGAGTCAAAAATACGTTTGAGGACGCTGGAGGGAGGATGGAGTGCTGGAGAGTTTAGGGAATGAATGAAAGATGCACTGTAAGAGATGGAATTTTTTTTTGGAATGAATAGATTTGGTGAGCAAGTTGAAAGCATCCTTTTATAGAAGAAGAAGAAAAAGGTGTTATATAAAATGACAGAATACAGGTCTTCAGGGGTCAGATGAGACATTTTTTAACAACGTGATCACGTGATCACAAACAACGTGGTCGAAGAAAGAACGAACAAATAAGAACGAATAAACGAATAAGAACAGACGGAAATGTTTTTGGTTTTTTTTTTTTTTTTTGAGATTTTAAAACAAGGAAGTATGGGATGAAAAGACCGTGAAAAACAGAGACCGGAAAGTAATTGCAGCGCGATCGGAGAACCGCTGAGACAAAAACAAAGCCTCAAGCCAAGGTCGGACACGGTAGCCTAGTACTACACTTAGGCCTCAGAATACGCGATAAGAAAGACCGACGATTCTGTACACAGGTATGAAAAACCAACGCCAAGAATACTATTAAAGACACACCAATAGTTACATACACCGAGAGAAAGATACAGTTTCGACAAAAACACAATTGTGAAAAGTTACTTAACTTCGAAAGCGAGCGCGCATGGACAGCTTTGAAGAGACGAGACCTCCAATCTTGCGCATGCGCAGATCGGTTGAGTAGAGGAAAGTGCCTTTCAAAATTGGGCGTGCTGCGATTTTCAATATGGCCGCCACGGCACCCATCTTGAAATTGGTTTCCGTCAATTTTGAGCAGAACGGCTTGTCCGATTAAGGGAGCATTACACTGAACACAGTAAAAACAACACAAAATCACAGTAATGCACTTTTTGATAAAATGTCTTGATTGAAAATATGCAAAACTATATATGTACATGTTGCTTGATATATGAACATTACATTGGTATACATTACATAGCATTATATTATGCATGGTTACCATGGTAACCAGATGCATACAAATGATGAATTACCACTTTTCAGCTTATATCTTCTCTATGACAAGTCCATTTACGTTCAAACTTGGTACATATATACAATACTAGGAAACAAACATTTTAATTGATGCATTTGTATAATTGGCATTTCGTGTTGCCATGGCAACCATTAATCGTCCAATGAGAATTGACATCCTTTAAATTAAAAACCCAAGGTCATAATACAATAAAACTCTATTAATATCTTTGTTGGGTCATTATCAATATCTGTGCCAAATTTGAAGTGAAAAGAATTAAGAATTCCAAAGTTATAGGGGAAAATGTAAACTAATATTATGTAAACACACATTTGCTGTAAGTGGCCATTGAAATCAGGATTCCGTTTCCTATACATTGAAATTACAATTGCGTACAATGTTTGTCCATTATTTCATGAATCTGGAGTTCACTTTGCAAGTTGTTTCAAATTTGCAAGTTTGCAACTTTGCAAATAATGCCCCCTTAAATCCATTTTTGCAGTGTGTGTTGGGGTTGAGTAGAGGAAGGTTCATGGGCATGAAATGGGTTAATGAGTTCATGGGCGAAAATTTCATGACTTGCAGTTCCTTCTCGGTACACAACTTCGCTTCAAATAACAAATTATCATCAATGCTTCCTTTCACTATGAATGGGCTGAGGGGTTACGCCCGCTTTGCGGTACTATTTATTATTTTCTTTTTTCCCCCAATTAACACTTCACTTGTGGTGTGTTGGTGTAATGGTTTACCTGTCCCCCTTTTATCCACCGTCTATGTGAAGTTGTTCATTTGTTACATTTATATCCAACGTTGACTTCCGTATAAACAGAAAAATAATTGTACATCACAACATACCAATATCGTATGTTTTACTCATTTTCCCACATTGTAACTGAGATGTTATAATCCGATCTCTCGTCACCTCTGTCAGGTTGCTTTGAAGAAGGCAAGATCTTTGGAAGATTCAGTACACGTAAGTTTGTGTTTATATGGAGATAGTGGTTTTTAACTGTTTTTAACTGGAGAACGAGCAACGCAGTTTAACTTACCCCTAAACTGTCCTGGTAGAGCCTTTGTCTGTGATACATATTTGTCTCTTGGCCCCTGAGGCTGTGCGTCTCTGTGTGTGAGTTACAATCTTGTGGTTTTTGTAATGGGTTGACTTAACTTTCATCCAGCTTACAATTCATTCATTCATTCAGCTTACAGAAGCAATTTGTATAATTTTCTCTTGCTCTTTTCTCCTTTCTTTTTTTGCAGGTCTGGCATGAAGCTCCGATAATGAAGGCGCTAAATCACGCAAACATTAGTAAGTATGGATTTCACTCAAACTTCAAATGAAGTTTGATTGAAATAGAATATACTAATATAATAATAATAAATAATAATAATATGAATGCTTAGAATGAAATACACCTCGTTAAATCAACTTCAGTGACTTCAAGAAGGAATTTGATCGTGTTGATACAGCAAGCCTGTGGAAGACACGGAGATCTTATGGAATTCCAAAGAAGATGATCACTCTAATAAGCAAATTCTATGAACACTTTGAATGCAGTGTTATCATGAACACCCCCATGTCAGAGTAGTTCCCGGGAGAGTCTGGAGTTCGCCATGGTTGTATTATATCACATATCCTCTTTCTGATTACTCTTGACTGGATCACGAGGAACACCACATCAGATAGACCTCGAGGCATTCATTGAACCCTTTACACCCAACTTGAAGATCTGGACTTTGCTGACGATGTAGCTGTTTTGTCATCAAGGAACACGCATTTGCAAGGAAAACTGACGGGCTAGCTAGCTTTGCCAGAAGAACAGGTCTTAATATCAACACCACCAAGACCAAGGTGATGAACATCAACATGGTACCTCATGCATCCATTACTGTAGATGAGTTTGAGAAGCCCTAGAGACTGTAGATGAGTTTGCATACCTAGGCAGAGACTGTAGATGAGTTTACAAACCCAGGCAGAGACTGTAGATGAGTTTACATACCGAGGCAGAGACGGTAGCTGAGTTTACATACCTAGGCAGAGACTGTAGATGAGGTTACAAACTGAGGCAGAGACTGTAGATGAGTTTACATACCTAGGCAGAGACTGTAGATGAGTTTACATACCTAGGCAGAAACTGTAGATGAGTTTACATACCGAGGCAGAGACTGTAGATGAGTTTACATACCGAGGCAGAGACTGTAGATGAGTTTACATACCGAGTCAGAGACTGTAGATGCGTTTGCATACCTAGGCAGAGACTGTAGATGAGTTTACATACCGAGGCAGAGACTGCAGATGAGTTTGCAAACCTGGGCAGAGACGGTAGTTGAGTTTACAAACCTAGGCAGAGACTGTAGATGAGTTTACAAACCGAGGCAGAGACTGTAGATGAGTTTACAAACCTAGGCAGAGACTGTAGATGAGTTTACATACCGAGGCAGAGACTGTGGATGAGTTTGCAAACCTAGGCAGAGACTGTAGATGAGTTTACATACCTAGGCAGAGACTGTAGATGAGTTTGCAAACCTAGGCAGAGACTGTAGATGAGTTTACAAACCTAGGCAGAGACTGCAGATGAGTTTGCAAACCTAGGCAGAGACGGTAGCTGAGTTTACATACCTAGGCAGAGACTGTAGATGAGGTTACAAACTGAGGCAGAGACTGTAGATGAGTTTACATACCTAGGCAGAGACTGTAGATGAGTTTACATACCTAGGCAGAAACTGTAGATGAGTTTACATACCGAGGCAGAGACTGTAGATGAGTTTACATACCGAGGCAGAGACTGTAGATGAGTTTACATACCGAGTCAGAGACTGTAGATGAGTTTGCATACCTAGGCAGAGACTGTAGATGAGTTTACATACCGAGGCAGAGACTGCAGATGAGTTTGCAAACCTGGGCAGAGACGGTAGTTGAGTTTACAAACCTAGGCAGAGACTGTAGATGAGTTTACAAACCTAGGCAGAGACTGTAGATGAGTTTACAAACCTAGGCAGAGACTGTAGATGAGTTTACATACCGAGGCAGAGACTGTGGATGAGTTTACATACCGAGGCAGAGACTGTAGATGAGTTTACATACCTAGGCAGAGACTGTAGATGAGTTTACATACCGAGGCAGAGACTGTAGATGAGTTTACATACCTAGGCAGAGACTGTAGATGAGTTTGTATACCTAGGCAGAGACTGTAGATGAGTTTGCATACCTAGGCAGAGACTGCAGATGAGTGTACATACCTAGGCAGAAACTGTGGATGAGTTTACATACCTAGGCAGAGACTGTCGATGAGTTTACATACCTAGGCAGAGACTGTAGATGAGTTTGCATACCTAGGCAGAGACTGTAGATGAGTTTGCATACCTAGGCAGAGACTGTAGATGAGTTTACATACCTAGGCAGAGACGGTAGATGAGTTTACAAACCTAGGCTGAGACTGTAGATGAGTTTACAAACCTAGGCAGAGACTGCAGATGAGTTTACAAACCTCGGCAGAGACTGTAGATGAGTTTACATACCTAGGCAGAAACTGTAGATGAGTTTACATACCTAGGCAGAGACTGTAGATGAGTTTGCATACCTCGGCAGAGACTGCAGATGAGTTTACATTCCTAGGCAGAGACTGGAAATGAGTTTACATACCTAGGCAGAGACTGTAGATGAGTTTACATACCTAGGCAGAGACTGTAGATGAGTTTGCATACCTCGGCAGAGACTGTAAATGAGTTTACATACCTAGGCAGAGACTGTAGATGAGTTTACATACCTAGGCAGAGACTGTAGATGAGTTTACATACCGAGGCAGAAACTGTCGATGAGTTTACATACCTAGGCAGAGACTGTAGATGAGTTTGCATACCTAGGCAGAGACTGTAGATGAGTTTACATACCTAGGCAGAGACGGAAGATGAGTTTACATACCGAGGCAGAGACTGTAGATGAGTTTACATACCCAGGCAGAAGACTGTAGATGAGGCAATCTAATCAGCAAAGACAATGCAGCCAAGAAAGACATCAAGGCAAGACTCCGCAAAGCTTGTCATGCATTCGCTCATCTCCATATTATTATTATTTTTTTGTATACAGAGTCGACGCTCGTGAAAGAGCTAACATTTATCAAACATACAAATCAAACAAACAAGCAAACAAAGTATATAAAAAGGGAAGCGGTCGACAAGATGGGGAGAGAAGGGGAGGAAGCACACAAGCACAACATTTGAGAGCAGGGACATCGGGAGATGTGTGGGAGGGAGAGGGCCTGGGGGGGGGGGCAGGATAGGTATAAAACGCTAGGACACCAAGGACTTCCAGGAAAGAAGTCGGCACCTCAAAAAGTGGATTTGGGGTGAAATTAGCAGGGGTAGAAAAGATCAAGGTTTTGGATTGGGGAAGATAAGAGATGGTGGTGAACAGCCGTTTTAAAGACCTGGAGGGAGGAGTGGGATTGAAGGGAGTGAGGGAGTTTGTTCCAGAGGCGGGAGAAAAGAGGAATGAAGGAGTGAAGGTGAGCAGAGAGTCTTGATTTTGGCAGTTTAACCATAAGAGGATTGCAGGCAGATCTTGTGCGACCTGTCGGAATATTTGGGGGACATAGCCCAGAGAGAGCTGGGGGAGCAAGGCCAGAGAGGAGTCGGTAGAAGACGGAAAGACCACCAACCTGCCTGTGGTGAGTAAGTGAAAGTCGTAAGGTGAGTGAGTGGTGGTGTTTGGTGGTGAGTGAGTTGGTGGTGAGTAAGACCACCAACCATTCTATCTGGAAGTCGAAGCAGTACAGCCTGAAGACGAAAATAAGACTTTATAACAGCAGCGCCAAATCTGTTCTTCTGTAGAGCTCTGAGTGCTGGTGGGTAATTAAGTCAGATATGGGCAAGCTCGAATCTTTCCACGATGGAGGAAAGTGGAGGAAAGGAAAAAAAGGAAATGGAGGAAAGTCTGCCGCATCCTCTGGTGATATAAGCTATCCAACAAAGACTTGCATGAAAACTCCGGTTGTCACAGCATTACCCTTGGAATTAAGTGTCCCCACCTCCAATGGATACATATATACATGTATATGCCAAAGCTTAACTCATGGGGGTAGACACTTATTCTACCAAGATAAGCTAGTTTTGTATTTTTCATTAATTTTCTGAAATTCGTCGAATTGGTTTTTCATTTGGAAGTTGTGGGTTACGATGTGTAAATAAAAGTGGAAAAAGTCAGATTTAATGCAATTTAATTCCAGGCAAAAAGGCAACAAAAGGTTTGAAGTTTGAAGGGGGTGTAGACTTTCTATTGGGACTGTATGTGTGCGTATGCATCGTTAATGTCTGGCTTCCTTCTTGGGACTTACAGTGCAGTAATTGGCTTTATTTTGATTATCGCAGCATGAAAAAAATCATGTAACAAATTGTGCTTCTGTGGCGTGAATTTCTCACCTACCTCGACGATTGACTTTTCTTCAACTTTCTTCAACTTCACAGTTCAAGTTTACAAAAAAACCTTTTTGCTCCGTCTCTTCATACTCTGTCACAGAATGCCTTTGTCACCAAAGCAGCTTCCTTAGCAAGGATACTATGGGTCTTTAACCTCTACCAAGTAATTCTAGCAGACGGGATGCGAGTTTGACTTTCCTCCGTGGGATGGCACAATTATTGAATCACCCTGGCTGTGAAACACCCGGTTGACAGTTTATAGCTGGGCCGAGTTTCCAACCCAGGAGAGACGGCCTTGAGGCGAGTCTGCACACATCTGGAGCTCCAGGCCATCCTGTCATCCCCCTTTTGGATTGATTGTTCTTCAATAGAAATATCGCTTTCACTCTATCATATCCTGCGTCAGAGTGGCGACGTATCCAGGATGGTTCTTCCCACCACCTTCAGTGTTGTAGTCGAGTCCACCTGGTCCGAGTCAGAATCCGAGTCAGAGTCCAAGCTGTCAGAGCCTGAGTGCGAAGCATTCTGAGTCCAAGTCCTGTTATTTTTCCTTGTGCTTTGGACCTGCCTGTGTTTTCGATGGTCTCGGGTGCCAAATTTGGTGACGAGAAGCTATCTGTAATTTTTCTGCGATTTTCCATCCTCCGAACCTGAACATGCACATTTGTTCAGGCAAATTTGTTGTGCTGTGCACTTGGTGGCACAAACGTCCCAGCTATTGTGTTTTTTTGTTTTTTTCATCGTGCAAGTGCATGCGAGCACTCGTTCTTCTCTGCAACATTCCATCCACACTGTGGTGACATTAAAATTTGATTTCGATATCGGGGACATTTTCTGAAGCCGAAAATGGGTGGTTATTCTTCTTTATCATGAAATCTCTGAACAAAATTGATAAGTACTTGCAATGAAATGACCATCATCACAATTCCTTTCTCAGGGAGACTTGAATAACTAGTTTTAGATAATAAATGTACTTATTGAGATTGAAACGCAATTCTATTTGAGCTCTTGAGTCTGGGTGCAGATCCCACCATCAGACTGGTACTTCACCTATAACAGGGTAATGGACGGAAGAGGACAACGTTTGAAGGAAGATAGAGTGAGAGAAGGAGGAAGAGGACACAGATGCTGAACAAGCTGAATAAGGATGGTTTTTTTAGCGAGGATGGAAATCGTTGTTGTTTCGTATGCAGCCTCAGCTTGCTGGTTGCAACATTTTCTAGAAATGCGGCTGTGACGCTGACGAAGTGCCCCTGCTACCAGTAGGCCTTTACTCATTTTATGACGTCGGAAGGATAACAGGCTGAGTCAACCCACCTGGTGGTATTTCAGCGGCACGGTATGGGCTCAAATTCCACACAAGAAGATCTGCAGCCAGCCACCTTAACGGTTAAGCCAACAAAAGGCTTCATGAGGTCTAGTGATGGTGATTGACCATGCATTTCACTTTCATTTGTTTTTGTGAGATCAATAATGAGGCACCAACACACTGTAAATCAAGTATACTCAGCAAACCGCATCTGAGCTGTGTGTTCGCCAAATGTTGTGTTATCGGAAGAATTCTCATCAGTTGTTTGCCGAAACTTAAGTCTACTCGATACCAATTGCGATTCGTGTACACACACTACCCAGATAACCCTCTGCCGTTCCAGCCTCGTTTGGACCATTTGTATACTGGTATCGACCATTCCCACACTCACCTATGCTTATTTAATCGATTAAATTATGAGTGTTGCTGTTCTACCCAAATGTTTACAGACAAGATCAGGAATGGTGATGGTGAAAGGACTATGTTGAGTGTCACCTGTTGACTACCTGTCATCACACAAAATGTGCATGTTTATCATGTCGTTTAAAGGTGTTTGACTTTGGATGGGTTTCTTAAGCCATATTAACTTATGCTCCACTATCTTGTTTCCCTTCAGTCAAGTTTATCGACAGCCCGATAAAAAATCCATTCCCGCACCGAGCGGTACTCATTTTGGAGTCTGGGGAAGCAGGTGAGGTTTCTGACGTCATTTTGCTGAAAATCCACTGTTTGTGTCTATCAAGTACACTTTTCCTTGAGTAGCTAAATATGTTAGTAATTAGTAAACATGAATTAATAGTCCTTATTTTTGGACCATCTCTTTCAGTTCTGACAAATCTCAGTTTCACCCTGTCACTGTGGCATGATTGTCAAAAACAACCAAATAATCTCTTTTTCAGGTCAGACACAGGAAGTGGTTTAGTTTCTTGACTGTATCTGCTTCACCATCAGCCATGATGTGGGTCACATATCAAAGCTGTTTTTCAAACTGAGCTGCAGATTCCATCACTCCAAATAATTCCTTGAACTCCGAGCATACACGGTGTCTGTGTTGTCCAATGGAGACCTCTTGAGAGCTTTATATTCCACAGGATCCAGGAGACCCGTTTGTGATTGTGCTTCCTCACATAGGTGATGAGATGGCAGCATCAAAAGCTGATTTGGTTTCTGTTCAATAAGAAGCTCATAATATAATCATGTCAGCTGATGAGGCTCAAACACATTACCGGTTCTTCACATGGCAGATGGGGTGGCTCATCTCATTTATACGGCATGTCAAAACACAGAGCGTCTTGGAAGAGACTGATAAGTCTCCCGCTCCTTCACTACACAAGTTCCTCCAGTAATCCCCTCCTGGTTCAACTCTCGCTCTTTTAAACTCTTAAATGAGTACCGGCCTACTGGCAGGTGGTGCCACCTCATGTCACCCTCCATCCTTTCCTCAATATTTTTTCCCCATGAATCCTCTTTTCATTCTACCCTTCACTTCCAGTGTCCTGTGTTTACTCCTCTCTCTCTCTCTCTCTCTCTCCCTCTCCCTCTCTCTCTCCCTCTCCCTCTCTCTCTCTCCCTCTCCCTCTCCCTCTACCTCTCTCTCTCTCTCTCCCTTTTTTCCTGTTCTTTCTTTCCCCTACTTGTGTCCAATTGTGGCCCTCTTCCACCTTGCTCTTCCATGACCTTTGATTTTGCAAGCAAATTTTTATCTTCATCATTTTGTGTTTATTTTAACAATGAAAGATTCAACCACAAAACAACTTTTCCTCTACTCGTTTCTAAAAAATGAAAAATCTATGTTGCTGTCTGATGTGTGCAGGTTCACTTGCTTCCCATCTTCGTTTTCTGAGGAATCTTCCCGTAAGAGAGTTGTGGTTTCCCATGAAGCAGGTGAGCTGAAGCTGAAGTTGGCTTCAGCCTCAGTGTGATGTTTTTGACATGGTTTGAAATATGACAGAAAGAATTGCACTCAAAATTGTAAATTCTTAACAACCACAATCTGTGTCCATGTTTGAATATTTCATCTGTAAATGATGCACACCGTCCTCCCCCCCAGATGGCTGATGCTTTTGAGTACATGCACACCCGGAACTTCGTGCACAGGGATATAAAGGTAACCAACTACACCAGTGCAGACCGTGATACATTCTGCGTAACACTGCAATGAAAACCAATTTTTGTTCAAGCAAAGGAAGGAATGAGCGTGAGAAGTGGAGGGGGAAGGAAAGAACAAAATTGATATTGTTGGGTAATGACCTACAATGGAGGGAAAGAGGGGGAATCTGTCACATATGGATCCTTTTTGTGTTCATTACATAATTAATTAAACTTGAAATGTAAATAGAAAGTAATATATCACAATTAAATACTCATTCCAGCTTGGTTGTAGTCTGTGAAAAAGACAGCCCCCCACTGTTGGAATTTGTGTTTAATTTTGTTGTCTCTCTTCACGGCGACATTGTGAAGATGTTGTTGCACATTTCTCTGATCCTGATTGCCCTCCTGGTAATTTATCCCAATTTAAGGCAACTCTCCTCATACTCTCAAAATTTATCTCCTGACGTCTGATAACCTCATCCTCCAATCTCAATCTTGTCTTCACAGAATCCACTTACACACACTATGTTATGGTCACTTGTCCATAAATGCTGTTCTTCCTCAACCTTGTCCACCATATTCAGATTATTACCTTAGAAGAGGTCAAACTCCTCATGGGATTATCAACAAACTCCATTAAAAAGCAATCCTGGACAAGATCACGAAATCCCTCCTCTGCCCTTTCCTTGTTTCTGAACCCAGTCTATCTATCCCTGGCAAATTAATACAACAACAACAACATGCATTTTAAAGGCCATTTTCCCTGCTAGAGCAGGGGTTAGCCTTGCGGTCCCTATGACAATCCTCCATTTTTCCCTATTTTCTGCATCTCTCCTTGTTAACCTCCTTGCCCGCATTTCTTCTTCCACCATCTTTAGCCAAGTCTTTCTCGGTCTTCCCCGTCCTCTGCTTCCTTCTACATTCATTTCCATCACTCTTCTCAACCAGTCACTTTCATCCTTCCTCAACACATGACAAAACCATCTCAACCTGTTCCTCTTCACAGCATCAATCACAGGCTCTCTTCCCATCATCTTTCGCAATTCATCATTTGTCTTCCTCTCTCTCAACGATACTCCGCACATCCGTCGAACCATTCGCATTTCCACCCTTTCCAACCTTCGTTGCTGCTCTACGTTCATTACCCATGTCTCGCTCCCATAAATCATAACACTTCTCACACATGCGGCATACACCTTTCCCTTCAGCTTCAACGACACTCCCCTCATCATCAGCACGCCACTCAGTTCCCGAAACTTCTTCCATGCACATCTCACTCGAGCAACCGTTGCCGAGTCTGATCCACCTTCTCCATTCAGCATGTCTCCGAGGTAGCAAAATGTTTTCACACCTTCCAGCTTCACGCTGTCTCCAAGATCCAACTCAACATTTCCTCCATCTGTAGCTCCCTCTGTGCACACCTTACATTTGAATGTAGCTGCCACACTGGTTAATGACCCTCTCAGACCACTACATTTTTGATGAACCCACTCAGCGCACATTGTACATTGAATGGAGTTCACTCCGACACCCTTCCTGCACACAGCACAGGGCCACTTCCCAGTTCTTTCCACCTCACCACATGCTTTACCACTTGCCATCACCTTCGTCTTTCCGATATTCACCTTCAAACCTTTTGTCTCCATACATTCCTTCCACGTGTTCATCTTTTCCTTCAGTCCATCCATACTTTCCGCAATCAACACCAGATCATCTGCATACAACAACTCCCACGGTAAACCCTCCTTTACGTTCTGAGCCAGCACCTCCATCACAGCCACAAATAGTAGTGGACTTAGTACCGACCCCTGATGCACTCCCACCTTCACCTCAAACTCACTACTGTTCCCGTCCTTCGTCCTTACAGCTGTGCGCGCTCTTTTGTACATTGCCATCACTACTCTGATCGACCATTCCTCCACTCCTAACTTCCTCAATGCCCATGTCAATACTTTGCGTGGTACCCTATCGAATGCTTTCTCCAGATCAACAAACCCAAGAAACAACTTCTTCCTCTTCTCCATGTACTTCTCCTGCAACTGCCTCACAATGAAAAGCGCGTCTGTCGTTCCTCTTCCTGGCATGAATCCAAACTGCATTTCGCCGATCTTCACTTTCTTCCTTATCCTCCTCTCCAACACCCTTTCCAATACCTTCATTCCATGCTCCAATAACTTTATCGCTCGGTACGAGCCACACTCCAGAGGGTCACCTTTCCCCTTGTATAGAGGGACGAGGGTACTCAGTTCCCAATCCACTGGAATGCGGCCTTCTTTCACCACCAGATTACAGATCTCTGTCATTCTCTTCACACCCCAACTTCCTGCTGCCTTCAACATATCTCCCACAACTCCCGTCGGCCCTCCCGCTTTTCTACCCTTCATTGCTTTTATCGCTTCCTCAACTTCCTTCTCAGTTATCTTCTCTGCCGGTCCTAAAACTGGGTTACTCTTTGTTGCCATCCCATTCATTCTCTGTTTTCAACAGCATTTCCATATATCTTTTCCATCTTCCTTTAATTCCATCTGGGTCGACAACGATTTGTCCCACTTCATCCTTCAAGCAACTCACCCCCATCACATCACACCTCTCTTTCGCCATCTGCTTTGCAATCCTGAATAATGCTTTCTGACCCTCTTCCGAATCCAAGCGTTCTCCGAACATTTTCCTACATGCCTCCTGCGCCTTTGCTACCTCTTTCTTTGCAGCCTTCCTGGCTGCCTTATAACTTTCATGCTCTGCTGTTTCTGCTCCTGTACCCTTCGCCTTCTGCCACTCCTTGAACTTCTTCCTCTTCTCGTCAATCCTCTTTCCAACTTCATCATCCCACCACCATGTTTCCGAGTGCCTCGGTGGTCCTTTTGTCCATCCACATACCTCACCAACGGCTCCCAACAGACTAGCTTTCAATGACATCCAACCACTTTCAAGCTCAACCACATCATCCTCGACCCTACTCAGCCTCTCTTTTAATGCCTCCCTTACTGTCACATCTTTCAACCTCCACACCTTCATTCTTGGTTGGTACTTCACCCGCCGAGCTCTCCTCGCACCTTTCACCCTGATGTCGCAGGCAACCAAGTGGTGCTGTGAAACAGCCTCCTCCCCCGGGATCACCTTTGTGTCCCGGAGGTGCCCCCTATCTCGCCTACGCACCATCAGGTAGTCAACAGTTGTCGTCGACCCACCTGACGTGTATGTAACAAGCTTATTATCCTCTTTCTGGAACTGAGTATTACAAATCAACAAATCAGCTCCATCAGCAAACTCCAAAATCCTTTCACCTTCTCCATTTCTCACACCATATCCGTAACCCCCATGAACTCCGTCAAAACCATCCATACTCCTTCCCACATGTCCATTTAGGTCTCCTCCTACCACAACAATTTCCTCATCTTTCACGTTTTCCATCAGCTTCTCTATCGCACACCAGAACTTGTCCTTTTCTTCATCGCTTCGACCAACCTGCGGAGCATATCCCGAGATGACGTTCACCAAGAGCTTTCCAATCATCATTTTCACCATCATCAACCTATCACTCACTCGAGTCACACTCACCACACTGTCTGCAAACTCCTCAGAAAACAGGACACCAACACCATTCACGCCCTCCAGGCACCATTGCCACACAAACTTGTATTTCTGTCCCTGCCTACCCTTCACCACTCTCACACCACTTCCCTTCCATCTCGTCTCTTGCACACAACATATGTCCACTCTTCTTCTGACCAATACTTCCACCACTTCTCCTGATCTCCCTGTCATTGTCCCTACATTCCATGTCCCAAACCTCAGAAACCGATCTCCACTTCGGGCTGTACCCTGCCCATATGTAGTTGTAATTGTCATGGTTCTCCTTTTGAGGCAATGTTTTTCATGGCCGGATGCCCTTCCTGACGCCAACCCTCTTAGTCGTCTTTTACGACACGCAGGGATACAGTGTACCTATTCTTATCCAGGGTACACACCGGGAAACGTTTAAAACATGGAAATTCTGGCGGGTTGGGGGGGGGGCGGCGTCAAGGGAAAGATAAAATGAAAATAAACCCCTTCAGCCAGCACTTAGCTTGGCGTCCCAAAGAGTACTTTCAGGAGCTTGGCGGCTGTTAAAACTGGGGTAGCCACTCATGCGGGAAGTGGTCCAAAATGGCGGTGTCGAACACCGCGCGTCGAAGACACAACAAGCGTGAGGCGAGCAGATTAGACGGCCTCCTTTCGATTCTCTACCGTCAAGCCCAATGCGGCCTTCAGCTTCCAAGAGCCCAGCAGTTGTCCAAAACCTCGTGTGGGGAAATGTGGTATCTGTCCGTCGTCTTGTCCACCGTCCACACGCGGCTTCAAGCTCCGGCGCGAGGAAGCCCTCCGTCCACCCGCACGCTTCGCCAGGCCCCGATGCTTTATACGACTTGCTTTATACGCATTGTTAAAAGTAAATAATGACATGTTTTCTTTCACAATCTTGCGAGATTTCCAGAACTCCTCGGCGTCAAGGGAAAGATAAAATGAAAATAAACCCCTTCAGCCGGCACTTAGCTTGGCGTCCCAAAGAGTACTTTCAGGAGCTTGGCGGCTGTTGAAACTGGGTTAGCCACTCATGCGGGAAGTGGTCCAAAATGGCGGTGTCGAACACCGCGCGTCGAAGACACAACAAGCGTGAGGCGAGCAGATTAGACGGCCTCCTTTCGATTCTCTACCATCAAGCCCAATGCGGCCTTCAGCATCCAAGAGCCCAGCAGTTGTCCAAAACCTCGTGTGGGTTAATCGAGATCAACGTTCGTATCTTTCCGGAGCCGTACAATTCCTGGAATTAACGTTTTTGAGCATCCAAATGAATGAATTCCGTTCATCTTTCATTAATCATCCACTTTCTAAACTCCCCCCTTGCCCCTCCCCTTCAAATCTCCCCCCCAACCATCCCTCCCAAATTCTCCCTCCTCCCACCTCCTTCTCAAAGCTGCCTCCTCCCCACTTCCTCTCCCTCCTATGTCATACCTCCACCTCCCCCAACCTTCTACTTTCCTCTGCCCCCCTCAAACAAACTCTCACTGTGCCTCATTCCATCACCATCAACCTTTTCGTCCTCCTCATCCTTCCCTTTCTTGTAACTCTTCTGTAATCTCTGACACACTATCAACTGCTCTTCCTACATCCCCCTCTCACCCTTCATCTGACCCTACCCCTCCCATCCCCTGTCCTGCACCCGATGCTCCCCCTCTCTCCTCACTAACGGTATGGACCTCAAACATCCGGGGCCTTCGCTCAAACCTGATTGATCTCTCCATTCAGGTTGATTCTGAAAATCTAGACTTAATCTGCTTAACAGAAACTTTCCTCCTTCAAGATGTCTCTGATTCCTTAATATCTCTTCCTGGTTACTCCCTCCTCCGGTACGATAGACCTGATCCTCGTCCTGGTGGTGGGGTGGCTATCTTTATCAAAAACTCTCTTCCTCACTCTCCCTGCACTGCCCTCTCTCCACCCCACCCACAGGAGTACCTCTGGCTACGGCTTCCTCTCCGCTCCCACCTTTTGTTCAGATGTGTTCTGTACCGTCCTCCAAACAGTGATGGCTCCATTTACATTTCTCTGTCGGACAACATGGACCAACTTCTATCAACTCATCCAAACTCTCTCTTCCTCATATGTGGCGACTTCAACTGTCATCATGCCAGCTGGCTGGGTGTGGGTTCATCTCTCACCAGCCATGGCACCTCAGCAAAGGACTTCTGCGACTCATTGGGACTGACACAATCTGTCAATTTCCCGACCCGGATTTCAGTCAATGGAGTATCTTCTCTTCTGGACTTGGTTATGACTAACTTCCCTGCAAATGTCTGCTGCTCTTCTTCTGCTCCAATCGGTTCTTCTGATCATGTGCTTGTTAAAGTGGACATCTCACTGGCCATTCTCAGAGAGCCTCCTCAGCGCCGACGAGTCTGGCATTTCACTCAGGCCGACTGGCACGGTCTGCAAGCAGCCATCAATCAACTGGACTGGTCTCCCATCTCTAATGCCTCTGACATCAATTCTTCCTGGGAATTCTTCCAAAGCAAACTGCTCTCTCTCATGCACAGATTTATCCCATCTCGTCTTCAGTTGTCTTACCCTTCCTCCCGTCCATGGTACACTGAATCTTGTGGTGAGGCTGTTGCCCTGAAACAACTTGCCTTTGGTCTTGGAAGGCAAATCCAACTGAAGGCATTCTCAGTTCCTTCCACTAAGCTCGAAACAAGTGTGTTTCTACCCTCAGGAGTGCCAGGAAGCACTATCTCTCCACACTCAAGATTGAACTCTCAAACCTGTCTCCTTCCTCCAAATCCTGGTGGCGTCTGGTCAAATCCGTTTCTGGTGTTTGTTCCCCCTCCATCTCCTCCCTTGAGGTAAGGGAGGGGATGGAGGGGGAACAAACACCAGAAACGGCTACACAGTTGACACCGCACGTGACAAAGCCGAATGCCTCAACTCTGTGTTTGCCTCAAAATCTTGTGTCCCAAACCCATCTCTCTCTGTTCCCACCTTTCCCAGTCGAACCCAACTGCTCCTGGACTCTGTGTCCTTCTCTCCTGACAAGGTGGAGAAGTTTTTATCAAACCTCGACTCTGATTCTGCACCTGGACCAGATGGCATCAGCCCTCGGGTCCTAAAATCCTGCTCTGCCGCTCTATCTCACCCTCTCTCTGTTCTTTTCACCCTCTCTTTTGTCAAGGTCATATGCCAGCATCTTGGAAATCAGCAAACATTACCGCTTTACACAAAAAGGTGCAAAAACAGATCCTTGCAACTACAGACCAATCAGCCTGCTCCCAATTATCAGCAAAGTCATGGAATCCATCATTGCTTCAGATATCAAATCCTTCCTCTTCTCCAATGGCTTGATCTCTGATCATCAATTTGGATTCAGACCAGGTCATTCTACTCTGGACATGTTGCTTCTGCTGTCTCAACAATGGATGGAGGTCCTCAATGCCAAACAGGAAATCAGAGCTGTCTCACTTGACATATCACGTGCCTTCGATACGGTCTGGCACCCAGCTCTGCTCACCAAACTCACCTCCTATGGTATTCAGGGAAATCTCCACTCATGGCTTGCGGATTTCCTCTCTGGTCGTAGGCAACGTGTGGCCCAGAATGGATTTCTCTCATCTTCCCTGCCTGTTCTGGCTGGAGTTCCCCAAGGTAGTGTTCTGGGCCCTGTGCTATTTCTGGTCTTCATCAATGACCTCTCCGACTCTCTGGAAAATCCTCTCTATCTCTTTGCTGATGACTCCACTATTCCTCATCCCTCAGATTGGCAGTCTGCAGCCTCCTCACTCTCTGCAGACCTGGACAAAATCACAGACTGGTCAAACAAATGGAACATGTCTTTCAATCCTGACAAATCTCACACTCTTACAATGTCTCTGCGAAAGGACCGACTGGACAACCCTCCCATCTACTTTCTCAACAATCCTCTCCAAGAAGTTCTGTCGCTCAAGCTTTTGGGTCTCACTATCTGCCATGATCTTTCTTGGGAAAACCACATTTCCAAGCTGGCCTCCAAAGCCAGTCGACGACTGGGCATCCTCCGTCGTGCGAAGTCCTTCCTTGGCACACCTGAGTTCCTCACCACATACAAGGCTTTCAGCCGCAGCTCAATGGAATACTGTTCCCCCGTCTGGGCTGGTGCTCCTGCCTCACACCTTGCTCGGCTTCACGCTGTTGAGGCCAAAGCTTTCAGAATCATTGGAATCCCCTGCTATGTAGTCAACTCCGAGGGCCTTTCACTCACTCACCGCAGGCAGGTTGGTGGTCTTTCTGTCTTCTACCGACTCCTCTCCGGCCTTGCTCCCCCAGCTCTCTCTGTGCTCTGTCCCTCCAATATTCCTTCAGGTCGCACAAGATCTGCCTGCAACCCTCTTATGGTTAAACTGCCAAAGTCTAGGCTCTTTGCTCACCTTCACTCTTTCATTCCCCTTTTCTCCCGCCTCTGGAACAAACTCCCCCACTCCCTTCAATCCCACTCCTCCCTCCAGGTCTTTAAAACAGCTGTTCACCACCATCTCTTATCTTCCCCCATCGAAAACCTTGATCTTTTCTACCCCCGGTAATTCACCCCAGAGTCCTTGCAGTGTTCATATGTTTTATTCCTCTCCCACCTCCCCCCAAGTCCTCCCGATGTCCCTGCTCTCAAATGTTGTGTTTGTGTCCTTCCCCCTCTCTCCCCATCTTGTCTGCCGCTCCCCTTGTTTTTTGTGTTTTGTGTGTCGGTTTGTCTTTTTGTGTGATTAATGTTAGCTCTTTCACGAGCCTCGATCTTGTATACAAAAAAAAAAAAAAAAAAATCCAATGACCGTGCTCTCAGTCCGTGGTGAGAAGGAAGCAAGGCCGCGTCGCGAGCTCCCTGGCAAATTAATATCACTCACTTCACTTCAAAGCAAAAGTACTCTTCCTTCACCACAATCCTTTCTTAATTCTTGATGAACCTTTTAATCTTACTCTCCCGTCACACCAAGAGCCTGATCATACGTGCCAAAATACTCATCCATCACGAATCTCTATCCACACAGAACACTCTTCATTCACGCCCTGCTTCAGATCGCC
This sequence comes from Myxine glutinosa, assembly GCF_964187855.1. Lineage (NCBI taxonomy): Eukaryota > Metazoa > Chordata > Myxini > Myxiniformes > Myxinidae > Myxine > Myxine glutinosa. The sequence goes on along the minus strand of NC_136266.1, from coordinate 27,025,214 downwards.
CTTTTCTCTTGAGAAAATATTGTCCTTTACCTAGATTGCGACACTTTTCCGACTTTCTCTTTCTTTTCACACCTCTACATCTTGTGGCCTTCGATTCCTGTCATTTAGCTAAACCAAGTCTCACTTCCTGCGACTCTATCGTTTGTACTCCTCGCTATCTACTCTCGCTTCAACCTCCTCTCTATTATGTAAACTCCTGACTGACATTGGGAGAGGATGTTTTTTTAAGTTTTCTCTTTCTAGAATTTTCTGTCCTGTGTGCCCATCGCATTTATATTCGCATATTTCCTTCAACATAATTTATCACCAGAGGTTTTATGTTTTTAACATATCTATTTTTGTTTGATCTCCAGCCACAAAACATGCTTTTGAGCAATAAGGGGATCGTGAAGGTCATCGACTTTGACCTTTCCACACCTTTCAAACATGGCAGAAATTTTTACGAAAACAGGGGCACACCTGGTTATAAGGCACCAGAGGTGACAAAAGCGCATGTCTACGAAGGTCCCCCAGTCGATGTGTGGGCACTTGGCGTCCTATTCACGACATTATTTGGTGGACTTCACTTTGATGGACATAATATTATTGAAGTGAGTATTGTTTTTGATGGTGTCATGATCATGAATGTGGTGTGAAGGAGATGCAGTTGCTGAGGGTGTGTTGTGTGAAGGGAATCTTGAGTGTTTCATATGCAGTGCCTTGAGAAGGTATTCATGCCACTTAACTTTTTTCCCTTTTGTTGTGTTACAGCCTGAACTTAAAATGGATTAAATTCACATTTTTTGTAACTGATCTACACATAATACCCCATAATGTCAAAGTGGATTAAAAAAATATATTTTTTACAAAATAATTTCAAATGAAAAGCTGAAATGTCAATAAGTCTTCAACCCCTTTGCGATGACACTCCAAATTGAGGTCATGTGCATCCAATTTCCTTTGATCGTCCTTGAGATTCTCCAGAACCTGATTAGGGTACACACGAGGCCAATTCAATTGATTGGACATTATTTAAAAAGAAACACACCTTTCTATATAAGGTCCCACAGTTGACATTGCATGTCATAGCAGAAACGCGACCATGAAGTCCAAGATACTGTCTGTAGAACTCTGAGATAGAATTCTGAGGAGGCATAGATCTGGGGAAGGAGATAAAACAATTTCTAGTGTTTTGAAAGTTCCCAAGAGCACAGTTAGTATGGCAGATAGGTGCAGGAATTGTGCCTTTGATGATACAAGTATGGCATTTTGCACACAGTCAGAGTACGTCCTAAGAAAGATATTTGGCTATAGGGCCATCGCAGATTTGTCCTTTTTTGAAAAATGGCCACCGTTGTCACAGGAAAAATCTGCGATGGCCCGACAGCCAATATCTTCCTTAGGGCATACTCTGTGTGCCAACTCTTGTGCTTCTATCATCAAAGGCACAATTCTCCCAAATATTTCATCTATCTGCCGTACTAAAAATTGGGTGCCATTTTTATTGGACACATCTGTGATGACTCCAATAGTCAGAATATTTAACTGTGTACCAAATACCATGCTGGGATGATTCAAACAGCAGTTTATACAAATGAATATGCCATATTCCATATACCATAATATACCATATAAATGATGGCCATTTTCAAATCATTGTTGTCACAGGACAAATATATGACAACCCGATAGTTAAGGGTCTTTAATTATGTGCCAAATGTCAAGCTTGTATGACCACAACAACAGTTTATACACAGTAATGTACCAAATATATGTAAAATAACAAGCAATGGAGGCCATTTTGAAAAATGGCCGCCATTGTTGTCACAGGACAAATCTGCAATGGCTCTTTCACCAAATATCTTCCTAAGGGCATACTCTAACTGTGTGCCAACTCTCGTGCTTGCATCATCAAAGTCACAATTCTCCCAAATATTTCACCTGTCTGCCGTACTAAGTGAGCTCCCCATGAGGAAATGCAAAGAATATGAAACTACCCAGACTTTTTCGGGGTTAGTCCCTTGTTGTCCGACCAAACTGAGCAACCCATCAAGAAGGACCTTTGTCAGAGAGGTGACCAAGAACGCAATGACCACTCTGAGAGAACCACAGAGTTCCTTGGCTGAGAAGGGAGAACCTGCCAGGTGGACAACAGTCGCTGCAGCACGTCACAAATCTATGCTTTATGGGAGAGTGGACAGACGGAGGCCTTTCCTGAGAAAAACGCATGACAGCATGCCTGGATTTTGCAAAAAGGCACGTGAAAGACTCAGAGCATGAGGCATATGATTCTGTGGTCTGATGAGACAAATATTGAACTATTTGGCCTGAATGCAAAGGGCCACGTCTGCAGGAAAAACAAACACAGCTCATCACCCATCTAACACCATCATTGCTGTGAAGCATGGTGGTGGCAGCATCATGCTATGAGGATGCTTTTCAGCGGCAGGGACGGGGAGACTTGCAAGGATAGAGGGGGTAATGTGGGTGGTTTGTGTACACCCACCCAGCTGCTGGTGGCATCATTTTTCTGTGGGCGCATCTGCCGCTGATGCAATGCCTCTCCTTAACCAGTTATCTGGGACTCATTTTGCCGAGCTCGGAAGGATGACAGGCTGAGTCAACCCCACCTGGCGTTCATGCAACGGGATTCGAACTCAGGACCTTATAATCCCAAGCCCGCTGCCCTAACCATGAGGCCAACACCAGGTGATGAGGCAACAATGAATGGAGCCAAATACAGACAAATCCTTGAGGAGAACCTTCTTTTTCCTTTTGGAGAACCTTTTTTTTTCCTTGAGGAGAACCTTTTCTTCAGAGTATGCAAGACCTAAGAATGCAGCAGAGATTTACGTTCCAACAGGGCAATGACCCCAAGCATACTGCCAAACCAACACAGGAATGGCTTGATAACAAGAACGTGAAAGTCCTTCAGTGCCCCAACCAGAGCCCAGACTTTAATCGCATTGAGAATCTGTGGGAAGACTTGAAGAATGATGTTCACTGACACTCCTCATCCAACTTGACAGAGCTTGAGCAAATCTGCAATGCAGAATGGAAGAAAGTCCCCAAATCCAGATGTGCAAAACCGAAAGATACCGAAGAAGACTCAAAGCTTAAAAAAAAAAACTTTTTTTTTTTTTTTTTGTATACAAGATCGAGGCATGTGGAAGAGCTAACATCAATCACAAAAAAAAAACGGAAACACAAAATGGAGGAGCAGAGGACAAGATGGGGAGAGAGAGGGAAGCACACAAGTACAACAGAACAACACAGGGACAAAGAGAACAGGGACAATTGAATATCCGTGGGAGGGAGAGGGCTTGGGGGGAGGAGGCATGGGAAGGCGGGGGGTGGGGGGAAGGTATAAAACACATGGACACTGCTAGAACTTCCAGGAAAGAAAGAAGTCAGGATTTCAAAATAAGTGGATCTGGGGTGAATTAACGGGGGTAGAAAAGATAAAGGTTTTGGATGCGGGAAGACAAGAGATGGTGGTGAACAGCTGTTTTAAAGACCTGGAGGGAGGAGTGGAATTGAAGAGAGTGAGGGGGTTTTTTCCAGAGGCAGGAGTAAAGAAGAATGAAGGTGTGAAGGTGAGCAGAGAGTCTTGATTTTGGCAATTTCACCAGAAGAGGGTGACTGGCAGATCTTGTGCGACCTGTCGGAATATTTGGGGGACAGAACGCAGATAGAGCTGGGGGAGCTCGGCCGGATAGGAGTCGGTACAAGACAGAACTGTTCAATTTTAAAATGTTTAAACTTTCCCCTGAAGTGCTGTATTCTGTCGTATATTATAACACTTTTTTGTTCTTCTTCCTTAAAAGGGTGCTTTCGACTTGATCACCAAATCTATTCATTCCATCTCTCACAGTTCCTCCTTTCTACATTCCCTAAACTCACCAGCACTCCACCCCCCCTCCAGCGTCCTCAAACGTATCTCTGACTTGAAAGTCACAAGATACTCATTTTGCAATAAATGTTCGTTTTCCATTAATCGTACACTTTCTAAAATCCAAATTCACTCCTCCCCTCCAAATCTTCCCCATCACCCATCCCTTTCAAATCTCCCCCCTTGCCCCTTCCCTCCTAAACTCCAACCTGACCCCTCCCCTCCGAGACTCCCCCTCGCTCCTCCCCTCCTAAACTCCCCCCCACCCTCCCCTCCAAATCGCCCCCATCTCCCATCCCTTTCAAATCCCCCCCTTGCCCCTTCCCTCCTAAACTCCCCCATAACCCCTCCCCCTATAAAATCTGCCCTCACCCCTCCCCTCAAAATATCCCCACCCTCATTTTTTCTCCATTTCCCTCCTCTCACCCCACCTCCTCAAAGCGTCCTCCCCGCTTCTTCCCCCTTCCAACTTTCCCCTTCATCTCCCCCAAACTTCTTCCTCGCTCTGCCCCCTCCTCAAATAACACCTCACTGTGCCTCACCCAATCACCATCAAACCTTTTCTCCATCCCATCCTTCCCTTTCTCCTAGCTATTCTGAAATCTCTGACACACATTCAACAGCTCTTCCTCCTCTTCCACATCTTAACCTATTCCTCACCCCCCCCCCCCCTGTTCTGCAGGTGGGGTTGCTATCTTTATCAAAAACTCTCTTCCTCACTCACCCTGCACTGCCCTCTCTCCACCTCACCCCCAGGAGTACCTCTGGCTACGGCTTCCCCTTCGCTCCCACCGTTTTGTTCATATGTGTGTTGTACCGGCCACCAAACAGTGATGACTCCATCGACATCTGGCTGTCTGATAATATGGACCAACTTCTATCTACTCATCCCAACTCTCTCTTCCTCATATGTGGTGATTTCAATTGTCACCATGCCAGTTGGCTGGGTGTGGGTACCTCTCTCACCAGCCATGGCTTCTCAGCAAAGGACTTCTGTGACTCACTGGGACTGACACAATCTGTCAATTTCCCTACCCCGATCTCAGTCAACGGAGCATCTTCTGTTCTTGAATTGGTTATGACTAACTTCCCTGCAAATGTCTGCTGCTCTTCTTTTGCTCCAATCGGCTCATCTGATCATGTGCTTGTTAAAGTGGACATCTCTCTGACCATTTTCAGAGAGCCTCTTCAGCGTCGACGAGTCTGGCATTACACTCAGGCCAACTGGCACGGTCTTCAAGCAGCCATCAATCATCTGGACTGGTCTCCCATCTCCACCGCCTCTGACATCAACTCATCCTGGGACTTCTTCCAAAGTAAATTGCTCTCTCTCATGCACAGATTTATCCCATCTCGTCTTCAGTTGTCATACCTTCCTCCCGTCCATGGTTCACGGAATCTTGTGGTGAGGCAGTTGCCCAGAAACAACTTGCCTTCGCCTCCTGGAAAGCAAATCCAACGGAAGGAATCAAACAAGTGTGTGTCCACCCTCAGGAGAGCGAGGAAACAATATCTCTCCTCACTCAAGACTGAACTCTCAAACCTGTCTCCCTCTTGCAAATCCTGGTGGTGTCTGGTCAAATCTGTTCCTGGTGTTTGTTCCCCCTCCATCCCCTCCCTTACCTCAAACGGCTACACAGCTGACTCCGCTCGTGAAAACGCTGAATTCCTAAACTCTGTGTTTGCCTCTAAATCTTGTGTCCCAAACTCACCCCTTCTCTGTATCCACTGTGCCCAGTCGAACCCAGCTGCTCCTGGACTCTGTGTCCTTTTCTCCTGACAAGGTGGAGAAGTTTCTGTCATCCCTCAACTCTGATTCTGCAATTGGACCTGACGGCCTCAGCCCACGGGTCCTAAAATCCTGCTCTGCCACTCTTTCACTCCCTCTCTCTGTTCTCTTCACCCTCTCTTTTGCTCAAGGTCATCTGCCATCAGCTTGGAAATCAGCCAACATCACCGCTTCACACAAACTAGAACGGGCACTCGGTAGAGCGCATACCTTCGCCGCAGCTACTGTTCTGTACTTGCCATGGGAGTGTAGGGAACAGAACAGTGAACAGTTTGGTGCTGATTTCATGCAAATCGGATAAGAATTGACCGAGTTATGACAAATAAAAATACGATTTTGACCTTTTCGTGACCTTGACCTTGACCTTTGACCCGATTGCTCCCAAAATCTAATCAAATGTGTCCCGTATAATAACCAATCATCCCACCAAATTTCATGCAATTCGGTTGAATACTTTTTGAGTTATGCGAATAACATACACACACACACACACACACACAGACATACAAATAAATACACAGCGATCAAAACATAACCTTCCGCTTTTGCGAAGGTAACAAGGTGCATAAACAGATCCTTGCAACTACAGACCAATCAGCCTTCTCCCAGTTATCAGCAAAGTTATGGAATCTATGCACACCTGAGCTCCTCACCACATACAAGGCTTTCATCCGCAGCTCAAAGGAATAGGCCACGTGCAAAGGCCTCTGGGCCAGTGCTCCTGCCTCACACCCAGCTCGTCTTCACGCTGTTGAAACCAAAGCTTTCAGAATCATTGGAATCTCCCGCGATGAAGCTAACTCCGAGGGCCTTTTGACTCACTCACCGCAGGCAGGTTTGTGGTCTTTCTGTCTTCGACCGACTCCTCTCCGGCCTTGCTCCCCCAGCTCTCTCTGTGCTCTGTCCCCCAAATATTCCGACAGGTCGCACAAGATCTGCCAGCAACCCTCTTATGGTTAAACTGCCAAAATCAAGACTCTCTGCTCACCTTCACTCTTTCATTCCTCTCTTCTCCCGTCTCTGGAACAAACTCCCTCATGCTCTTCAATCCCACTCCTCCCTCCAGGTCTTTAAAACAGCTGTTCACCATCATCTCTGATCTTCCCGCATCCAAAACCTTGATCTTTTCTACTGTTACGTGGTCCCCTCGGTGAATACCTGGTCTCGGTGACCCCCAGACCGTGAGAGGAACTTCGCCAGAAAGCTGTATTATATATGCGCTTTCGCCACGCAATCCATATGAATTTCACCCAAGAGACAACTGATGTTCAAGGATATATTTCAATGGTAATGATACCATACAATTTCAAGGATACAACCACGGAGATTTTCCCCGCGCAATCAACAATACACAACCATCAACAATTCCCAACCCACCATCAATTCCCTATGATTAAGATGGCCATCTTATATACGTGTGTCCCGGTGAGTACTCACGACCCCCTTTTGGTCTCGGTCCCGCACAATGTCTCTGGGCCCCTCCTGACCAAGATGATGGTTGGCGTCGCCGCACTCGGGCGGTTGAACGAACCCCGGGTGGACGTGTTTCCACCGGGCAGGTATCGTACCCGGCACCCCGGCTACAGCCCCTCGCGGCCACGCGAAGCGGGGACGGGAAAGCAAGCCAAAAGCCCCACGCCGCTTGCCAGGCGTGTTAGGCCCCAACGGGCGACCCGTACGCGTCTTTTTAGACGGGGTCGCGAACGGCGCCAAACGCTGGGTCGGTGCACGGCCACACGACCGTTTGACGTCCACCGGGCAGGTATCCGTCCCGGTAACTCCTCTCGCCAGACAGGCTCGGGAACGCCGCTTTTCCACACGGCTCAATCAATCCCACCTTTCGTCGGTGCGGGGCGAGGAAGAAGAATACTCGTCCTTTTTTCCTCGTGTCTTTTCCCTTCCGTTTCCGGTCACTTCCGTTTCCGGCCACTTTTTCAGAAGGGCTCCTGACCCTCCAACCACAACAACTACACAACAACTTAATATACTACACACGGATAAGCAAAGACCTGAATGGTAATTCACATACATTCACATAAATATGTAACACTCCCCCCCTTCAAGAAAGAAAGTTTGAACCCAGCGAAAACTTTCTTTGCCGGCCAATTTGGAGAAACAAACCAGATAACTCAACCCCCCCCACATTATCAGTTCCCCCCGGGAACAGTTATCACTTAAAAATAAAGCAACCAAAATTTCACCACAACCCCTCCAGATTACTCACTCTGGACTAAGCACCAGCAACGACATTGTCCCTGCCAAATCAAACTCCATCTCATGACCCTCTGACTTTGACCGTCAGTTTCTTGTGAATGAAGGTTAAGGGGTTGATCAAAGATCCAAAGTTAAGCCACTCGATAGCACTTTTTCCGGGAGGCCAAGCCGAGTATTCACTACATGGATGCCTTTAGGAACGTGGAGTTCACGGTTAGTCCGTGCAGGAAAGTTCTCTACATGGGCGCCTTGAGGAACGTGGAGTTCACGGTTAGTCCGTGCATGAAAGTTCACTACCTGGACGCCTTTAGGAACGGCGTTCACGGTTAATCCGTGTAGGAATCTTGGCTCGGCGGCTCCGCCGCATTCAGTGCTTCAACTTCTCAGAACTTCCTTAATAATGAGGGTGGGACCACTTGTCCCTGTAGTCCCATGAATAGCGGTCTCCTTCTCGGCCACTACTTTGCCCATCCTTCCTTCGGGAGCGGCCGTAACTCAGGGAGCCTCCATAATAATATTGATTGCGGCCACCACCAAAACTACCGCCCAGTTGTCCTCTCCTGTAGACCTCTCGACGCCTACGAAATGCCTTCCCTACTGTTATGGTCCGACCCTCCAAATCCTTGCCATTCCAATTCTTCTCTGCCTCTCTGGCGTCTTTTGTGCTGGCAAACGTGACAAAGCCGAACCCTCTTGACTGTTGCGTTTCCCAGTCTCTTACCAACCGCACTTCCACCAGCGGCCCATATCTGTTGAAGACAGAGGTCAGAACTTCTTCCTCTGTTTTGAAGTTCAGTCCCCCTACAAATAACTTGGCACTTTTGTCGCCATCCCGAGCTGGTGTGGTGTTATTTTCCCTGCTGGGCTCTGTACCAACCCTCAGGTTACCATAAACTTGACCCCCGGCCAAATCATTCCCGATAACCACAGATACACCCTCTACAGGAAGCGTGGCTTGTAAACCGACGGTGACCGGTCCTGACACCAAATCGGACTCCAAATGGATGACATGAAGGGGAGCACTAACACCGCCCCCGATCCCCTGTAAACGAACACTATCCCCCGTTGCCGTCTCCTCGGACCATGGCAAAATGCCTTCAAGCATTAAATATTGATGTGCCCCTGTGTCCCTCAATATCCTAACCGGTTTCCGGTTAGTCGAGGCTCCATCCCGTGACACAAACCCCTCTGAAATAAATGGTTGGTAACCCTTTTGATGGCGATTTCTCACAATGGCCATTGCATTTGGAGTCGTAGTAGTCGGACTCCGCTCTGGGTCTTCGCTTTTCATGCGGTAACAACTGGACATCAAGTGTCCCGGTTTCTTGCAAAAAGCGCAAGTAGGCCCGGAGGAAAAACTCGTGGTCTGCCTCGGGCCCCCCGAACTATAAGTTTGTCTTGGGCCCGCATCCCTCTGATTTCGAACAGGTGGGGTATCATAGTTGTCCCCATAATCATCTCGAGGCCGCCGCCATGTATGGTCGTTCTCCGCACCTGCTGTTCCCCACCTCCCCTGCGGAGATCTAGGCGAGGAGTTAGGTTCGTGGACCCCTATTCGGTGGGTTAAGGCATAATCATCTGCCATGGTGGCTGCGTCCCACAACTTTGGTACTTTCTTTTCCTGCAGGTACACTTTGATGTCCTCGTGGACACACTGCTGGAATTCCTCCACCAGGATCAAGTCCCGCAATGTCTCGAAGTCTTTCCCGACTCCTTTTGACTCACACCACCGATCAAACATGTTTTCTTTCACTCTGGCAAACTCCACATGGGTCTCACTCTCCCTCTTCCTGGCATTCCTGAATTTTTGCCTGTAAGCTTCCGGAACCAACTCATACGCTTTGAGGATGTGCATCTTCAGTACCTCATAATCTGCACATTGGTCCATTGGTAGCGCCGAATAAATTTCCTGAGCTTTCCCCACCAGCACACTTTGCACGAGTATGGTCCAGGCCTCCTCCGGCCAGTTTAATTGTCGAGCCACTTTCTCAAAGTGTGGAAAAAATTTCGCGACTTCTTTTTCACTGAACGGTGGAACCAGCCTCACATGTCTGCCCACATCCCAGGTTTTCTGGTTAGGTGTCGACCCCGTCAGCAAGGGTGGTGCCTCTCCCCGTTCTCTCATTAACTCCAGCTCCTTGAATTTGATTTCTTGCTGAAGCTCCATGTCACGTTCCTTTAATTCCCTTTCCGCTTTTCTCTCCTCTGCTTCGAGGTCCCTTGCAGCTCTCCTCTCCTCCGCTTTTCTCCCTTCTAACCTTTCCTGGAGTTCTCTTTCCACTCTCCTTTCCTCTGCTTGTTTCTCTTCTCTCCTCGCTTCTGCTTTCCTTTCCTCTTCTTTTAACCTTTCCTGGAGTTCTCGTTCCACTCTCCTTTCCTCTGCTTGTTTCTCTTCTCTCCTCTCTTCTGCTTTCCTTTCTTCTTCTGCTCTTTCCTTTTCTGCTTTCCTTTCTTCTTCTTTAATCCGTTCCTGGCTCTGTAATTGCAACTCCAGTTTCCGGAGCTCAACGTCTTCTGGTTCTTCGGGTAGCCACTCCCAGGCTAACTCGTCCCATGTTCCTAATCCCACCATAGATTCTATCACCGTGGCCTGCAACTCTGCCTTCCTCAAATTAGTTCGGACCTCCAAGTTAAAATGTTTGGCCAATTTCAAGAGGTCCGACTTTAGCAACGCTCGGAACTGTGCCTCACTCGGGGTTACCACAAAGTTCTGTGCCACAAACGCCATGGTGCCTATCGTTAACACCTGTTAACCTTCACCCAAGACTTTACCCCAATTTCTCAAAAAATTTTTTTTACCAATTAATAATTAATTAATAAATTTTAATTAATAAAAAATTATTATTTTATTATGTTATACAATTTTAAATCCCGGACGTAGACCCAATTGCGAAACCGCAAATCGTAATTTGGACGAGCCCCCAATTCTGTTACGTGGTCCCCTCGGTGAATACCTGGTCTCGGTGACCCCCGGACCGTGAGAGGAACTTCGCCAGAAAGCTGTATTATATATGCGCTTTCGCCACGCAATCCATATGAATTTCACCCAAGAGACAACTGATGTTCAAGGATATATTTCAATGGTAATGATACCATACAATTTCAAGGATACAACCACGGAGATTTTCCCCGCGCAATCAACAATACACAACCATCAACAATTCCCAACCCACCATCAATTCCCTATGATTAAGATGGCCATCTTATATACGTGTGTCCCGGTGAGTACTCACGTCCCCCTTTTGGTCTCGGTCCCGCACAATGTCTCTGGGCCCCTCCTGACCAAGATGATGGTCGGCGTCGCCGCACTCGGGCGGTTGAACGAACCCCGGGTGGACGTGTTTCCACCGGGCAGGTATCGTACCCGGCACCCCGGCTACAGCCCCTCGCGGCCACGCGAGGCGGGGACGGGAAAGCAAGCCAAAAGCCCCACGCCGCTTGCCAGGCGTGTTAGGCCCCAACGGGCGACCCGTACGCGTCTTTTTAGACGGGGTCGCGAACGGCGCCAAACACTGGGTCGGTGCACGGCCACACGACCGTTTGACGTCCACCGGGCAGGTATCCGTCCCGGTAACTCCTCTCGCCAGACAGGCTCGGGAACGCCGCTTTTCCACACGGCTCAATCAATCCCACCTTTCGTCGGTGCGGGGCGAGGAAGAAGAATACTCGTCCTTTTTTCCTCGTGTCTTTTCCCTTCCGTTTCCGGTCACTTCCGTTTCCGGCCACTTTTTCAGAAGGGCTCCTGACCCTCCAACCACAACAACTACACAACAACTTAATATACTACACACGGATAAGCAAAGACCTGAATGGTAATTCACATACATTCACATAAATATGTAACACTACCCCCGCTAATTTCACCCCAGATCCACTTTTGTGAAATACCAACTTCTTTCCTGGAAGGCCTTTCAGTGTCGATGTGTTTTCTACTTCTCCCACCTCCCCCCAAGCCCTCGACCTTCCGCAGATCTCCCGTTAACTCTGCTGTCAAATGTTGTACTTGTGTGCCCCCCTCTCTCCCCCTATCTTGTCCACTGCTCCCCATATTATATGTTTTATGTGTCTGTTTGATGTTTTGTGTGATTAATGTTTGCTCTTTCACGAGCCTCGATATTGTGTGCAAAAAATTATATATATATATATATATATATATATATATATATATATATATATATATATATATTAGATATTTCTGTATTTCATTGTCAATTATTTTGCAAAAAATTCTTTTCAAAAAAAACTACTTTGGCATTATTTGGTGCCGTATTTTCCGGTGTATTGACAGCGGCGGTGTATTAACCGCACCCTATTTTTCACCCTGCAAAAAAAAAATCATTAATCCTCCCGTCAAAGCTTGATGTAAGACTGGAAATGCGTCGTCTTATCAGCTGTGTCATCGTGTCGATGTTGGGTGATGTGTGTGCGACACCGAACCGACAGATCATGGCATGCCATTAACGAGTAGGCCCACGACGGGCTCGTCTTGATGTCCACAATGTCGTCCTCCTTGGCAAAGCTCCTTGCCTTCAGCCTGAGAGCAAGTGTTGAGCAATTGTTGCAAATGAAAACATGTAAATTAAAACTGCTTTCCCATTATATGAGGCAGAGGTTAATATGGAGGGTTTCCAGAAACTGAGAGAGCGGAAGACGATGGAGAGGGAAGGCAATCTAGCCAGAATCCGGGTGTTCTCACGAACACGTTTTCATGTTGTTCAGTGCGAAAATGTAATCGCAGCATTGCTTACGCACTCGAGTTACGCAATTCCTAAAAATGGTGTAAATGACAGATGCGCACGACTCCAAAAATGCGCAAACAGAACACACTTAAAACGCGAAGATACCAAACTGGACTGGAATTGTCACATTAAAGAGTGTGGTGATGTCACACGCGAGGAAATAGTGGTGTTTTTTTTTCATTTAAATCATGTATTTTTAGCCTTTCTGTGTGGAAGAAAAATTTAATCTGAATCACTTTACGAATTAATTTTGAAATCCAATGAAGCGATCTGCAGGGGAAGCGAAATGAGGCGCCCAAAATAGGTATTTGCTTTATTCTCAGAAACTACACACACAATTCTGATGAAACTTGACCACAACGTTGATTACCTGTGTTTTGCCAAAGTTTGTTCATGGCATTAAAAACTAGAACAATGCGACTGTGTCGCCAATATGCCTCCGCATAGAACTAACAATGGGTAGATGCCATCACTCTGCATATGTATGGGTTGGGGATTAATTTTGTGAAGTTTCGTGTTGATCGGATAACTTTCGGTTTTCTATCCAAGATGGCTACCAAATCACGTGTCCTATGACATCATCATTTTCAAACTATATGCAACAGTGCTGTTAGATGATGTTTGTAAAATTTCACATCGATAGGGTGAGCAGTTTCAGGGATACAATTATTTAAAATTTTCCTTCAATCCAATTTTGCTGCCAAATCATGTGACCTACGATGTCATGAATTTAATGTTTCAATGCAAATGGGTCATAGATCATGTGCATGCAATTTCAGATTTTTAGGATAAGTAATTCGATTAAAACATTTTTGGCTGGTATACCACTTCACCGATGATGTTATCATTATCATGCTTTTGTTCCCCATTGGGAGTACTTGACAATGTGCCAAGTTTCAAATTTTTCCATTCAGCGGTTTCCAAGAAATAATTTTTTTATTATTGCTTTTAATCCAAGATGGCTGCCATGCCAAGTGACCTATGACATCACAATTATCATAAAAACATTCTGCGTAGGTGTCACTCCTCCCCTGAAAGTTTTGTCTCAATCGGACATATGGTTGCTGAGAAAAACGAGGTTTTGCCCAGACGGACGGACGTACGGACGGACGGATGGATGGAACGACAGACAGACAGACAGACGGACGGATGGACAGACAACCTGAAAACATACTGCCTCCGGCGACTTTGTCGGTGGAGACATAAAAATCAGGCCCTATGAAGGTGTAGGGGGTTTGCCCCCCTCCCAAATTGGTATTTCCTTTCTTCTCAGAAACTGTACACACAATTTCGATGAATCTTGACCACAACCTTCATCACACGTGTTGTACAAAAAGTTTTTCACAGCATTTTTAAAAATCGGGCATTAGGAGGGTCTTTAGGGGGGGCGGAGTTGAAGGTTGAAGGTTGAAGGTTGAAGGTTGAAGGCAATGAAGTGGTATACCAATGTTGAACAAAACCAGGTTGAAGGCAATGGGTGATTGACCACTATGGCCGGGCCCCTTCTGCTTGGGTGCCTGGCACAGAGGCGCCATAGGAGCCATTGTAAACCCGGCCCTGGAGCTCTAAACATTTCCCGATATGTAGAATGTAGATCCACTGGTATATGTGTGACAATTGGAATAGAATTGAGATTCAGCATTGATTGTTTCTAAGACTTTTTTTCTATATCTGTGGATTAACCACACCCCCCACTTTAACTTTTTGTGGATAAAAAACGCAGTTAATACACCAGAGAATACGGTATTATGTGTCGTAATCAATGACAAAAAAAATCTCAATGTAATCCATTTTTAATTAACTGGTGAGGTACCCGTGCTACGCACAGGTGGGAGGACAGAAGCAAACAGACAATGCAGAAACGGCGAATGCTGAAGCATGAAACCAATAAATTCCACATTCCTGTAGCACCTTCAGTCACACGTCAGACATGGACAGCAAGTTTGTGAAGGACTTACATGAAAAACGTACCCGTTCGCAAACAAACGGGTACGTTTGTTCCATACCCAGTCAATGGTGAATCTGCACATGGCGATCCGTGAATTCACGTTTAGAAAGTAGAAACCATCACGGCATTTCGTCATTCACTTGAACTCGACATCTTTTTTGACTCCAAACAGCAAAACTCCAATCACAAATGAAATAACATTAATATCAAAAATAAACTTTTAACAACATTCGTGACATAAACAAATATTTAAATCCAGATGTGAAGTTCCGTACGGTTGGGTGAATACAATTACAAATTCAAAATCGTAATTGTATTCACTCAATTCCATTCATCAATTGATACTTTAACAAAACGATTAACACGATTAACGTTTAACGATTTAACATTACGATTGAATCACGGTTGAATTTGGATATGATCAAACCCGCGCATTGCCGTCATCTGTCCACTTCCGCATTCGCGGCAGGTTCATAATTGTCATCAAAATCTAAACAGTATTTCTATAATTTCAATTAAAGCCACATCACTGTTCTTGTCGGTAAATATTATTCCATCGTGTTTGGAAAATTGGAAAACTTGGAAAAATTGGAAAAACAATATAGCCTATTTTACTCCCAGGGGTCTCAGGAATACCCACCCAAAATATCGTTGAGATCGGTTGAGCCGTTTTTGCGGTACCTTCGAACGGACAGACGGACATTTGGTGAATAACACACCTACAACACAACTTGGAAAAATTGGAAAAACAATATAGCCTATTTTACTCTATTTTACTCCATTTTACTCCTTTCTAGTAAGATACTATAACACAACAAAATGTTTTTTTTTTTTAAGTCAAGGGGTGTGAATACTTTCTGAAGGCACTGTATCAGGAATAATTGATGAATGAAAATGTATTTTATTTGTTTCAAGTCAAACCTTGGTCATTGCATCAGTGAGTGCTTCTTTGGAATGTGCTTGTTATGCAAATGTAAGTATTCGATTGCGACAAATGTGTAGGATTCGGTCACAAATACATTTGTTTTGCTTCTTTGCAGATATCACATGACAAGACTGACTTCAATGTGGGAAGCAGTCCACCAACCTTTGCAAGGGATACATTGGTTTCCCTTCTGACTGCAATGCTTCGGAAGGATCCAATGGAGAGGCTCACCATGGCGGTGAGGGATTGATACCGTTTTGAACTGCAGTGTTTTAATTGCATGAACAAGAATGTTCATACATGCTGGAGTTACTGACCTCTTGTTATTGTTGATGAAAATACAATTGCTCACCAGTAGTCAGGGCCCTTAGGGATATTTTGGTTCAAATTCTTCCAAAAGCATCAAATTTGGCGCAGATGTTGCCCATGCCATACTCTTTCGATTTTTGACGGCACCAAGGGTGGTATGATCCGGGGACCATACCGGTCCATCCCGCCATGTCACCTGACGTATGACGTCATAATTAGGATATGCATCCAATCACATGGCGTACTATAAGTGGTCAAAGTTCAAAATGAATCGATCGAAAAATGAAGGCAGGGATCCATTTTAAAGGTTTTCATAAATCCAATATGGCCGCCAGGTCACATGACCTATGACGTCATATTTATGACATGTATACAATCATGTATACATGAACCCGGATCATGATTGCACAAAAATTCAACACAAGGAAATGGCATACAGTTCATAAAACATCAAAATCCGTACCTTTGTAATTAGACTGATGAACTGCATATGCCTGAAAATTAGGAAATAGACATGTAAATATTTCCTCTAATTGTCAAAAATAAGGTCAGAGTTCGATTACCCAACCCAGAAACATAAAATGGTGAACCTCGCGTAAATCTTGACAAAAAACTCAAAAACCGACATGTTTGACTCAAAAATGACCTTTAAGATGACCTTGAGGGTTGACCTTGACCTCGAATCATCAAAATAACATCATAATTGGATTCCTCGACCTCGAAAACCCCTGAAAAGTGGTATCATACATGATTCCATCCCTTTTGGTTATTTAACTGATTTTCCTCGAATCCGGGTGGCGGCCATTTAGTATTTCGCCAATATGGGGCCCCCGGGGGGGGGGGGGTGCCCATCTTGGCGCCCGCCAAAAATCAAAAGAGTATGGCATGGGCAACATCTGGGCCAAATTTGGTGCTTTTGGAAGAATTTGAACCAAACAGCCCCAAAATATCCCTAAGGGCCCTGACTACAGTGCAGGTGTTTCCTGATCATGTTTATATTTGTTTCCAACACATCCAATGTTTTGCAGGAAATTGTGAACCGCACATGGTTCAAGGAAAATCACCCGGTGAAATTTTTACGGTAACTGGCACTCCTTTTGTACTCTTTTTACATCTTCAATTCTTATTGTTTCACTGCAGAATGGAGCTTAATGGAAAAGCATGGTGATAGAGGACGTGAACTTATAATAGGGCAGCAGAGAAAGTCTTGAACAAAATAAACATGAACCTCCGGTTCCAGGTCCGAGTGTGTTAAACTTCAATCGTGCCACGTGTCTTTCCAGTTTATCAAAGCGAAGTGTTCAGACCAGATCCGTTGTCTCTCACTGTTTGTAGCTCTGCCACCATCAACGGGCGTAGGTTATGTTGTTGGCACTCCTGTCTGTCTATTTATTTGGTTGTCTGTGAAGAAGATATCTGAGTGTGGATGGATTTGGGCCAATTTGATTTTGGTTCACGTCTGGAATCGGATCCGGCCTATTGGTGGGATGCAGAACATAAACTGCTAAACCTTTCAGAGATATTGGCTCGACCGAATGCCCATTCTAGTCTATTTATCTGTTCTCCGCCAGTCTGTTTGTCTGTCTGTTCACTTAAAAATAAAGTCACCATCGCTTTTAAGCGGTGAAGCCGCTTCAATAGTTGGCTATCTCCTTTTGTCAATTATGAAGAAGAAGAACCTCTAACGCAATGTGTTTAGTTCCAAAGGGTAATTCTAATTGGTTCTAAAGGATAATTCTAAAGGTAGAAAAGAATAATTCCAATGGATTATCAAGGGTGATTCTAAAGGTTTCTGAAGGGTAATTATCATGAGTTCCAAAGGGTAATTCTCAAGGTATCTATATAATATTCTCCGTGGGTGATTCTGTCGAACGTCTGTCCGGGGGAGTGGCTACACCCGGTCTGGGAGGGTTTCACAAACAAATATCCACCATTTTGTTGACTCGCATAGCTTTGAGGCCTCTTTTGTTAGGCCTGCGGTGTCTTGCTCTCTCTCACAGTTTTCTTTTAACTCTAATTCGATATGTCATTTCATTTTTCACAGTCGCTAACATGGTTGCAGACTCGGTTGCAAAAAACGTGAAGAAAATTCAATTAAAGCTACCGTTTATAGAACAAAATGCATTTTCAAAGGCCTGTCACAGATAAAGGCCATTCATTGAGTCTCCATCACGGCGTTATCTCAACTCTAATTCACCATCTGATTTCATTTTTCAGTCGCTGACATGGTTTTAGACTCGGTTGCACAAAACAGGAAGGAGATTTGTTGAAAGTTAACGCACAGGAAGGAAATAGACGAGATCGGCATGGTGCATCATATACCGCCCATATAACACAGACGAGAAATATTCAATGAAAGTTAACGTTTATAGAACAAAATGCATTTTTAATGAGAAGGCCTGTACAATGTAAACTAACTATGGAATACAATATTTATTAACAACGTTTGCTTTTAATCTATTTTTACTTTGAAAAGCGAAAAGTTTTCGATACATTCATGTTTAAAAATGAAGTCACCCATGACTGATGTGCATTTTAAGACTGAATTAACACGTCTTCGATCAAAAATTACTTTTTGAAGAAACAAAGGTACATTTAGATTACAACTCGAGCAAAGGAAACCAGGCAATGGCTGTTTCGTTCGGAGCGATTATACACCGTCCAAAGAAGATGCCTTTCTTTGCTATCGGAAATAAAACCGTGAAATCTTTCATAATTTTTTTGGGGGTTTTTGCACGGGTTTTCAAGGCTCAATCAATCATGTTCACATCCAGGCTTAATAAACGAACTCCATTTCACGTGTGCATGGACCTGCAATCACTTGTGTAAAATAAATAAATAAACAGACGGTAAATTGCCAAGAGGTTTTTTTCGTTCTTATTTTATAATTTATGTCCACGTACACTTCAAATAGGTTTATTTGAAATCTTTAATTTAAAACATGTCATTTTATATGCCCTAACGAAAAGAGTAACTTTGGTTTTCGTGGGGTATTAAGGTGCAATGTAATGTTCTTATACACCGCCCAAAATACTTTTTTCCCAGGGACTTTTCCATTTGAGCTGTATTCTTTATATCGTCGGAATGTTTCATTCTTTAGACGTTGTCACAATAAAAAATTGCAATTAGGTACTCTGCACATGGGGAGAATGGCGGAGCATCGTTTACGTGTCGCCACTCGTGTTTGTAAATGCTATCTTCAAAATGAATAAAAGAATGAGGGAATAGAACGAGACATTCAATGAACGTTAACCCAGACTTGCACGGGATGCTGAGCAACAAAGACATTGGAAGGTAATGTGTGCTCAGCAGACATATACAAGAGCAGCTTTAAAGAATCCGGATTAAGTATCGGATAATATTGTTGAAGATCATCATTGCTGTGCGAGTCTGATGACGTCACAAAGCTTGTGCTGTTCTGCGAAACATTTCATTCATGAATGAACAGGATGTGGGAGTGGGTTTACACTGTGTTGCTCCAAGAGGAAAGTTAAATTACCTCTATTAAATATTTTCCGAACCTGCTTGATTGGAACAACTGTCGGAGACTCGGAGTGAGAGGGGGGGAGGAGACTAGGGAGGGGGCGAGGAGATTGAGGGAGGGCGAGGGGAGACTGGGGCGAGGGGGAGGGGAGACTGGGGGAGGGGGAGAGGAGTCTGGGGGAGGGTGAGAGGCGATGGGGGAGGGGGAGAGGAGACTGGGGGAGGGGGAGGTGAGACTGGGGGAGGGGAGAGGAGACTGGGGAAGGGGGAGAGGAGACTGGGGGAGGGGGAGAGGAGACTGGGGGAGTGGGAGAGGAGACTGGGGGAGGGGGAGAGGAGACGGGGAGCGGGAGAGGATACTGGGGGAGCGGGAGAGGAGACTGGGGGAGCGGGAAAGGAGACTGGGGGAGCGGGACAGGAGACTGAGGGAGCGGGACAGGAGACTGGGGGAGCAGGAGAGGAGACTGGGGGAGGAGAGAAGAGACTGGGGGAGGAGAGAGGAGACCGAGGGAGGGGAGAGGAGACCGAGGGAGGGGAGAGGAGACTGAGGGAGGAGAGAGGAGACCGAGGGAGGGGAGAGGAGACCGAGGGAGGGGGGAGAGGAGACCGAGGGAGGGGGGAGAGGAGACCGAGGGAGGGGGAAGAGGAGACCGAGGGACGGGGGAGAGGAGACCGAGCGAGTGGGGAGAGGAGACCGAGGGAGGGGGGAGAGGCGACTGAGGGAGGGGGAGAGGAGACGGAGTGAGGGGGAGAGGAGACCGAGTGAGGAGGAGAGGAGACCGAGTGAGGAGGAGAGGAGACCGAGTGAGGAGGAGAGGAGACCGAGGGAGGGAGAGAGGGGAGCAGGGGGAGGGAGAGAGGGGACCGAGGGAGGTGGGAGAGGCGACTGAGGGAGGGGGAGAGGAGACCGAGGGAGGGGGAGAGGAGACGGAGTGAGGGGAGAGGAGACCGAGTGAGGAGGAGAGGAGACCGAGGGAGGGAGAGAGGGGAGCAGGGGGAGGGGGAGAGGAGACTCGGGGAAGGGAAGGGGAGACTGAGGGAGAGGAGACGAGACTGGGGGAGGGGAGGAGGAGACTGGGGGAGGAGGAGAGGAGACTGGGGGAGGAGGAGAGGAGACTGGGGGAGGGGGAGGTGAGACTGGGGGAGGTGAGACTGGGGGAGGGGGAGAGGAGACTGGGGGAGGGGAGAGGAGACTGGGGAAGGGGAGAGGAGACTGGGGAAGGGGGAGAGGAGACTGGGGGAGGGGGAGAGGAGACTGGGGGAGGGGGAGAGGAGACTGGGGAAGGGGGAGAGGAGACTGGGGGAGGGGGAGAGGAGACTGTGGGAGCGGGAGAGGATACTGGGGGAGCGGGAGAGGAGACTGGGGGAGCGGGAGAGGAGACTGGGGGAGCGGGAGAGGAGACTGGGGGAGCGGGACAGGAGACTGGGAGAGCGGGACAGGAGACTGAGAGAGCGGGACGGGAGACTGGTGGAGCGGGACGGGAGACTGGTGGAGCGGGAGAGGAGACTGGGGGAGCGGGAGAGGAGACTGGGGGAGCGGGAGAGGAGACTGGGGGAGCTGGAGAGGAGACCGGGGGAGGAGAGAAGAGACCGAGGGAGGGGATAGGAGACCGAGGGAGGGGGAGAGGAGACCGAGGGAGGAGGGAGAGGAGACCGAGGGAGGAGGAGAGGAGACTGAGGGAGGGGAGAGGTGACCGAGGGAGGGGGAGAGGAGACAGTGGGTGAGGGGAGCGGGGGGAGGGGGAGAGGAGACTTGGGGAAGGGGAGAGGAGACTAGGGGAAGGGGAGGGGAGACTGAGGGAGAGGAGACGAGACTGGGGGAGGGGAGGAGGAGACTGGGGGAGGAGGAGAGGAGACTGGGGGAGGAGGAGAGGAGACTGGGGGAGGAGGAGAGGAGACTGGGGGAGGAGGAGAGGAGACTGGGGGAGAGGGAGGGCAGACTGGGGGAGGGGGAGGAGGAGAGGAGACTGGGGGAGGGGGAGAGGAGACTGGGGGAGGGGGAGAGGGGACTGGGGGAGGGGGAGAGGGGACTGGTGAAGGGGGAGAGGACACCAGGGGAGGGGGAGAGGAGATTGGGTGAAGGGGGTG
Organism: Myxine glutinosa; assembly: GCF_964187855.1. Taxonomy (NCBI): domain Eukaryota; kingdom Metazoa; phylum Chordata; class Myxini; order Myxiniformes; family Myxinidae; genus Myxine; species Myxine glutinosa. The sequence goes on along the minus strand of NC_136266.1, from coordinate 27,003,848 downwards.
GGGAGAAGAGACTGGGTGAATGGGTAGAGGAGAGTTAGGGAAGGGGAGTGGAGACTGAGACTGAGGGAGAGGAGACTGGGGGAGGGGGGGAGGAGACTGGGGGAGGGGGGAGAGGAGACTGGGGGAGGGGGAGAGAAGTGAGGAGGAGTTTGAAAGGAATGACGGGAGAGTAGTAAAGCAACACCCACTCTCCCCCGTGTGTGTGCCCCATTCTCCCCCAGGTGTGTGCCCCAATCTCCCCCGTGTGTGTGACCCACTCTCCCCCATGTGTGTGACCCACTCTCCCCCATGTGTGTGACCCACTCTCCCCCGTGTGTCCATAACTTTTTTCTCTCTGGGCCAATTCTTTTCAAATCTACACCAGCCTCCATGTGGACCCAAATTTTAGCTTGATCTTATGTCCTTTCATATTAAAAAAAACACATCATCCCCATTGACCCACAGATGGCCTCCAAAGTCCCCCATGAACAACATCATCGAGTCCAAAATCAAACACACTTTATTTAAATAATTGTGAATGTGAAACTGCATTCTTTTAACACAATCAAAACCAAAAACAGTGTTTAAAAACAAAATCTGTTTCGTAACAAAACAATCGTGCCAGGGCAGTCAGGCTATCAGTGTTACTTGGTGCTCTTGACCAGTTGATTGCAAAGCATTGACGATAGCCCCCTTATCTTCATCAGTGCGGTCATCGCTGAACAAAGGCAGTGCTGCAAGGTTCTCACTTAGGTACTACAAGTGCTACAACTTAGGTACCTCTCCCAGGAGCCAAAGTGTGAGTCTCGCAAACTCTCGGTCGTCTTCACGAGGTTGGACAGTCTCCAGGTGTTGTTGAAGGTTATGGACAACAAGAGTACGGCGAGATTCCAGCCATGCTTTCTCTGATGCACTCAAACTACCTGCACCAGCCTCGTCGCTATCAAGAGCATCAAACTTTGACTTGTCGATAACATCCCACTGTGACTTGATTCGACGAAAAAGCTCAATCTCTGGTCCCTTTGAGGTAAAGAAAGTATCGAAGACAAGAATTGTCTGAGAAGAAACAAAGTTATGGACACCAGAAATTTCACCGAATGCTGTCACACAGAGTACTTTTAGAGGGTTCTGGGAGACCACTTATTCTTGTTGGATTGCCATAAAACTTTTACTGTGTTATTTTTTCATCTAACCCCCTAGAATGACCGTGTGTGCGATATGAATGAATGAATGAATAAAATATGAATGACCGTTTTAAGGCCATTTTCCCCGCTAGAGCGGGGGTTAGCCTTGCGGGCCCCATGACTATCATGGTTCCCTGTTTGAGGCAATGTTTTTATGGCCGGATGCCCTTCCTGACGCCAACCCTTAGTCGCCTCTTACGATGCGCAGGGATACAGTGTACCTATTCTAAACCGGGATACACACCGTGAAAATGAGAAACGTGAAAAAAACGTGAAAACGTGAAACAAAGAAAAAAAATACGACATAAAAATTGGCCACCCGAATTCACATGTTATCAGAAGTAAATAAATTGTGTAGATTACATCCATTTGAGGATCTGATTAATTGCCAGGAACCATTTTGTAAAACAGAATGTGCAAGTGCAGCATCTAACCCAATATGTCCAAATGTCACACACGTCCATACCTGTGGGATTCCCATGGGTGACCCCATGAATGTAAAGGATAATTCTAATGGATTCTAAATGGTGATTCCAAAGGTTTAGAAAGTGCAATTCCAAAAAGTTCTAACGGGTAATTCTAGGGGGTTCCAAAGGTTTATTGTAAAGGTTTACAAAATGTAATTCTAATAGGGTTCCAAAGACTGTTTATATGTGATTATTAAAGGTAATTCTAATGGGTTTTGTGCGTTTCTCGGCTTTGCCAATTTCATATTAAAATGCCAAACGGAACCTCTTCCTTCAGACACTGGTGCGTTTTTGTCCCCGTCGCACAGCGTAGCGAAAGGGGGACTATGGCTTTCCCCTCCGTCCGTGTGTCCGTGCGTGCGTGCGTGTGTGCGTGCGGGCTTGCGTGTTTGTGTGCGGGCGTGCGTAAGCGAAGGACCGCATTCGAATTTGGTGTGTGGGTGCAACCCACGTCAAAATCCAAGATGGCCGCCGCCATGTATGTCTGATGCCATGTATGTCTTAACCTTGTGAGATGAATATCTTGAAAAATAAGCGAAGTACCAACGTCTAATCTGGTGTGTGGGTGTATCTAGGCATAAAGAAGAACGCTATTGAAAATTGGGTCGCCACGTCAAAATCCAAGATGGCCGCCACCATATATATGTCTGAAACGTGTGAGCGAAATATCTCGAAAAATAAGCGAAGTACCAACTGCTAATCTGGTGTGTGGGTGTATCTAGGCACAAGGAAGAACGCTGTTTAAAATTGGGTCGCCACGTCAAAATCCAAGATGGCCGCCGCCATGTATGTCTGAACCTTGTGAGATGAATATCTTGAAAAATAAGCGAAGTACCAACTTCTAATATGGTGTGTGGGTGTATCTCGGCATAAGGAAGAACGCTATTGTAAATTGGGTCGCCAGGTCAAAATCCAAGATGGCCGCCACCATATATATGTCTGAAACTTGTGAGCATAATATCTTGAAAAATAAGCAAAGTACCAACTTCTAATCTGGTGTGTGGGTGTATCTAGGCATAAGGAAGAACGCTATTGAAAATTGTGTGGCCACGTCAAAATCCAAGATGGCCGCCTCCATGTATGTCTGAACCTTGTGAGCGAAATATCATATCATAGCATGTTTTCTGCGTCTTCCACTTTGTCAACTCACATCACTTCACCGACGGGGGACCTAGGCGTAACGCTTGTTATTTTTAATTTATGGTTAAAAAGTCGAATTTTCTTGGGATTTGGTTGGGTTGAGTCTTAAACAATGTCAGTGGCAGTCAAAAATGATTTTAAAAAATTATCTCACAAGAATAGATCATGGAAGAGCCGAAAATGCTTTAGCTTTGTGAGGCCTCAAAGCACAGAACTTTTTAACATTAATAAAATCAAAACATGAGACCCCACAAACAAACCACTTTTTATGGCATAGCCCGTATTGCAAAGCCATCTAGAACAGTGTTTGTTTGTCCATATGTTCGTGTATGTATGTCCCTCACAAACGTACACCAATTAGAGCTGAGGATCTGGTCACATGACTGGGATGATGTGATGCGATTACGTCTGTGATGTCATTACGGTGTACAACGGCTGACGCCACACACCGCCATTTTGATTTCTATGCCGTTCAGACCGAACATATTGTCGAACCTGTCATATATCATCACAATCGCCATGCTCTACCTTTAGGTTTTTCATTCAGTGTGAAACACAAACAAACCCATTGTTCAAATGACCATCAAATATCGAAAGCATCGGCATTTCGGGTCTTCCAACAACACAGCACGTAAAGGCCTTCGGCTTCATGCCTTCATGCCTCACCTTCAGGCCACTTTGGACAAATTAGCCCAGGTTTCATAATACAGCAGTATCTTTTTCGTTATAACAATAATAATAACTAGCCGAAACCCGTGGAACATCCACGGAAGGGAGGATGTGGTGTATGGATAGAGTGCACCATGATGGATGGCATAGGGGATTTGCTTGTCCGAGTAAGAGTTAGGAAGAAAGATGAGAATGAAGAGTGCGTATATGAACAACGTATTTATTGCAATCTACTTAAATGACAACGCTACGATATACTTTTGAAAAATGAATGGATTCGTAATAGAATCGGCATAGCACCACTCTGGGATTGTCCCCTCAGTGGACGGCTTGCTGTCGCCTTCGACTGTCCAATCAGCGGACGGCTTGCTTCGCCTTCACCCAGCAGACGCCAATACGATGGCGTCGTAAGATGGCGTCGTATCGGCAGTTAATCGGATGCTTTTGGGCCCCAACGTCGGCTAATTCAGATTTTTCGAGTATGCCTGTACTTGATAAACAAAGAGCGCGGTTCGTAGATCGTAAATCTATTAGTGCCGTGGGCATCGGGTCACTGGGTGCGGCGGAAAAGGGATATCAAAGTCGAGTCCTTACGGTATTATTATATAGACTAGCCGAAACCCGTGGAACATCCACGGAAGGGAGGATGTGGTGTATGGATAGAGTGTACCATTATGGATGGCATAGGGGAGCGCTCATGGGATGATCTTCTTCCGTTGAGCTCCAATTTTTTCTCTTTAAGTTAAGTCCAATCAGTCCTCTCTGCTCGAAGTGCTCAGGCCATGCCTTCCCGCTCTCATACTTTTATTTCCATTTGGTGTAGAAAGAGATTGACATATCGTTTGTCTGTTTTCAGCTCGTTATCTTTAAGCTTCCTTACGTCTCGCCACCTGCTACACCTCTCTGAGTTACGAGGATTTATGCAACGTACCCTGAGTATCGCAACGTCACTCCATTTAACTTTATTAAAATGACGATAAAGACGTTTCCTTATATATCCTAATTTAAAATGTTCAAGGGAATAAAAAGACCATTTGGTTCACACCACTCGACTGTCCAATCAGCGGACGGCTCGCTTCGCCTTCGCCCAGCAGATGCCAATACGATGGCGTCGTAAGATGGTGTCGTATCGGCAGTTAATCGGATGCTTTTGGGCCCCAACGTCGGCTAATTCCGATTTTTCGAGTGTGGCTGTACGTGATAAACAAAGAGCGCGGTTCGTAGATCGTAAATCCATTAGTGCCGTGGGCATCGGGTCACTGGGTGCGGCGTAAAAGGGATAACAAAGTCGAGTCCTTACGCTATTATTATATAGCTAAAAAAAAAAAAAAAATTATATATAGATAATTATTATATCGATAATCGTAACATTATTAACATTAATAGAAATAATATAGTAAATATAATTGTAACACGGCAATCCCTTTGTCATGACTGCAAAGTTTGAAGCGGTGTATGGTTCATTGATGACTCAAAACAAATAGCATAAACCAGTGTCTCAGTGCAATGTCTTTATTGTCCCCCGTCGCACCACGGAGCGAAAGGGAGACTATGGTTTTCCCCTCCGTCCGTGTGTCCGTCCGTGTGTGCGGGCGTGTGTGCGTGCGTGCGTAAGCGAAGGACCGCATTCGAATTTGGTGTGTGGGTGCAACCCATGTCAAAATCCAAGATGGCCGCCGCCATGTATGTCTGATGCCATGTATGTCTGAACCTTGTGAGCGGAATGTCTTGAAAAATAAGCGAAGTACCAACTTCTAATCTGGTGTGTCGCTGTATCTAGGCATAAGGAAGAACCCGATTGAAAATTGGGTCGCCAAGTCAAAATCCAAGATGGCCGCCGCCATGTATGTCTGAGCCTTGTGAGCAGAATATCTTGGAAAAATAAGCAAAGTACCAACTTCTAATCTGGTGTGTGGGTGTATCGAGGCACAACGAAGAAGGCTGTTGAAAATTGGGTCGCCACGTCAAAATCCAAGATGGCCGCCACCATATATATGTCTGAACCTTGTGAGCGAAATATCTTGAAAAATAAGCGAAGTACCAACTCCTAATCTGGTGTGTGGGTGTATCGAGGCATAAGGAAGAACCCTATTGAAAATTGGATCGCCACGTCAAAATCCAAGATGGCCACCGCCATGTATGTCTGAACCTTGTGAGCGGAATATCTTGAAAAATAAGCGAAGTACCAACTCCTAATCTGGTGTGTGGGTGTATCTAGGCATAAGGAAGAACGCTATTGAAAATTGTGTCGCCACTTCAAAATCCAAGATGGCCGCCACCATATATATGTCTGAACCTTGTGAGCGAAATATCTTGAAAAATAAGCGATGTACCAACATCTAATCTGGTGTGTGGGTGTATCTAGGCATCAGGAAGAAACCTATTGAAAATTGGATTGCCACGTCAAAATCCAAGATGGCCACCGCCATGTATGTCTGAACCTTGTGAGCGGAATTTCTTGAAAAATAAGCGATGCACCAACTTCTAATCTGGTGTGTTGGTGTATCTAGACATAAGGAAGAACGTTATTGAAAATTGTGTCACTACGTCAAAATCCAAGATGGCCCCCTCCATGTATGTCTGAACCTTGTGAGCGAAATATCATATCACAGCATGTTTTCTGCGTCTTCCACTTTGTTTTCATGGTAACAGACAGCTTAGATACTTACAGTGATTCTAAATAATTTTACACTTACATTATTTGCTCCCCATGTCATATGATCCTCTTCAAGTGAAGTATCAAACAAGTCCGGCTGCACCGCTGGTGGACTTTTCGTCTTGCTTTCTTCTTTTCAAGAAACACTCGCCTCTCCAAATATCCACACTTGCACCCACTCACGTAACCACAGCACCGACGCTGGTAACTTGCAGCGATTCATGTATACCAGAGACCTGTGTGGCCTGAGAAACAACATGGAGAGAAAAAAGCAAAACCCATCAGAATTACCCTTTAGAACCCTGTAGAATGATCCTTTCGAACATTAGAACACTCTTGGATTCAAACCCAGGCTAAGGGGTGTTGCAAAATAAATGATACTTTTTTTTCTCCAAAGATGAAATGAAGTTTCAATCAGATGAAAATCCAGCCAAAGGCTTCATTTCATTCAAAAATTAAAAGCTCACTTTTAATATGCGTCAATATGTCCACCATTAGCTTCAGAAACCATTTGAAGTCGACTTATAAAAAATTTCACCGTATTCACGAACATTAGTTGCAAATATGACGGACACAACATGCAGGCAAAGTGCGCGACACGTCATGATGACGCAAGCAAAATTTGAATTAAAAAATCGCGGACATGTGGTCAATACAATCTGGGAGGGGAAAAGTATCATTTATTTTGCAACACCCTACAGACAGCTCACAGGTGAGTGTAGGAGCTTGGGACAATAAGGGGAAAGAAAGAAGTGTGGTTAAAAAAACAATGGTGATATTCATCCCCTCTTTACCACGTAACATTTCTTGGCTTCATTGGCAACTGTGTTTGAAGATAGTTGGACGGGTAGCACGGTGTAGTGGTGTTGTTTGCTGTCTGAATGTTGAAAACACAAAGTATGCAGTCTGATTTTCACCTGCCTGACTGCACTCTTATTCTGACATTGTTTCTTATTTGTGACATTTATTTAACGACACCTTTGCAAAATCTTTATTTTCTGCAGGAATGCTGAGCCTCAAGTGCAAAATGTATCTGTTGCTGAAGAGCTGCCAACTGGTGAGTTTTGAGAATTAATCTTCATAAAATATATTATTATCTCATTTACAGGTACAAGAAGAGACACCTGAAAATATTTGTTGTTGTTTTGTTTCTTTTTCAATTTGCCGGTGGTGGCTGCTTGTCCCTCATGACAGTGACACAAACAACTTCCTCTCACCACAGCAACCTTTCCCATGCATGCTCCAAACCAAATTGAGCATCACCTCAACCAATACAAAACAATACTGATTGGTAATATTAGTGGTGGAGGAGTAAGGCAAGGATTAAAATGGACAGACAAGATGATGGAATAGATGAGGAAGTTAAAGATCGAGCTGCTGGAAAAACATTTGAATGGCGTTCCCGAAGAGGCAACCTCTGGATCATAGATGGTACCAGATGATGGTGAGAAAGCAAATCAATTTCAATGAAAATGTAAAACGACATGATCAATGAGGTGGAGGAAACGCTGAAAGCAAGCAAGTAGTAGGTTTGGATTGGGAAGGATTAATGTTCCATAAATATTGTCATGTGGATGGCTCTATTAAGACAAAGCACCCACGGATGACAATCGAGCTTACTTTGAGGCGACGACCAAATACGGATTTCACTCGACAAGCACTGGAGGAAAAGAGAAGAAGAAGCGGCGAAGCTTTACCTGACACGACCCGCGCACAGTCTTCAACCCTACAGGAAATTAAACTCACGAACAAGGATTTTATATGTACAAAAATAAGACGGCTTTATTGCCGGACCCCGTGAACAAAGAGCACGATATCTAAAACCCATAATGAGCGCTTCTATATACAGACTTCTAACATGTACAGATGGGGAGGATATGAACGAAAATGCGTCGTTGTGTGTTCTGTGTGGTGTGAGCTTAGCTCTGTCTGGTTGAGGTGTGTCGGGGATCGTCAGGCTCGTTGGTGTCGTCCAGGCCCCAACCGTTCAAACCCGCCGCGGCACTGGTGTTGGCGGGAAGAAAAGCCGCCGTCCACCGTTCATGCTCTACTCGGCCCCCACTGAGCCACTCATTCGCCCCGGCCTCGTCCGCTGGCGTGCCACCGGCCCTCTGCGCGACTCGAACGGGTCGCGTGCAGCTCGCTCCTCCGGCCGTGCCTGGCTCCGAGCGCAGTCGTCCGACGCAATTCAATCTTTCAATCCTGACAAATCTCACTCTCACTATGTCTCTCCAAAAAGACCGACTGGACAACCCTCCCATCTACTTTCTGAACAATCTTCTCCAAGAAGTTCTGTCGCTCAAGCTTTTGGGTCTCACGATCTGCCATGATCTTTCCTTGGGAAACCACATTTCAAATCTGGCCTCCAAAGCCAGTCGCCGACTGGGCATCCTCCGTTATGCGAAGGTCCTTCCTTGGCACACCTGAGCTCCTCACCACATACAAGGCTTTCATCCGCAGTTCAATGGAATACAGCTCTCCCCTCTGGGCTGTTGCTCCTGCCTCACACCTAGCTCTTCTTCACGCTGTTGAAACCAAAGTGTTCAGAATCATTGGAATGTCCCGCGATGAAGCTAACTCCGAGGGCCTTTCACTCACTCACCGCAGGCAGGTAGGTGGTCTTTCTATCTTCTACCGACTCCTATCCGGCCTAGCTCCCCCAGCTCTACCTGTGCTCTGTCCCCCAAATATTCCTGCTGGACACACAAGATCTGCCAGCAATCCTCTTCGGGTGAAACTGCCAAAATCAAGACTCTCTGCTCACCTTCACTCCTTCATTCCTCTTTTCTCCTGCCTCTGGAACAAACTCGCACACATTTGAACATGGTGATATTTAGCCCATTTATATTTTTGTTTGATATCTGTCACAATATCTGTTTGATGGTCATTTTGCCTGTTTTTCCAGGATCTTTTCTCCATCATGGTGAAGATAAGGTTGCTGTCAGCCCAAACTTTCATGGTTATTTTGCCCCTCATGTTGAATATGATGAGAGTACTTCCAATGATGAGAGTGCTGCCAGTGATGACTATGCAGAGTACAATGTGGGGCAGGTCGTGGTAAGCAGTACATTTCATTATCTTTTCCAATAATAGCTCGGTTTGCGTCAGGGTTGCATTCCTTGAAAGTGTGACGATGATCAAACGACGTAAATCAAAACAATTTGTATGCCTCCGCCGACGAAGTCGCTGGAGGCATTATGTTTTCAGGTTATCCGTCCGGAGGTCTGTCCGTCCATTTCACCATCCCATCCGTAAGTCCATGATAGGAATTCGTTACCGCGTTAACATTAGAAGGGCTGAAGGGATCTTTGTCATACTTGATGCAGGTATGTATAATGAGTTAAAGATGAACTGATTCGATTTTGGGGTCAAAGGGCAAAGATCAGAGGTCATGTTAGGTAAAACTCCTGTTACAGTGATAACTTGTGAACCAGTGATGTGATTCTGACCAAAGTTAGTACAAGTTTGTATTATGACGTAAAGGTGAACTTGTTTGATTTTGGCATCAAGAGGTCAAAGGGCAAAGTCTGTGATTGGTCTATAAGTTGAGAATGACTGAAGTGATCTAATTCAAACTTGGCACAGGTAGTATGTATAATGATGTAAAGATTAACCGATTAGATTTTTGGGTAAATAGGTCAGAGGTCATGTTAAGTAAAAATTATGTTGCTGCACCAACTCGTGAACCAGTAATGGGATTTTGAACAAACTTGGTATTATTATATTCGAGCAGAAGTACCCGGCATTGCCGGACGGTGGAGGGGAGGGACAAGGGTAGGGGAGGAGAGGGGGGAGGGAGGGGAGAAGAGGGGGGAGGGGAAAGAGGGGGAGGAGGGGGGAGGTGGGGTAAGGGTGGAAGGGGGAGGGTAAGGGAGAAAGGGGAGGGGGTAGGGTGTAGGGGGAGGGGAGGGGAGGGGGTAGGGTGTAGGGGGAGGAAATCCTTCCGATGCCCATTGTAGTCTTTATAATATTGTCGTGCGATTCCCTCAATTAACACTGAGACAACCACGGAAGGCTTAAAGCAAGCTTTAACTTCGAGGTGACTATCAAATGCGGATTTTCTATACGTGCAGAGAAAGAAAGGCAAGGGCAAGCTGCAGAGCGCTTATTGTCCCCCGTTGCACTGCGGAGCGAAAGGGGGACTATGGTTTTCCCCTCCGTCCGTGTGTCCGCCCGTCCGTCCATGCGTGCGTGCGTGCGTGCGTAAGCGAAGGACCGCATTCGAATTTGGTGTGTGGGTGCAACCCACGTCAAAATCCAAGATGGCCGCCACCGTGTATGTCTGATGCCATGTATGTCTGAACCTTGTGAGCTGAATATCTTGAGAAATAAGCAAAGTACCAACTTCGAATCTGGTGTGTGGGTGTATCGAGGCACAAGGAAGAACGCTATTGAAAATTGGGTCGCCACGTCAAAATCCAAGATGGCCGCCGCCATGTTTCTCTGAACCTTGAGATGAATATCTTGAAAAATAAGCGAAGTACCAACTTCGAATTTGGTGTGTGGGTGCAACCCACGTCAAAATCCAAGATGGCCACCGCCATGTATGTCTGATGCCATGTATGTCTGAACCTTGTGAGCTGAATATCTTGAAAAATAAGCGAAGTACCAACTTCTAATTTGGTGTGTGGGTGTATCTCGGCATGAGGAAGAACGCTATTGAAAATTTGGTCGCCACGTCAAAATCCAAGACGGCCACCACCATATATATGTCTCAACCTTGTGAGCGAAATATCTTGAAAAATAAGCGAAGTACCAACTTCTAATCTGGTGTGGGTGTATCTAGGCACAAGGAAGAACGCTATTGAAAATTGGGTCGCCACGTCAAAATCCAAGATGGCCACCTTGCGTCTTCCACTTTGTCAACTCGCGTCACTTCACCGACGGGGGACCTAGGTGTAACGCTTGTTTGTACGATCCCACTGGGCAGTCTTCCAACCTGCAAAAAGTAACTCAATCGGGAACAGGTTTAAAATGTACAGAAAATAACGAACGTGTTTATTCAAAAAAATATCGGGAACAAGAAAATGCGACGTGAAACTAAAACAAAATTCCTATCGTGCAGCGCTGCCGCACCAGACTTAAACACAGACAAAGTGATAGATAAAAAGAACTGGAAAATAATTGTGTTGAATTTAATTGTGAGGACTTAGCTCCGATCACTGGTAGGATCACTGGTGGGAATGATGATTCCCCCCACCATAGGTATTTGCTTTCTTCTTTGGAACTACACCCAATTTCGATGAAAATTGACCACAACCTTCGTCAACCGTGATGCATCAACGTTTGTTCACGGCATGAATGAATTAGGGTTGAAGGTGATGTACGGGGTGTTTGACCCCCTAAAATAGGTATTTGCGCTCTCCTCCGAAACTTCAAACGCAATTTTGTGAAGCTTGATCACAACTTTCATCACCCATGATGTACCAATGTTTGTTAAAAGCATTATATTAGAAAAATCAGGGTCGAAGCAGGTATATGGGTGGTTGGGTGGGGGCATTGCCCCCCAAAAAGAGTTTTTTTTGTTTGTTTAAAGCCTTATGATTACGTTAGTATGATTCTACATGCTGCCCTTTCTTCTAGCAATTGTTAAATTTGTTTGAAATCGGTGTTACTGGTAAAAAATACCTTCAGTCAGTGAAGTATACTGCTTTATTCTACCAGGTGAGCACCCAGAGGTATTGCCCCTATTTTTAAAAGCAGCATTATATTCTCCACATAATCTCTATTTGAACATAGCACAATGTGTACACTTTAACAAAAAAATCATTGGTCATGATCGGCCCCTTCTGATTGGGGGCCTGGCACCGAGGCACCATAGCAGCCATTGTAAACCCGGCCCTGGAGCTCCAAATATTCCCCGATATGTAGAATGTAGATCTACTGGTGCATGTGTGACAATTGGAATATAATTGAAATTCAGCATTGATTGCTTTTAAGACTATTTTCTATATCTGTATATTAACCACACCCCCAACTTTTAACTTTTTTGCTGATAAAAAGCACGGTTATTGTCCCCCGTCGCACCGCGGAGCGAAAGGGGGACTATGGTTTTCCCCTCTGTCCGTCCGTCCGTCCGTCCGTGCGGGCATGCGTGCATGCGTGCGTGCGTGCGCGAAGGACCGCATTCGAATTTGGTGTGTGGGTGCAACCCACGTCAAAATCCAAGATGGCCGCCACCATGTATGTCTGATGCCATGTATGTCTGAACCTTGTGAGCGGAATATCTTGAAAAATAAGCGAAGTACCAACTTCTAATCTGGTGTGTGGGTGTATCTAGGCATAAGGAAGAACGCTATTGAAAATTGGGTCGCCACGTCAAAATCCAATATGGCCGCCGCCATGTATGTCTGAACCTTGTGAGCGGAATATCTTGAAAAATAAACGAACTACTAACATCTGCTGTGTGGGTGTATCTACGCATAAGGAAGAAAGCTATTGAAAATTGGGTCGCCAGGTCAAAATCCAAGATGGCCGCCGCCATGTGTGTCTGAACCTTGTGAGGGGAATATCTTGAAAAATAAACGAACTACTAACTTCTAATCTGGTGTGTAGGTGTATCTAGGCATAAGGAAGAAGGCTATTGAAAATTGGGTCACCACGTCAAAATCCAAGGTGGCCGCCACCATATATATGTCTGAACCTTGTGAGCAAAATATCTTGAAAAATAAACGAGCTGCTAACATCTGACCTGGTGCGTGGGTGTATCTACGCATAAGGAAGAATGCTATTGAAAATTGGGTCGCCAGGTCAAAATCCAAGATGGCCACCGCCATGTATGTCTGAACCTTGTGAGGGGAATATCTTGAAAAATAAACGAACTACTAACTTCTAATCTGGTGTGTGGGTGTATCTACGCATAAGGGAGAACGCTATTGAAAATTGGGTCGCCACGTCAAAATCCAAGATGGCCGCCTTGCGTCTTCCACTTTGTCAACTCGCATCACTTCACCGACGGGGGACCGAGGCGTAACGCTTGTTACACCAGAAAATACAGTATTATGTGTCAATCAGTGCCAAAAAATCTCAATTTAATCCATTTTAAATTCAGGTTGTGACACCAAAAAATGTTTTTAAAAAGTCAAGTGTGTGAATACTTTCTGAAGGCACTGTATCAGGAATAAACAGCCTTGTCCTCGCTTTGCTCGCCTTAGGCCGAATAAAGCCACATATACTTAATATCCAATTATTTAGATGACGGGGTTTCTTTTTCAGTTGAGAAAAAACTTTTGTGTTGCACACCATAACTTATTTGATGAATGCAAATGTATTTTATGAGTTTCGAGTCAAACCTTGGTCGTTGCATCAGTGAGTGCTTGTTTGGAATGTGCTTGTTATGCAAATGTAAGTATTCAATTGCGACAAATGTATAGGATTCGGTCACAAATACATTTGTTTTGCTTCTTTGCAGATATCACATGACAAGACTGACTTCAATGTGGGAAGCAGTCCACCAACCTTTGCAAGGTAAACATTGGTTTCCCTTCTGACTGCGATGCTTCGGAAGGATCCACTGACTGTGGCGGTGAGGGATTGATAGTTTTGAACTGCAGTGTTTTATTTGCATGAACAAGAATGTTCACACATGCTGGGGTTACTGATCTCTTGTTATTGTGGATCAAAATGCAATTGCTCACCAGTGGAGGTTTTTCCTGATCGTGTTCATATTTGATTCCAACACATACATTGTTTTGCAGGAGATTTTGAACCACACATGGTTCAAGGAAAATGGACTGTGATGGATTATTTCAGGTAACTGGCACTCCTTTTGTTCTGTTTTTACATCTTCCATTCTTATTATTCTCCGCAACATTGAGTCTCATGGAAAAGCATGGTGATGGAGAGCGTGAACTGATAATAGGGCAGCAGAGCAAATCTTGAACAAAATAAACATGAACTTCCGGTTCCAGGTCCGAGTGCATTTGACTTGAATCGTGCCATGTGTCTTTCCCGTTTATCAAAGCGAAGTGTTCGGGCCAGATCCGTTGTCTCTCCATGTTTGTAGCTCTGCCATGGTCGGTGGGTGCAGGTTATCTTGTTTCACTCCTGTCTGTCTATTTGTTTGTTTGTCTGTGAACAGGATATCTCAGAGAGTTGTGGATGGATTCGGAGAAATTTGGTGGAGAGGTTGAGTGTGTGACAAGGATGAAATGATGAAATTTTGGTTAAGATTCGGATCTGAGATTTTTTTCGAAGTGATTTCTCACAATTGAGTGATAAGCTTGGGCTAAAACCGATATGTAGCAGAATTGATTCAAATTTGGTGAATATCCAAATCCCAATACGAGAATTTTTAAAGTTTAGTGATTTTTTTTTACCATTGAGTGATAACGGCGAAAACCGATATTTAGCATGATATTTTGGACGAGTTACAACAAAACTCGATGCATGATTTGTATGGGTGACAAGAACAAGCCAATTTGATTTGGCTTCACGTCTGGAATCGGATCCGGCCTATTGGTGGGATACAAAACATAAACTGCTGAACCTTTCAGAGATGTTGGCTCTTCCGAATGCCCATTATAGTCTTTATAATATTGTCGTGCGATTACCTCAATTAACACTGAGAGAACCATGGTAGGCTTAAAGCAAGCTTTAACTCCGAGGCAACTATCAAATGCGCATTTTCTATACGTGCAGAGAAAGAAAGGGAAGGGCAAGCTGAAGAGCGCTTACTTGTACGATCCCACTGGGCAGTCTTCCAACCTGCAAAAAGTAACTCAAACGGGAACAGGTTTAAAATGTACAGAAAATAATGAGTGTTTATTCAAAAAAATATCGGTGACAAGAAAACGCGACGTGAAACTAAAACAAAATACCTATCGTGGAGCGCTCCCGCACCAGACTTAAACACAGACAAAGTGATAGATAAAAAGAACTGGAAAATAATTGTGTTGGATTTAATTGTGAGGACTTAGCTCCGATCACTGGTAGGATCACTGGTGGGAATGATGATTCCCCCCACCATAGGTATTTGCTTTCTTCTTTGGAACTACACCCAATTTCGATGAAAATTGACCACAACCTTCGTCAACCGTGATGCATCAACGTTTGTTCACGGCATGAATGAATTAGGGTTGAAGGTGATGTGCGGGGTATTTGACCCCCTAAAATAGGTATTTGCGCTCTCCTCCGAAACTTCAAACGCAATTTTGTGAAGCTTGATCACAACTTTCATCACCCATGATGTACCAATGTTTGTTAAAAGCATTAGAAAAATCAGGGTCGAAGCAGGTATAAGGGGGGTGGTTGGGTGGGGGGCATTGCCCCCCAAAAAGATTTTGTTTTGTTTGTTTAAAGCCTTATGATTACGTTAGTATGATTCTACATGCTGCCCTTTCTTCTAGCAATTGTTAAATTTCTTTGAAATAGGTGTTACTGGTAAATAATACCTTTAGTCAGTGAAGTATACTGCTTTATTCTACCAGGTGAGCACCCAGAGGTATTGCCCCTATTTTTAAAAGCAGCATTATATTCTACACATAATCTCTATTTAAACATAGCACAATGTGTACACTTTTTTTTTTAAATCATTGGTCATGATCGGCCCCTTCTGATTGGTGGCCTGGCACCGAGGCGCCATAGCAGCCATTGTAAACCCGGCCCTGGAGCTCCAAATATTCCCCGATATGTAGAATGTAGATCTACTGGTGCATGTGTGACAATTGGAATATAATTGAAATTCAGCATTGATTGCTTTTAAGACTTTTTTTCTATATCTGTATATTAAGCACACCCCCAACTTTTAACTTTTTTGCTGATAAAAAGCACGGTTATTGTCCCCCGTCGCACCGCGGAGCGAAAGGGGGACTATGGTTTTCCCCTCCGTCCGTCCGTCCGTGCGTGCATGCGTGCGTAAGCGAAGGACCGCATTCGAATTTGGTGTGTGGGTGCAACCCACGTCAAAATCCAAGATGGCTGCCGCCATGTATGTCCGCCGCCATGTATGTCTGAACCTTGTGAGCGGAATATCTTGAAAAATAAGCGAAGTACCAACTTCTAATCTGGTGTGTGGGTGTACCTAGGCATAAGGAAGAACCCTATTGAAAATTGGGTCGCCACGTCAAAATCCAAGATGGCCGCCACCATATATATGTCTGAACCTTGTGAGCGAAATATCTTGAAAAATAAACGAACTACTAACGTCTAATCTGGTGTGTGGGTGTATCTACGCATGAGGAAGAACGCTATTGAAAATTGGGTCGCCACGTCAAAATCCAATATGGCCACCGCCATGTATGTCTGAACCTTGTGAGCGGAATATCTTGAAAAATAAGCGAAGTACCAACTTCTAATCTGGTGTGTGGGTGTATCTAGGCATAAGGAAGAACGCTATTGAAAATTGGGTCGCCACGTCAAAATCCAAGATGGCCACCTTGCGTCTTCCACTTTGTAAACTCACATCACTTCACCGACGGGGGGACCTAGGCGTCATGCTTCTTTATTGAAAATTGGCCAATTTAAACAAGTCAATTAAAAAATCGCCGTGACCCACGAGTTACCACAACAACGGCCATCTAGCTATGGTAACAGCTTACACAAACAGCTCTCCCGGGCTTATTTCAACCCCGATTTTAATTTTGTTTTCAACTCCAGTCCTACCTGGGGCAGGTTCACACTGGAACACAACAATCCGCTTCGAACGAGATAAAATAATGATTGTAGGTAATAGGCCGTGGACTTGACTAGTCAATAAAATGGTTTTAAAATGTTTTCTCACGATTACTCGGTTATTTTATGATGCATGAGGTTACAAGGGACATGTGGGTGTATAAACTATTAATGCATGCATAAATTATTCACAAATCATGAATAACAGGAGTGTTACGGGAGTTTGCAATCTGCTTGGTGTGTTGTAATTTTTGCAAAGTCTAAATATGTCTTGGTATTCCTCGTGCAACAGTTGTGCAGATTGCAGGTCAACAAAAGTGAGTCCGGGTCCGAAGTCGTGTGCCCCCCAAGGTTATTGTGTTCAAGGAATCTCCACCAATGCTGTGTATATATCGTTGTATGCTATCGTTCTGGTTGTTGAAAGAAATAAGGAGTTGTGGCAAGCCCTGCTGACACGAGTATGAAGGTGCAGGGTACAGGTAAGCTAAGGTAAGTTGGTGTAAAGTGTCCTCACACCCTCAGCTTCACTCAAATCTCGTTCCACTCTCACCTCTTTCTCTCCCCTCTTCCTCCCTCTCACCCCCACTCTCTCTCTCTCTCCCAATTGGGGACAACCCCCCAAAATAAGACACCCCAAACAATGTGGGTACAAAGACCTCTCAATGGTGTAGTCCGACTTGTTTAATTATTTCTTACAACAAACTGACACACATTCGGTCAGCCTGTGGGGCTGTAAGTTATCATTGGGGGACCAAACAATTCTGAGTACTCCCATCTATAATTATGCCCACAGGAGCTCATGGTAAGTCTCTCCTCAATGAGAGGTGGGGTTGGGTTAGTTAACAAAATAATGGTAAATACTGTATGTCCAAGGTTTAGCCCAAGTTAAACGAAGTAAACTTCGTCGAAATTAAATTTATTTCCTCCGTCAACCCACTTCTAGGCAGTACGAGGTTAACACTACTTCCCCAATAAATTAACCAAGCTGTCTTCCCCAAATAGCGTGGGTACAAAGACCTTGAGGAAGGTAATCCGATTTATTGGATTATTTCCTACAAACTAACCGACTTGCATTGGTCAAGCCTGTGAGGTAACCATAGGGCTGGCTATAAGTTATCATTGGGGGATCAAATTACTTAGAAGACTCCCAACTACAATGAATGCCCACGGGAGCGAGTGGTAGGTCTCTCCTCTCGGGAGAGGTGGGGTTGGGTTAGTTGACAAAATAATTGCAAGTACTGTCGGGATAAGATCAAGGCAGAGTTTAACAAAGTAAACTCAGTCGAAATTAAATTGATTCCCTCCATCAACCCATTTCTCGGTTGTCTGAGGTTAACACTACCTCCCGAAGAAATTAACTAAGTTATCTTCCCCAAATACCATGGGTCTAAGATGTGTAGTGTTGGGGGCTCTGAAGGGATATAAGGGGTGGAAAGGGTCAAAAGGAGTCTGAGGGGTGTAAGGGGTGCAAGAGGTCTAAAGAGGTCTAAGGGGTTTAAAGGATCCAAGGAGAGTAAAGGGTATAAAGAGGTATAAGGGGTGTAAAGGGGTCTAAAGGTGTTCTCAGGGGTGTTTAGGGATCTAAGGGGGTGTAAAAGGTTGAAAGAGGTCTCAGTGGTTTAAAGGATCCAAGGAGAGTAAAGGGTATAAAGAGGTATAAGGGGTGTAAAGGTGTTTTAAGGGGTGTATAGGGATCTAAGGGGGTGTAAAGGGTCGAAAAAGGTCTAAGGGGTTTAAAGGATCCAAGGAGAGTAAAGGGTATAAAGAGGTATAAGGGGTGTAAAGGGGTCTAAAGGTGTTCTCAGGGGTGTTTAGGGATCTAAGGGGGTGTAAAATGTCGAAAGAGGTCTCAGGGGTTTAAAGGGTCTAAGTTGTGTCGTGTAAGGGGTTTAAAGGGGGTCTGTCCCACCCCTCGCTCTCTTCCTCCCCCGTGGTCTCTCTCTCTCCCACCCATCTCAAGCCAATGATGCCTTTGTCACCCCTGTGTGAAGTGGGGCCATCGCCGTGAAATATAAAACACACAGGAAACGGTGCAATGTGCTGAGGCGCGGCGGTGATGGTCATGGTCATGGTTAACCCTCGGCCAGGCAAAGATCCCCGGAGGGTTAAACAGCACGGTGAAGTTTGCATGGCAGTTGTGAATGTTGCTCTGGTGGGGATGGTCTTTCATGTCGCAGTTATTCTTTCATGTAGCACGATGCCACGTTTCTTCCTCGGTGTCGATATTGTATGGTCAGGATTCACCTGTCTATCGGCCGCACTCAATTTGTGATGTGTGCTATCGTTCGAGCCCATAAGGCCAAGGTCCACTGCGTGTGTGAACTGATCTCTTGATCTGATCACTGATGAGTGAAAACTCATCTCTTCCCTCACTCCTACTTATTAATATTATCAGGACCATCATCCACCCTTGCATCTTGCTCACCTTTCCCATCGTTCTGCAAAAATGCCTCCTGACAATATGTACCGAAAATTCACTTAATCTTACCTTTGTCCTTGATGGCTGTGAATGACACTCGAGGATCTTGATGAGGTCCCATTCACCAAGGTTGAGAAGCATTCAGCCGCCGGAAATTCTTCCCCAGCACCACAAGCCTTCCCTTCACTCCAAGACAATCCCACACATCTCCATTTTAAATGGCCTTATTCCACAGTTCACAACTTCAAACCACACCGTACCTCTCTTTGTCCATATGTCTTCACCTTGACATTGTACACATCAATGCATAAAGTTTCCTTTAAAAAAAACTCAATTTCCACCTCTGCCAGTTCATTGTGCGTCATGCAACAATCATTCATACATATCTAGCAATATGTACCAATAAAATAACAACATGTATGATCCTTTCTGTCCAATGAGACGTATGTTCGTGGATCGTGACCCACTTCATATGCCTTATTGAAGACTACCTAACTACCTCTACAGTTTAGAATCATACATATATTTATCCTTGTGCGGGTTTTCCCAGTATCTGTCAATACAATATTTATTTAAATACCTCCAAGCTTATCAGCCAGAACTACTGGGAAAAAAAAAAAAAAACCCACTTCACCAACCATTTACGGCTGTTGTCCTTCAGTTTATGAGACAGCCAGCCGGTGAGTGAAATTTTTTATTTCCTTCTCAATTTAACCCTGTAGTTCCAAGAATGGTACGTTCAACAATCCATTGTGACAAAAAAATTCATTCAAATTATAATACCCTGAAAGTCCAGAAAGCCTGTGATATCATCTATACCCTATTCCCTTCAGTTCGGCCATTTAATCATGATTCTAAATATGAGTGTCTCTTAATAATTCCAAGATGTTATTATTTATCTGAAGAAAAACTGTTATCACACCTTTTCCCATTCAATAACATTAAACATCCACTTTTCATATTCGTGAAGGTACTGCATAAAGTCTTGGATTTGGGAGGGGGTTGGTAGTGAAAATTGAGAGAAGGGGAGAGAAAAGGGTGGGGAGAGGGACTCGAAAGAAAGAAGAGGGAGAAAAGGAAGGTAGGAATGGAGGGAGGGAGGAAGGGGAATAGAGGGATTGGGAAGGTAGTATGGGGAAGGAAGGGGGGCAAATAGGAAAAGAAACAGAGAGAGAGAGAGAGACAGAGAGATCATACAGTTTGACCCCTCCCTCATCGGAGTGAGTTGCCATGACTAATTTATAGCACTTGTGAGGACTTCTTCTTTTTTAATAAAAAAGGTTAAAAAATAAATACAAATCAAACATTTAAACAGCCTTGGACGTGCACCTTGACCCCACGGCCAAGGCACACCATCCATCAAGACTGTCCCATGAGCATACACATGCACCTCAACCATCCCTTCCCACGCCTCCTCCCCCCAAGCCCTCTCCCTCCCACACATCTCCCTGCTCTCAAATGTTGTGTTTGTGTGCTTCCCATTCTCTCCCCATCTTGTCTTCCGCTCCCTCTTTTTATATATTTTGTTTGTCTGGTTGATTTGTTTGTGAAATAAATGTTAGCTCTTTCACGAGCCTCGATTCAGTATACAAAAAAAAAGAAGAAAAAAAAGGCTGAAGCACATGGTCAATCAGAACACATGCATCCTGATCCCGAAGGGTCATACGATTGGACCTCTCCTCCATAGGAGTGAGACCCCACGCCAGTCGTACCGGAGGACTCAGATTTACAGTAACTTTTTCCCCCTTTTAATCGCAGGACTTTATCTTCGATACTCCAGCTTTTGTTTCCGGTCATCATTTTGTTTTTACCTAAATTTTATGCACATATTGAACATTATGCAAATTGCATACTACAGATCTGACCCAAGACATTTCGTTTAATATTCTGACTTAGTTGCTTATAAAATTCCACCATTCGTTCCTATTTTTCAACGAATTGCAGTGAATATACATGCGACACTTATCAAACAAACTTCTCCAGCGTGATGACATGAATCGAACTCGATGACGTTCCTACGCAAATTACAATACCGG
This sequence comes from Myxine glutinosa, assembly GCF_964187855.1. Classification (NCBI taxonomy): domain Eukaryota; kingdom Metazoa; phylum Chordata; class Myxini; order Myxiniformes; family Myxinidae; genus Myxine; species Myxine glutinosa. The sequence continues at coordinate 26,982,687 of NC_136266.1, read as the reverse complement.
ATAAAACCACCTTTAGAGGCCATTTTTCCCCGCAAAGCGGGGGTTGGCCTTTTTCGGGAACCGTGGTTGTTGTTGTTTTTTGGGTCCCCTTTTGAAGCAATGTTTTACGGCCGGATGCCCTTCCTGACGCCAACCCTTTTTGCCGCCTTTAACGACAAACAGGGAATTACCAGTGAACTGGTACTCAATTAGCCGACCTCGGAAGGACGACAGGCTGAGTCAACCCCCCTGGCGTTAATTCAGCGATCGACCAGGATTCGAACCCAGGATCCTAGGATCCTAAGCCGGCACCCTAGCCACTAGCCCAACACCAAATTACAATACCAGATGTGCGATACAAACCCATTCCTTGAACTCACTACGTCACCAAGTCACGTGCGCTCAACACTGAGCATGCAGTGATCGCACACGATTGGGTTAAACTTGATTGGCCAAACGAACACCATTGAAACCTATGTTGGCATCAATGGATGGCTACGTTAGCTACCTGACAGGAGTAGTACCTTGTCAGTGGACTCACTCCTATTGAGAGGAGTGGTCCAATTGTATGACCATGCATTGTGGCCCTTCGGGGTCAGGATGCATGTGTTTGAATGACCATGTGCTTCAGCCTTTGGGTTGAGGTGCATGTGTAATGTTATTGGGACAGCCTTGATAGACGTTGTGCCTTGGCCATGGGGTCAAGGTGCACGTCCAAGGCTGTTCAAATGTTTGATATTTTACCTTTTTTCATCGTAAAAAAAGGCAGGCCTTAGCTCTGGCCTCATAAGAGCCTTTGGGTTGAGGTGCATGTGTAATGTTATTGGGACAGCCTTGATAGACGGTGTGCCTTGGCCATGGGGTCAAGGTGCACATCCAAGGCTGTTCAAATGTTTGATTTTTTACCTTTTTTATTTTAGAAAAAGGCAGGCCTCAATGCTGGCCTCATAAGCACCATTGAAAAGCTAACCTTGTTCAAGTCTACCTTCTTACATACATGTCGATCTACCTATACCACTGGCGGATCCGACTCAAATGCACACAAAGGCGCCACGTCTCGAACATCAGGATAGCTATTAAAATCGAAGGTTATCTCGTGTCTGACACAGACAGAGACATCCGCCCTCCCATTTGTGCACCATTATCCGGTGTCCAGGATCCCTCAGTTATGATTTTGGGTTCATGCCTGCATATATGATCATACAGTATGCTTGCGCAGTACAGTGCACCCTGTTTACAATAAAGTCGGGTCGACCGTGAGGAGTCACAGCCCCGGGGCATTTCTGCAGTTGCATTTTGAACGAACTTCACATCTGTATTGTTAAACTGTGTCCCATGTTCGCACACCACACGCGGAGAAACTGCCTCGGGCGGCGGTCGCTTCTATACCCACACGCGCACAGCACGAAGTTTCCATGTACGTCCCAGATCGATAGCTCCCCAGTACTTATTTGCATCAGTGATAGACGCTTCGTTTCAGCCACTCGTCCCTCTAAGTGTGACAACGCAAACAGACCGACCGTTATCGCAACGATCGTCGTTTGACTCGATGTGCTTCTTTTTTTTTTTTTTTGGTATCCAAGATCGAGGCTCTTGTAAGAGCTAACATCAATTACAAAAAAAAAAACGGACACACAAAACATACAATAAAGGGAGCAGGAGACAAGATAGGGAGAGAGAGGGAAGCACACAAGTACATCATTTGAGAGCAGGGAAAACGGGAGATCTGTGGGAGGGAGAGGGCTTGGGGGGAGGAGGCGTGGGAAGGGGGTGGGGGTGTGAGAGGTATAAAACACATGGACACTGCTAGAACTTCCAGGAAAGAAAGAAGTCGGGATTTCAAAAAAAAGTGGATCTGGGGTGAATTAACGGGAATAGAAGAGATCAAGGTTTTGGATGGAGGAAGATAAGAGATGGTGGTGAATAGCTGTTTTAAAGACCTGGAGGGAGGAGTTGGATTGAATAGAGTGATGGACTTTGTTCCACAGGCAGGAATAAAGAGGACTGAAGGAGTGAAGGTGAGCAGAGAGTCTTGATTTTGGCAATTTCACCAGAAGAGGGTTATTGGCAGATCTTGTGCGACCTGCAGGAATATTTGGGGGGGACAGAGCACAGACAGAGCTGGGGGAGCAAGGCCGGATAGGAGTCGATGGAAGACAGAAAGACCACCTACCTGCCTGCGGTGAGTGAGTGAAAGGCCCTCGCAGGTAGCTTCATCACAGGAGATTCCAATGATTCTGAAAACTTTGGTTTCAACAGCGTGAAGCCGAGCTAGGTGTGAGGCAGGAGCACCAGCCCAGAGGGGAGAACAGTATTCCATTGAGCTGCGGATGAAAGCCTTGTGTGTGGTGAGGAGCTCAGGTGTGCCAAGGAAGGACTTCACACGATGGAGGATGCCCAGTCGGCAACTGGCTTTGGAGGGCAGATTGGAAATGTGGTTTTCCCAGGAAAGATCATGGCAGATAGTGAGAACCAAAAGCTTGAGTGGCAGAACTTCTTGGAGAGGATTGTTCACAAAGTAGATGGGATGCTTGTCCAGTCGGTCTTTTTCGAGAGACATAGTAAGAGTGTGAGATTTGTCAGGATTGAAAGACATGTTCCACTTGTTTGACCAGTCTGTGATTTTGTCCAGGTCTGCAGAGAGTGAGGAGGCTGCCTAGGACGATGACTGCACTACACTGAGCTGGCCATCTGATGATACACGAAAGAAGAAGAAGAAGAAGAGGAGGCTGCAGACTGCCGATCTGAGGGATAAGGAAGAGAGCGGCACAGAGTGGAGTCATCAGCAAACAGACAGGATTTTCCAGAACACTGCCTTGGGGAACTCCAGCCTCAACATGAAGGGGAGATGAGAGAAACCCATTCACGGCCACACATTGACTACGACTAGAGAGGAAGTCCGCAAGCCATGCGTGGAGATTTCCATGGATACCATAGGAGGAGGGTTTGGTGAGCAGAGCGGGGTGCCAAACCGTATCGAAGGCATGTGATATGTCAAGGGAGACAGCTCTCATTTCCTGTTTAGCATTGAGGACCTCCACCCATTGTTGAGACAGCAGAAGCAGCATTGCTAGAGTAGAGTGACCTGGTGTGAAACCAAATTGATGATCAGAGATCAAGCCATTGGAGAAGAGGAAAGATTTGATATCCGAAGCAATGATGGATGGATTCCATGACTTTGCTGATAATTGGGAGAAGGCTGATTGGTCTTTATTTGTAAGGATCTGTTTTTGCACATTTTTTGTGTAAAGCGGTGATGTTGGCTGATTTCCAAGCTGATGGCAGATGACCTTGAGCAAAATAGAGGGTGAAGAGAACAGAGAGGGGAAGTGAAAGAGTGGCAGAGCAGGATTTTAGAACCCGTGGGCTGATGCCGTCTGGTCCAGTTGCAGAATCACATTTGAGGATTGACAGAAACTTCTCCACCTTGTCATGAGAGATGGACACAGAGTGCAGGAGCAGCTGGGTACGACTGGGTACGGTGGGTACAGAGAGGGATGGGTTTGGGACACAAGATTTTGAGGCAAACACAGAGTTGAGGCATTCAGCTTTTTCAGATGCGGAGTCAGTTGTGTAGCCGTTTGAGGTAAGGGAGAGGATGGAAGGGGAACAAACACCAGAAAGAGATTTGACCACATGCCACCAGGATTTGGAAGAGGGAGACAGGTTTGAGAGTTCAGTCTTGAGAAAAAAAAAAAAAAACCACCTTTAGAGGCCATTTTTCCCCGCAAAGCGGGGGTTGGCCTTTTTCGGGAACCGTGGTTGTTGTTGTTTTTCGGTCCCCTATTTGAAGCAATGTTTTACGGCCGGATGCCCTTCCTGACGCCAACCCTTTTTGCCGCCTTTAACGACAAACAGGGAATTACCAGTGAACTGGTACTCAATTAGCCGACCTCGGAAGGATGACAGGCTGAGTCAACCCCCCTGGCGTTAATTCAGCGATCGACTGGGATTCGAACCCAGGATCCTAGGATCCTAAGCCGGCACCCTGGCCGCTAGCCCAACACCAGGGTTAGTCTTGAGAATGGAGAGATATTGCTTCCTGGCTCTCCTGAGGGTGGACACACACTTGTTTCGGGCTTTGTGAAGGGAAATGAGATTTTGGATTTGCCTTTTGATTTTGCAAATCCAAAGTCCATTGGTGAAGGCAAGTTGTTTCAGGGCAACTGCCTCACCACACGATTCCATATACCATGGACAGGAGGAAGGGTATGACAACTGAAGACGAGATGGGATAAATTTGTGCATGAGAGAGCAATTTACTTTGGAAGAATTCCCAGGATGAGTTGATGTCAGAGGCAGTAGAGATGGGAGACCAGTCCAGATGATTGATGGCTGCTTGAAGACCGTGCCAGTTGGCCTGAGTGAAATGCCAGACTCGTCGACGCTGAGGAGGCTCTCTGAGAATGGCCAGAGAGATGTCCACTTTAACAAGCACATGATCAGATGAACCCATTGGAGCAGAAGAAGAACAGCAGACATTTGCAGGGAAGTTAGTCATAACCAAGTCTAGAAGAGATGATGTACCGTTGACTGAGATCCGGGTCAGGTAATTGACAGATTATGTCAGTCCCAATGAGTTGTAGCAGTCCTTTGTTGAGGTGCCATGGCTGGTGAGAGAGGTATCTACACCCAGCCAGCTGGCATGGTGACAATTGAAGTCGCCACATATGAGGAAAAGAGAGTTGGGATGAATGGATAGAAGTTGGTCCATGTTGTTAGACAGCGAGATGTAAATGGCGATGAATGGATGTAAATCTGCATATGTCGATCCGCGAATTCACGTTTAGAAAGTAGAAACCATCATGGCATTTCGTCATTCACTTGAACTCGATATCTATTTTTTCATTCCAAACAGCACAACTCCAATCACAAAGTAAATAACATTAATATAAAAATAAACTTTTAACAACATTGGTGATGGAAACAAATATTTAAATCCTGATGTGAAGTTCCGTATGGTTGGGTGAATACAATTACGAATTCAAAATCGTAATTGTATTCACTCAATTCCAATCATCAATTGATACTTTAACAAAACGATTAACGTTTAAGGATTTAACATTACAATTGAATGACGGTTGTATTGGGATATATCAAACCCGCGCATTGCCGTCATCTGTCCACCTTCGCATTCGTGGCAGGTTCATAATTGTCATAAAAATCGAAACAGTATTTGTAGAATTTCAATAAAAGCCACATCACTGTTCATATCGGTAAATGTTATTCCATCATGTTTGGAAAATTGGAAAACTTGGAAAATTTGGAAAAACAATATAGCCTATTTTACTCCAGGTTGTCCCAGGATTACCCACCCAAAATTTCGTTGCGATCGGTTCAGCCGTTTTTGCGGTACCTGCGAACGGACGGACATTTGGTGAATTATAGTAAGATGGTATATCATATCAATCCACGTGAAATGGATTTTGCATTGAGAAAATATATCTAAAATCCGCATTTGTCTACTTTAATATAAAAGTGGTTGCAACATCAACTAATGGATTATGGGTGTCCAGGGATATTTTTTTTTTTTAAATGCAAATTGCCCCAAACACGGCAGGAAGCCACTCGAGGGAAGGGGCTGCAGGAAAGTTAGATAAAGTTAAAGCAAAACAAGTAGAACTAGAATGGCACTCAGTAGAGAGCATATATCTCCACCAGACTGAATAGTTTACGTTTTGTATCCCACTGATAGGCCAGATCTGGATCCGGACATGAATCAAAATTGAATCGGCTTGTTCTTGTCACCTAACCAACTCATCCACAACTTTTTGAGATATCCTGTTCACAGACAAACAGACAGACAGGGATGAAAACATAACCCCCTACCACCAAAGGTGGGAGAAGAGATAAATAAAATAAAAGGTTAATAAAAATTTATTAATAAAATAAAAGAGGACAGAAGTAATAAAATAAAAAGAGGAAAAGGAGGGGAATAAAACATGTCCAAGACACAACCATAGAAGTACCAAAACACATTCACAAAAGAGGTGATAGCAATGCGAAGTCTCACTGAGGTGGGCGGCCATCTTGAAATCCAAGACAAATAATAAAATTAAATAAAGTTAGTTCAACGACAAAAGTGTGGTGAAATGGGATGAAACTTGAAAGGTATAGAGAGCAGGAATTTATATTTCTCTTAAAGCTGAGTAGACCATCGGATGATGGGAATCACGTTACAGGAAGTGAATTCCAAAATATGAGAGCATGAGGGGGGAAAAAAACAACTTTGCATCACACTTCGTTCGATACTTTGGATCAGATACAGTGTATGGATGCGCAGAGATGGCAAACAGAGTCCTGCGTTCAAACACTCGTCCAGAAGGAACCAAGTTAGAAAGGCCGGCGGGGCATTTCCTATGAAATATCTGTTGAACAACTCAAGAGTGGCTGTCCTACGGTTCTCCACACCAACCAAGTTAACTAAGCGTTTCTGTAGCCTATCAAGTAAGGGCACGTGGCAGGCTGGGGCGGTGGCAACAGTACTCCATGAAGGGATGTATAGTTGTCTTGTACAAGTACAAGACAGCATCAGGTGGTAAATACCTGTGCTTGCCATAGGAGATGATTGAGATATTTGGTCCTCAAGTACCACTTTCATCTCGCGATTTGTAAGGAGAGCTGAAATGATTGAATGCATACACCATATGACTGACGTTTGGGTAGCAGTCCCTAGTGCCACACCTTGTAAATGGCCTTCAATATATCAAAAACAACTAATGGAGCTTCACCCTTGTTGAGATCCAATGCCCTCTTGAAATGACAAGTAATGAAGGTCACCAACCAGTAGAGCGAAAATGGAAAAATCTCTATACCGTCAATGAGAAGTTCATCGTCCTCCAAGTGGCTGAGAAGTGTTGATTGATGAGTTATTCAAATACCTTACTTATTACAGGAAGCAGGCTGATGGGCGATAGTTACTTGGCTCAGAATGCTCACCGGCACCCATGAAAACAGGGACAACAGAAGCCACCTTCCAGGATGAAGGGAGCACCGACACAGACAAGCACAGGTTGAAGAGCTTGGCAAGAATCGATGACAGTTCAGGACAGCACATCTTCAACACAATAACAGGGATTCCATCAGGACCAGTCGCTTTTGAGGCATCTAGGGTATGAATAATTATGGCAAACTTCTTAGGAGTGATGAAGGGAACTGGAATATCAGTCTGTACAAGATGGATTAATTAGGAAGAGGATTTCCATGATCATTGAGGATTGAATTAGAAGCAAAGTGATCTGCAGAGGTTAGCCCTTTGGTATACATATTGTCATAGTTTAGTGAAAAACAATTGGCATTAAAATATATGTACGTAACTATATATGCGTAAATAGTAGTATTTTATTCATAAAAAGGGGATGTTCTCCTTATTGTATTTTGTTATACTTTTGATATTTTGTTAAGGGATGTCGTGGTAACATAACGGAAGTGTGGCCTGGCCCTAATTTACCCAATCAACTCCTGGACTACAAGAATGTTTTAATGTCTTCCAGGCCTTTTTTTATTTTGATTTTATGGGATATTTCCTGCCACAAAGCCAGAAGGCTTAGACCTTTATTGTCACCGTCAGAAAATGCAGCATCTTTGTGGATAAAACTTATTGCCTAATTAAAAAGAGGTGCAAAGGTGCTTGACCTTTTCTCCTGCCCCTCCTCTTTCCTCTCTCTCTCTCATTCTCTTCTCTCTCTCCAACCTCTTTCTCTCCAACCTCTCTCTCTCCAACCTCTCTCTTTCCAACCTCTCTCTCTCCAACCTCTCTCTTTCTCTCCAACCTCTCTCTTTCTCTCCAACCTCTCTCTCTCCAACCTCTCTATCTCTCTCCAACCTCTCTCTCTCTCTCCAACCTCTCTCTCTCTCTCCAACCTCTCTCTCTCTCCAACCTCTCTCTCTCTCCAACCTCTCTCTCTCCAACTTCTCTCTCTCTCTCCAACCTCTTTCTCTCCTGCCCCTCCTCTTTCCTCTCTCTCTCCAACCTCTCTCTTTCCAACCTCTCTTTCTCTCCAACCTCTCTTTCTCTCCAACCTCTCTTTCTCTCCAACCTCTCTTTCTCTCCAACCTCTGTCTCTCCAACCTCTGTCTCTCCAACCTCTGTCTCTCCAACCTCTGTCTCTCCAACCTCTGTCTCTCCAACCTCTCTCTCTCCAACCTCTCTCTCTCTCCAACCTCTCTCTCTCTCCAACCTCTCTCTCTCCAACCTCTCTCTCTCTCCAATCTCTCTCTCTCTCTCTCTCTCTATCTCTCTATCTCTCTCTCTCCTATCACTCTCCCCACCCTGTCTCTCCTCCCCCCCCCTCTTTCTCTCTCTCCCCCTCTCTCTCTCGCACACCTATCACTCTCCCCCTCCTCTCTCTCTCCCCCCCCTCCTCTCTCTCTCTCCCCCTCTCTCTCTTTCCCACCCCACTCTCCCCCCACCCCCACCCCTCTCTCTTAGTATTCTAGTCAGCGAAGCGATGCATGATATTGGGCAGTACTGAATATGTAGATGGCCCTTGTTCGAATAATTTAAATGAAAACATTTCTCTTGCTCTTCTAATGGTCATCATAATGCGCTCGAACCAGATTATTCTGCAATTACAATTACCGGGCTCAACAAGATTGGTTTACACTCGCATGTGGTCTGGGTTTGGAAACATGGGATTAAAGGGAAGTTTAAAGGTCACGCTCTCCTGAGGCTGCAGGTGCTCGAGGTGGTTGGAGACAACTTCATCACCACCAAATGATTCTTTATTATTGCAACAGCTTTCCTTTCTTGTTGCTATTATATCACAGGCCGGACAGGTCAGAAACCACAACAGAATGTTGAATAATCGTGCCTCGTCCCAGGAATACTCATTGCATAGGAATCGTCAGTTTGAATCAAAATTACATTTTATTATAATGTTTATATTGTCACGTGTATTCAGGTAAACTAAAATCCTTCAAGATGACAAGGTGGTGAAATTAACAACAATACCAAACTAATGTTATATGGTTTTTATTTTTAATTTTGATTGAAGGATCGTGGTCTCGCGAGGATGTAAATCAGATGAAGAACAACAACATGAGAAAACTAGAACGAAACTCGGTAGAGAGCATTCCTCCACCAGGCTTGACAGTTTACGTTTTGTATCCCAATAATAGGCCGGATCTGGATTCTGACCTGAACCAAACTCTCATCAGCTTGTTATTGTCACATACCAATCTCATCCACCAAGTTTTGTCCAAATCCGTCCATAACCTTTTGAGATATCCTGATTTGAGATATGACTCGCCACTTCGGTTAAAGGGAATCTCCAACCTCGACACCACGACAAATCACCAGTCTTGCTGAGGTGATGAATCAGCTTTTATTCACCAATCGCAATCATGCCGCACGAGGCAAAACCATAGCCAATCTCAACCCAACCCCTGCACGGTAACCCCGTGCCAGCCCTCACCAGTGGGTGTAATACACATCGTGGCGTGACCTCTTCTTACCCCTCTACATCCTTTCATTGTTGTACTCGTACCTTTAAGACAGTTCTCGAGGTTATACATGTAGAAAACAGGTGAGAGTAACTGGCTACTAACATTGATGGCTGAGTACAATAAAGGTAATGATCACCTACAATGTTGGAGGTCACGGATATTATGGACCACTGTATTGAGCGCACAGGGTCAACAAAACCCTTTACAGGTAAAACATTGAAAAACAAAACCCACTATAAACCAGGGATAAAGCACAAATAACAAATGAATAAGCAAAACATTTGGCAAATTACAATCTCACATACAGTCAACACTTCAAAGAAATGTACCAATTAGTCATGTATCTGCAAGTCTATTACAAGGTTTTTCCTCCGCTCCAACCTCAGGGACTATTCTGCTCCATTACAGGACTTAGGCAAGTACTATGACCATCATATGACGATCCTAAGCATCCAAAATATAATCCTTCAAGTACTTGGGCTGGTATCGTGGACGGCTGGAGCGTCCTGGTGCACAGTCGCTTGGAGACATTGTTGGATGATCCACACTGGTGTCACCGATGGCCTCAACAGATTGGGAGTGATCTGGTTGACGGGTGTTAAGCTTTGGGGGTGTAACGGAGATGTGATCCGGTGCTTGGCTGATAGGGATTGGTAAGGATTCAGAACTGTCAGCAGGTGTGGACAGCTCATCGGGGATATATGGGGGGTCTGGTGGTTTTGATGTTGGTTGGAGGCACACATCTTCAGTGTACAGAGAACAACCATGTACCCTATTGCGAGGAAGTGCGGGCATATCTTCCCAATAGTTGGATACCTTGTAGCATTCTGATTTTTTGACCCGATACGCTGCACTCCTCAATGGGGATCCGACAAACATACGTATGTTAGACCAGGTTCCATCGATGGCCGAAACGAGGTGGCGGTTTCTTGCGCATGACTTGTTGCGGTCAGAGTACAGATGGGCTAAATCACCAACTTCCACCAACGTGTTGGGCTTGACAGACCCCTTGGGCGCCTTGGCCTTCTCACTAAATGGGTGGTTTGTCGAACAAAGCTGGTGTTGGGTTTCTATCATTTGCAGGTCAGAGAACGGGATTTGTTGATTGGTGAACTGATCCCGCTGGCACCACATCTCACAGGCTGAGAGGCCCCGTGCATGAATTGCTGAATTCAGACTGGCAGTGCCCAGTGCGAGGGCGAGTCGGTTTACTGGTCCTCCCATAGGCTGCTGTTGTAAAAGTTCATCCTCAAGTTCATGAACTGCCTTCTCAGCGACGGGATTCTTGTTGGGATTTTTAATGTGACCAATCTCAATGCACATGTGATGACGTTTAAGAAGCTCGTCATGAACCAAATGTGTAAAGCCGGGGGCCGGATCGGTGCGGATGACAGCAGATGGACCATCCAATGGCTGGAGTTCTATGCATAAACGGACAGACCAAGTTATCGCGGAGTGTGCTGTGTTGTTCATTGTCCACAATACATGATGTTGTGTAAGAGGTGGTACATTCTCGCAATACAAGAATTAACTGGTGATTGCGTTTGATTGCATCTGCTGCGAAGGATACACCGACTGCACCGGGAGGGTCTCCAGTGGACTGTTTGATGATGCTGTGGGGTGTGTTGCACAATGCAGCTCACTGGTGGCACCGGGAGGGTCTCTCGTGGACTGTTTGATGATGGTGTGAGGTGTGTTGCGCAATGCAGCTCACTGGTGGCACCAGGAGGGTCTCCAGTGGACTGTTTGATGACTGTGTGGGGTGTGTTGCGCAATGCAGCACACTTGTGGCACTTGGATGTCACCTGATCAACTGCTCCATCCAAGTCGAGAGCGTAGAAATAGCGGTGAATGACGGATGAAATGACGGATTGATAACGACTCGGGTGATCCAACTGAATGTGTAATGCTGTTAGTAGGCCATTGAGTACCTGACGTGGGACAATGATGCACTGGTGTGCTGGGGACAGGGGCTCGTTATGACAAACTACTACTAGGCCATCTTTGGACACTGAAGCGACCTGGAGGTATCGTTTGACATCCTTGATCGTGGTCGCTTTCTTTGATGGGCGGGTGCCCTGAACGAGGTGGGCATGAGTCCGCCTTAAGTCTGGGCACTCCGCCTGCACTGCCAACCAAGCGGCTCTGTTGGTGAAGGGCAGTTTGGCACGACCGGAAATTATGTCCTGAGCTGATATATGCAGGACTACGGTTTCCTCCTCGCTTCTAATGAAGGCACAAATATGACAGGTGGTATCAGTGCAATTCGGAGCATTGCGGCTGGCAAAATCAGATGGAATGTTGGAGGACTGCGGCAGGACCACAGGTAAGCTCTTCAGCTTCTTATTCTTCTCTTTCTTCCTCCTGCGCATATATAGTAAAATCCCCATTTGATCATCGCCTTCGGAGTTAAAAGCTTGCTTTGGCTATCCATGATCCCTGCGGTGTTCACCTGGGGAATCACACGACAGTACCATTAGACCAGATCCAGCCCAAAATGGTAGTGCTCTTCGGGCATATAACAGTCTTTGAAGCAGAAAGGCTAAGTCGACATTTTTACCGAGCATGCAAAACCATTCGCCAGTTTTGGAGGAGCTCATCCAATGTGCTACCGCCACAATAGAGGTCTTCGCGAGCTTGGTGACGGTTCCCTTCTCCAAGAGATCAACAAGGATTCAAAATCACAGACTGGTCAAACAAGTGGAACATGTCTTTCAATCCTGACAAATCTCACACTCTTACTATGTCTCTCCAAAAAGACCGACTGGACAACCCTCCCATCTACTTTCTGAATAATCATCTCCAAGAAGTTCTGTCACTCAAGCTTTTGGGTCTCACTATCTGCCATGATCTTTCTTGGGAAAACCACATTTCAAATCTGGCCTCCAAAGCCAGTCGCCGACTGGGCATCCTCCATCGTGCGAAGTCCTTCCTTGGCACACCTGAGCTCCTCACCACATATAAGGCTTTCATTCGCAGCTCAATGGAATACTGTTCTCCCCTCTGGGCTGGTGCTCCTGCCTCACACCTAGCTCGGCTTCACGCTGTTGAAACCAAAGCTTTCAGAATCATTGGAATGTCCCGCGATGAAGCCAACTCCGAGGGCCTTTCACTCACTCACCGCAGGCAGGTTGGTGGTCTTTTTGTCTTCTACCGACTCCTATCCGGCCTTGCTCTCCCAGCTCTCTCTGTGCTCTGTCCCCCAAATATTCCTTCAGGTCGCACAAGATCTGCCAGCAACCCTCTTATGGTGAAATTGCCTTCTTTCCTGGAAATCCTACGTGTCCATGTGTTTTTTTTTTTTACCTCTCCCACCCCCACCCCCCTTCCCATGCCTCCTCCCCCCAAGCCCTCTCCCTCCCACAGATCTCCTGATGTCCCTGCTCTCAAATGTTGTACTTGTGTGCTTCCCCCTCTCTCCCCATCTTGTCTCCCGCTCCCTTTATTTTGTCTCATGTGTCCGTTTGGTTTTTTTTGTCATTAATGTTAGCTCTTACATGAGCCTCGATCTTGTATAAATAAAATAAAAAAGACACGGCATGTGAGTTCTTCGAGAGCTGTTTCTGATCCAGGCATTCCCATTGCAGATCTGGTATACATGCGTATCCCACGGAAGGGTGTGGCCACACTGCAGTACTTCATGGACTTGTGGGATAATGGGATTTAATAGAAGGCACTCGTAAGGTCGGTCGTAACAAGGTACTTCCACTGCACAACCTTGCGGAGGATGGATTCGACATTTGGCAGAAGAGAGGGTTGGGGCTTCCCGTACCGGCCCACGTCAGCAAAGGCCGTGACCAAACGAAACCCACCATTGGGCTTCTTGATCAAGAATGGGGGACTCAGGTACTCCCCATGTATTCTGGGCGGGCACAGACTCCAAGTTTTTCCAAGTCATCAAACTTGCGTTGCAGTTCACATCATTTATCATGTGAATACTGTGGCAACCGGTCTTGCGCTGTGGGGGCCGAACGGGGCCCATGTTAACAAAAGCCTCGAAGGGACCTGCAGCGCCGTAGTAACCTTGGAAGACTGGGTCAAACACTTCATCATGTTCTTCCAGAAGTGCGCAAAACTTGGATCGCATTTCGGGAGTGAACATGTTGTCAGGGTCCAGGGTGACGGTTGTAGAGTGTTTTGTGGGCAAAATGGGTGTGCGTCTTACTTTAGGGGTGTTGGTCTCAGTATAAGCCCCTGATTGTTCTTTGGTCTATTCACGTATGTATATGGGGCGGATCTGGCAAAACTGCACCTGTCGTTTGAGAACTCGTGGTTCGTTGGTTAAATTGGGGATCCGAACCTTCCCACTGATGCTGTGAATAACACTGGGTGGAGGCCAGAGTTCACTGGATCGCAGTGACCTTGCAATAGGGGCATCCGTGCGAGGTTCAAGTGCAAACACCAAGTCCATATTCGACATGTCATTTGGGAGGAAGATTTCAACAAACTCTCCAGGCCACAGAGTACTTGAGTGAGGTGGGGCACGCAGGGGTGTAAATTCTCGATGTAAATGTGTACTGTGTCGCTCTACCCGGTGTTGGTGGCAGAGGGTATTACAATTTCCTTTTTTACCTGGGCAACACTCAGGTTAAAGCACTCTTTGCACGGGTAAATTTGTCCTCCTTCCCTTCCCCCCTCCCCTAAAACGGAGGGGCCTGTCAAAGCCACCCCCCCCCCCCAAAGATGTATATGTAGTATATTTTCCCCTCCCTCTCCCCTCCCCCTTCCACTCCCCTCCCCCTTCCACTCCCTTCCTCACCCCTCCCTCTCCTGGGAGGAGACCCCTACCTTTCCAAAATTGGGCAGATGCTGTTGTTGACCACAAATCACATTCGACATGTGACTATCATAGGATGTCCAAGGCTACAAACAGATCGATGCAACATTCTCCCATGAAGCTACAGCCAACATTGCAAAAACGATAATGATATCTATCGTTAACTCGGAGTTTTGTGGCATGCAGGGCATTGCACCCAGGGGGCACAGGGATGATGACAGCGAAATATACAGTCGTAGCTTCACCAAGGGCAACTTTAAAGAGCTGCTGAAATTCTGAGTGGTTGCCGGAGATGATGTCTTGGAGGAACATTTTCTGAAGAGTTGTGCTAAGAATGCGACATACACATCTAAAACATCTCAAAACTAGAACGCCACTCAGTAGAGAGCATACATACCTACTCCTGGTTGGCCATAATCACTCAATGGTGAAGAATCACTCAAAAAATTCTACCAGCCGGATCTGGATCCAAATCTTCACCAAAATCGAATCGATTCTTCCTTGTCACACACTCATCATGTCCACCAGGTTTCGTACAAATCCGTCCACAACTTTTTGAGATATCCTGCTATATATGGGTTTTGCCATCTCTCAATGGTGAAGAATCACTTTTTTTTTTAAATCTTAGATACAGATTTTCAGCAAAATTTAATCATTTTCATCCGAATCTAATCATAATCTAATCACAATCACCAAATTTCATCCAATTCCGTCCACAACTTTGAGATATCCTGTTCACAAACAAACAAACAGCCAAACAAGAGATATGTCGTGCATAGCATGATACTTGTGAAATTCCTAAAAATAATTTGTTGACCTTTGGCCGATGTTGACCTAAAAAAATAATTGGTGGTTGAATTCAGTGGCCTGACATGCAAATCCTATTCAAATTTCAAGTCAATCGGATGAAAATTGACAATTTTAGAAATTGCACCGAAGTTGTTGACCTTTGGCATATGTTGACCTTTTGATCTCAAAATCAATAGGATTCTTCCTTATGACTAACTCCACAATGTGGTGAAGTTTCATGAATTTTTCCTTTCACAAAGCCTGAAACAAGTGTGTGTCCACCCTCAGGAGAGCCAGGAAACAATATATCTCCGTTCTCAAGACCGAAATCTCTTATCTGTCTCCCTCTTCCAAATCCTGGTGGCGTCTGGTCAAATCTGTTTCTGGTGTTTGTTCCCCCTCCATCCCCTCCCTCACCTCAAACGGCTACACGGCTGACTCCGCACGTGAAAAAGCTGAATGCCTCAACTCTGTGTTTGCCTCTAAATCTTGTGTCCCAAACCCATCCCTCTCTGTACCCACCGTTCCCAGTCATACCCAGCTGCTCCTGGACTCCGTGTCCTTTCCTCCTGACAAGGTGGAAAAGTTTCTGTCAACCCTCGACTCTGATTCTGATTCTGCAACTGGACCTGACGGCATCAGCCCACGGGTCCTAAATCCTGTTTTTCCGCTCTTTCACTCCCTCTCTCTGTTGTCTTCACCCTCTCTTTTGCTCAAGGTCATCTGCCATCTGCTTGGAAATCAGCCAACATCACCGCTTTGCACAAAAAAGGTGCAAAAACAGATCCCAGCAAATACAGACCAATCAGCCTTCTCCCAACTATCAGCAAAGTCATGGAATCCATCATTGCTTCGGATATGAAATCTTTCCTCTTCTCCAATGGCTTGATCTCTGATCATCAATTTGGTTTCAGACCTGGTCACTCTACTGAGGACATGCTACTTCTGCTGTCTCAACAATGGATGGAGGTCCTCAATGCCAAACAGGAAATTAGAGCTGTCTCCCTTGACATATCACGTGCCTTCGATACGGTCTGGCACCCGCTCTGCTCACCAAACTCTCCTCTTTTGGTATCCATAGAAATCTCCACGCATGGCTGGTGGACTTCCTCTCTAGTCGTAGTCAACGTGTGGCCCTGAATGGGTTTCTCTCATCTCCTCTTCCTGTTCAGGCTGGAGTTCCCCAAGGCAGTGTTCTGGGCCCTGTGCTTTTTTTTTTTTTAATCAATGATCTCTCTGACTCTTGAAAATCCTCTCTATCTCTTTGCTGATGACTCTACTCTCTGTCGCTCCATTCCTCATCCCTCAGATCGGCAGTCTGCAGCCTCCTCACTCTCTGCAGACCTGGACAAAATCACAGACTGGGCAAACAAGTGAAACATGTCTTTCAATCCTGACAAATCTCACACTCTTACGATTTCTCTCCGAAAAGACTGACTGGACAACCCTCCCATCCACTTTCTGAATAATCCTCTCCAAGAAGTTCTGTCACTCAAGCTTTTGGGTCTCACTATCTGCCATGATCTTTCCTGGGAAAACCACATTGCAAATCTGGCCTCCAAAGCCAGTCGCCGACTGGGCATCCTCCGTCGTGCGAAGTCCTTCCTTGGCACACCTGAGCTCCTCACCACATACAAGGCTTTCATCCACAGCTCAATGGAATACTGCTCTCCCCTCTGGGCTGGTGCTCCTGCCTCACACCTAGTCCTGGAAGTCCTTGGTGTCCTTGTGTTTTATACTTCTCCCACCCACCCTCCCTCCCTCCGCCTTCCCACGCCTCCTCCCCCCAAGCCCTCTCCCTCCCACACATCTCCTGATGTCCCTGCTCTCAAATGTTGTGTTTGTGTGCTTCCCCTTCTCTCCCCATATTGTCTACCGCTCCCTCTTTTTATATATTTTGTTTGTTTGATTTGTTTGTGAAATAAATGTTAGCTCTTTCACGAGCCTCGATTCTGTATACAAAAAAAAAAAAAGGTGATTTGAAATTGTGACCTGGATGCGATTAACATATAGACAAACAAACAGATGGGTGAAAACAATCTCCATCCGCCTTCTGTGGCGTAGGTAATAATAATACTAATTATAATAGCATAATATTAATGTTATTCCAAAATAATATTACTAATCTACTGTACTAATGATATCCCCTCTCCCCAAGGGATTTTTCCTCCCGGCATGGCCACCCCACCATAAGTAAAACATATAAATCGCAAGCAAGTGTGATTGCCCTTTAAAACAGTTGCTACTGCTGCTTAACACGACAAAAATTAATTTGGAGGAATCCTGACATCCTTGAGGCATTCTATGCTTATCACGTCCACCACAGATGAACGGACCTGAGCGTAGATCTACTGTAATATATATACACCACAGAGGACAGATAATACCATAACCCTTCCTGTCGCTTCTGTGGGTAGTGGGTGTACCAGTACACAAAAACTGCATTTCCTTTTCTCACGTTAAAAAACACACCTTTGTGCATAATTAAACACACCTGTGTGAACAATCAATGTGATGGAGGCACAATCGGCATGCTGCGCTGCAGCATTGCCCCCTAAGGGTGGCAGGTGGTAAAAGCTGGAGAACTAAATATCATCTTCGGCTGAAACTGGGCTTTCTAGCCAACAATCTTTCAATTACAAAGCACTCAGCTTTGAGTGATAGCCAGTGCTGGCGTATGGCACCCATAAAGGCAGAATGAGCTCTTGAAATACCATTAAAACCAAAAGGTCTACCTTCCCCTTGTTGATAAACCACAATGGAAGCAAAACAGATGTCAATGTAGTTGCTCCTTCTCATCAACTAAAGGCTTCGTTAAATGAATTTATTCTTACATTCTTTGAAACCTGTGCAGCATGAAAGTAGGTAAAAGCTCACCTCTGCACCACAAACACATGAACTAGGCAAAGACAACATGGTGGTCTTTTTTTGGTTAAAAATAAGCTAGTCTTTTCCTCAGGTCTTTTCCCCCGTTATTCTATTATACAGTGCTTATCTTGCTAGACTGGCACGCTGGATGGCTGTTTATTTCATACTAGTATAAAGCCCGTCAAAAATGACGGGTCGAAACAGTTTATTTGATGGTGCAACCGTATGAGCATACCAAAGTCTGAAGCTGAAGCCTCGTGTCAGGTGTGCTTACATCTCCTTTATTTATTAGACATCCCACAGACGAACATGATCACTCGATTTACTCTGCGCATGTTGCACATCACGTGCAGCGAATTTCACGTCACTGCGCCTTGTATTTATTGTTATTTTTAAAAACGCTTCTGTACACCGCCCTTGAGGCTCGGTTTGCAAGCCACCTTCTACAATTCCAATGTAAGAGACATAATTACTCTTCTTTTGGGTCTTCGGAGTCCTTGGGGCCTTTTGGGTCCTCTTGGTCATTTGGGTCTCTTGGGTGCTCATGGTCTTTTGCATCCTCAGGATCTTTTGTGTCCTTGGGATATTTTGGGTCCTCAGGGTCTTTTGTGTCTTCTGGTTCCTCAGGGTATTTCGGGTCATTTGAGTCTTTTGGGTCCTCTAGATCTTTGGGGTCCTCAGGTCTTTGGGCTATTTAAGGGTAGTTGGGGTATTTAAGGGCCATTGGGGTCTATGGGGACTTTTAGGTCTTTAAGGGTATTTTGGGTCTTTAGGGTATTTTGAGTCTTTGGGGTATTTTGGTTCTTTAAGGGTCTTTTCAGTCTTTTGGTTCTTCGAGGTCTTTAAAGTCTTTGGGGGTATTTTGGGTCTCCAGGGTCTTTTCAGTCTTTAGGGTCATTTGGGTGTTCCAGGTCTTTTGGGGCTTCAGGGTATTTGGGGTCTTTAGAGTCCTTGGGCTCTTCTGGGTCCTTGGGGTTTTCTGGGTCCCTTGGGGTATTTTGCATCCTCTGGTTCATTTATATCCTCGGGGTCATTTGGGTCTTTTGGATCATTGGGGTCTTTTTAGTCTTCTGGGTCCTTGGGGTATTTTGGGTCATTGGGTGCTCATGGTCTTTTGTATCCTCAGGATCTAAGTCTTTTAACCGGTGGACACACCGGTTTGATTGTGTGTGATTTGACACGTGTGCATTGTGTGTTTTGTCACATTGTGTCACAATCAATGTCACAATTGTGTCACAATCAATGTCACAATTGTGTCGCAATTTGTCACATTGTGTGTGATTGTGGTTTGATTTGACGTGTGCAAAGATTGCCCATTAAAACCCCACTCAAATCGCTCCTAAAGCGCTACGCAAAGCCTTTAAAACTTATGGGGACAGACATCACACAAATACACAAACACACATTGTGTTTTATATGGTAGATTTCATTTAATCTCTTTAAAAAGGCATGGATTTTACATTTAAGTCAAAGTAACTTAATAGCAACGGCTAACGAATGCAGCCACCAATACGTATCGATGAACATGAAACAGCACCAATGTATGAAAAAACGTCCATAAACAACATGTCGGTGACTAAAAATATTTTTAGGTCCCGCCTCTCTTCATCCCGCCCGGGTCTGGAGGGAACTGATCTGATAGGCTGGTGGTACAGTCGTGGCCAAAAATATTGGAACCCTTGCACTTTTTTCAAATAACTCACAATTTTCTCTAAAAATGGTATAGATGAACAATGGAACATGGACACATTTACAGATTTTTATAAATGTTTATAATGTTTTCTGTGTACACATTCATGTACAAATACACGGACACAGCCTTGGAATAAAGATATCGGTATATTTTTTTATAAATCATGTGCACTAAAGTGATTATTTGCTGTAATAAAATAATTATTTAGTAATTAATTAACATGGGAATTGATCGTCAATCACCATATATACAAACCATGCAAAAAAATTTTTTTTTTTAAATTAAAATAGTAGATTTTATTCTATCAGGAGCACAGTATATTTACCCAGCAACCATATCTCAGACTGATTTCTATGGTATTTTAAGGTGGCCATTTTGAATAAACTTAAGATAATATTCAAACCTTGCTTTACTAACACTGGCGCTCCAACAAAGAATCATCACCCCAAAATGAAGTGCTCGTAAGTGTGTTGGGGAAGTTGCAATGGAATTGTATGCCAAAATGGTCTTCAATCTACTTCTAGATTTTTCCAGACATTTTAGATTTTTTTTGCTCATAAAATCACCAAACTCTTTAGAGTTTAGAAGATAGGGTATGCCAAATTTTACTCAAAAATGCCTGGGGGTGTCACAATTCCTGAAAATGGGACTTGACTATGCAAAGCTTAGGGTTGGAGGAGAGGGGGGAGGCAGTTGGGAGCGGGGGACACAGATCCCTCTGTAATGCAAAAAAGGGCAAATGAGATATTGGGAACAGTTGAAGCACCTTGTGTTTGTAATAACCCAATCACAGTTATAGCGCTTCAGTCATGGAACAGATCAGAACGAACTTATGGTGAAGAATAACAAATAACAATTTGGAGGAATGTACAATTTTTATTTGTCTTCAGAATGCAAAATATTGCAGTGCTTATATTTTTGCATTGGATGCATTAAAGCTGAACAAAGTTTATAAAATACATATTTCAACTTTCTATTTACCAACAAATGCAACAGCACACAAGTCTTGCAACACAAGTGAGATGCATTAAGCTGCATTCTGTAGCAATTATCTGAAATTATTCCTTGAACTTCCTCAAACCATTGCACGTTACTGATCTTTTTTGAAAAGTTTGTTTTTTAAATTAACGATTGTCTTTTCCTCATAGAGGGGGAGGTAATCATAGTACCGGGGTGTCTACATTTTGTAGTTTATTGGTGAGCGAAGCACAACGTCGCGTTTTCAAACAATTTAAAAAAATTTTTTTCTTTGTCTGAGGTAAAATACACGCGAGGGAGAACTGCTTTCTCACCGCAGATGGCAGAAGCGAGTAAGATGGCCGAGGGGGTTGGGAATTCCGAAGACTATGGAAGTGGGCCAGAGATAAAGGGATTAGAGGATATGATTGAAACCTCCCCGTTCCGAGCGTTCGAACCCCCTCCCCTGTAATGCCGGGGCCTGGAATGCTGTGAACGGCTGCGATGCCCGACCAGGTCTGGATGCAAATGCTTATTGAACAATTGGGTGAACAAATGAATGAAAAAATGAATGCCCATTATGAACGAATGGAAAATAATATAAAGGAAATGGGTAAACAATTAAGGGGAGAATTTAAGGGACGAATTAATGGAATGAAAACACAAAAGGAAGAAAAAAATAATGTTGCAATTGGGGCACAGGAGCAGAAGCCATGGGCAACAGAATATGAATCAAAACGGGAGGAATTAACATCAAAAATAGAAGAGGGTGACACCCAGTCTGACAGACTCGGGTCACAGGAGAAGCAGCCATGGGCAACAGAATTTGATTCAAAACGGGGGGCATTAACAGTGGGAATGGAAGAGTGTGAAAGCTGATCCACTTGGGGCCCAGGAGGGGGAAAATTTAAATAGGGTATGTGTAGTGAAATTATACCAAGGTGAACCCAGGGTGTGCTCGCTACAGAAGGGGCGTCTATAAGACCCGGGACAACCGGGGCGCGCGGACACTCCAGCGGAACTCACTGTGACATAGTCCTGTAGTTTGAATGGTATGTACGCCCCTAAATGCTGCGCTGACTGTCCTCTCTGTTGGACCTTTGCTATATTGAATCGACCATTGCTCATGAAATACTCTGATTTTAATGCCTGTTGCATGCATGTATTCTTACAGGATGTACTACAGATCTAAATGATATTAAACCTACCCAGAGGTCAAGTTGTGTCTGAGCTTGATTTTCACGACATTTAATATCATTTAGATCGCCGGAATGGCTGACCACAAGATGATCGTGGTACCGATTCTCGGAGCCGACCCTCAAGCTGAGGGATCAGCATCGGAGTTCACTCACTGGCTCAAAACGCTGGAGAATTACTTTGCTGCTCACGAAACAGAGCCCACCGCAGCGATGAAGCTGTCCGTGTTACAGTCGAAGGTCTATCACACCGTTTTCCGGAACATTTCTCGATTTGGGACGTACGCTACGGCTCTAGCCGAGCTGAAGCGCCTCTACGTAAAGACACGGAGCGCTGTGCACGGCCGGCATCAACTCTCTCAGCGGCGACAACAACCATCTGAATCGATCGATCGCTTCGCGCAGGAGTTGCGCTACCTGTTGGCAGACTGCGTGCAGGACGTCCGGACCCACGAGCAAGTGCAGGACGACTTGCTCCGAGATTCATTCATCTCCGGAATTAATTCTGGAGTCTTGCGGCTCCGACTCCTGGAGGTCGCGGATCTGACATTTACAGAGGCACTACGGCTGGCACGCGTATACACAGATGCCCGAGAACAATCCACCGCATATGATCACCCACGAGTCGTGGCGGGGACCTCGCAACTCGCGCGACCGGAGAGGGCTACCGCCGAGGATACGGAGGAGGACCCGACCACTACGGCCGAGTCTCTGGGAGCTCCTGAAGCGGACTCCGCTTCCGGCCTCACTGCTGCCGCCGCTGCCCGGCCACGGCCTGACCGGTATGCAAAATGTTATTTTTGCGGGAATCGGCAGCACCCTCGCTCTGAATGCCCGGCCCGGGAGGCTACATGCCACCTGTGCTCCACCAAGGGCCATTTTGCAAAGGTCTGCAGGAAGGCCGCTCGGGGCACGCGTCCCCGCGCGACCTTGAATGGGCTCATCGCGGAGCCAACGGATCGAGCGCCGGACGGGGCGCCTCACTCGGCTTTGAAGAGCCGCTCTCCTTCTCGCGGGCCTCTGGCTACACGCCCGACCTTGGTGAGATACACCGGGCCGCCGAAACAAATGGCGCGAACGCGACCGGCCACCGCGCGACCGACCTTGACTGGCGTTTGAACGCCTACTTCAAACAAGCGACATGCTCCTGCTTTGGAAACTCCTCTCGATGTACGGCAAACGCAGCACGTGACTCGAGCCCCATCTGACGGCGGCTCTTACGAATTACATGCACCCACTTTGGCATATGAATCTGCAGACGGCAGAGATCTTTCTCACGTGACGCGAGCGCCATCTGGCGGCGGCTCTTACGAATTACATGCACCCACTTTGGCATATGAATCTGCAGACGGCAGAGATCTTTCTCACGTGACTCGAGCGCCATCTGGCGGCTGCTCTTACGACCTACACACACCCACTCTGGCAAATGAAACTGCTGATGAGCCAACTGACTTCAATGCTCCTGCTGAGGCCCAACCTGCCGACGCTGCCCGAAGGATTGCAGCCGGCGTGGGATCCACCCGCGAGGCGCGATCTTCTCGCCCGGCCGGTACAATACCTGCTGGGTCTGCCGGCCTTGCGCAGGCCATCATTCCGCTCACGGTCGCGGGCGTTTTTGCGCAAGCTTTGATTGACATGGGGTCCACGGATAGTTTTATCGATCAGCGACTCGTGCATCAACATGGGTGGCCGGTTCTCGGGACAACCCGCCGGATCTTCATGGCCTCTCAGGGACTTTGGTTGAGCACAAAAGGGGCGTGTCGATTGAAACTTGTGATAAAGGGACGCACGTTCCCGGACGTGTATCTCATGGTATTACCTGCTTTATGCGCTGACGTTCTGTTAGGACTTGATTTCCTTAAGCGGCATGGACGTTTGGAAATAGACTTCGGTGGGCCGGACACGCTCGCTGTGTGCGCCCTCGCTCAAATGGACATGGAGCCACTCTCACTGTTCCCCAACCTGACCACTGATTGTACCCCTGTAGCCGTCAAATCGCGGCGCTACTCTCGCGCGGACGCGCAATTCATTGCGGAAGAAACGGCCCTGCTCTTAAAGGACGGTATTATAGAACACAGTAGGTCACCGTGGCGGGCCCAAGTCTTAGTGGTGCGGAGTGAGGCCCACCGCCGGCGCATGGTAATCGACTATTCGCAGACGATTAATCGTTTTACACAGCTGGATGCCTACCCCTTACCGGGGATGGACGCCCTGGTACGCCAGGTGGCCCTGTATTCCGTTTATAGCACTCTCGATCTGCGTAGTGCGTATCATCAAGTCCCCATCTCTAGGGCTGATCGCGTCTTTGCAGCCTTTGAATCGGGTCAGCGGTTGTACCAGTTCACGAGACTTCCCTTTGGGGTAACTAACGGAGTCGCTTGTTTTCAGAGGGCTATGGATGACCTCGTTGCGAAGGAGAATTTGACCGATGTCTTTGTCTATCTGGACAATCTTACGGTTTGTGGGTATGACCAGGAGCATCACGACGCTAATCTGAAACGCTTCCTCGAGGTCGCGCGGAAATATCGCCTAACCATGAATGCGGCTAAGTGTCGATACTCTCTACGCACGGTAGACCTTTTGGGGTACACCGTGACCCATGGCTCCGTCTCTCCGGATAAGGAGCGTCTGCGCCCTTTGCTCGATATGGCTCCGCCTAGCGATCGGGCTTCGCTGAAACGCGCTCTAGGGCTGTTCGCCCACTACTCAAAGTGGGTGCAAAATTTCTCCACGAAGCTCCGCCCCCTCGTGGCCTGCGACACTTTCCCCATGGGCCCGGCCGCCCTGGCGGCCTTCGAGGGCCTTAAAGTCGACATCGCTGGCGCCGCTGTCGCGACGATTGACGAGAGTGCCTCTTTCGTTTTGGAGAGTGATGCCTCGGATCATGCGATAGCGGCGACTCTCTCCCAAGGAGGCCGCCCTGTGGCTTTCTTCTCGCGGACTCTCATCTCCGCCGAGCGGAGGCATTCGTCTGTCGAAAAGGAAGCGTACGCGATCGTCGAATCAATTCGGCGATGGCGGCCGTATCTGCTTGGGCGGAGTTTCCAAATCGTCACGGACCAACAGAGTGTTGTGTTTATGTACGACACCTTACATGCTCAGCGCATTAAGAATGAGAAAATCACCCGTTGGCGTATCGAACTCGCCGACTTCTGCTACACCATCAAATACCGCCCGGGGAAGGATAACCTGGTCGCTGACGCCTTATCGAGGCCGGCCACTTGCGCGGGGGTTGTAACTTTGGAGGGGCTGCGCACTTTGCACGGCACTATGTGTCATCCCGGGGTAACGCGCTTCGCGCATTTTGTGCGCGAGGGCAATCTGCCGTACTCGATTGAGGACATCCGCCGCATCTGCCGTGATTGCGCGATCTGTGCGGAACTCAAACCGCGTTTTTATAACCCTCCTATGGGGACACTCGTTAGGGCTACTAGACCGTGGGAGCGCTTGGCGATGGACTTCAAAGGGCCGCTGCCAATGTCGAGCAACTCTCGCTATCTGCTCACTATCGTCGATGAGTATTCCCGATTCCCCTTTGCTTACACGTGCGGGGATATGTCGGCTGCCACGGTTATTCGGTGCCTGCAGAATTTGTTTTCTATGTTCGGGTATCCGGCCTACGTGCATACCGATCGGGGTGCGGTGTTCCTGTCCCAGGAGGTGAGGGGCTACTTGCTCCAGCATAATGTCGCTTCGAGCTACACCACCCCGTACCGGCCCCAAGCGAATGGGCAGATCGAATGCTTTAATGGGATTATATGGAGGGCCGTCATGCTAAGCCTTCGGACCCTCGGCCGAGGCCTCGATAAATGGGCGTGGTCGCTACCTGCCGCTCTAAACTCGATCCGGGCTCTCCTATGTACTGCCACCAACCAGACTCCTCACGAACGACTGTTCCACCACCCTAGAAGCTCCGGCAGTATCCAATCTTTACCCAGCTGGCTCGCTGAACCGGGGCCCGCCTATCTCAAACGAGCGGTTCACGCTAGCAAGTACGACCCCCTTGTTGACAAGGTGCAGGTCCTCCAGGCTAATCCCGAGCATGCTCGCGTGTTAACGGCGGATGGCCGCGAGTCTACTGTCTCCGTACGCCATCTCGCCCCATGTGGGGACGACGACAGGGATATCGACGAACCCGTCTACGAGTCTATGGACTCTACCGAAGCTTCCCCTATGGAACTACCACCGTTACTCCCGTCGTTCCCCACTCCCGTGCCCGAAGGCGCAGGGGCGCCCCCTCCGACTCCCACCTAAGGCGGCTATTCCGACGCGGGGGACTCCGGGCTTGGGGCGGAAGAACCCGAGGAAGGGGTCATCACCTGCAGCTGCGGTTGTTGGGCACACAAGGCCAAAATATTTAAAATAAAAATTAAATTGAGATTTAAATGTGAGTTTAATTTGGCACAGCCTTGGAGCGAATTGATCCCGGGCTGCGGAATTCGGACCAGGAGAGGTCATTGGGGTTGGCCTCTGGAAAAATTTGATTACCTTATTTTCATTTTTATGTGTTTGTGTTGTTTTTTTTACCTCATTACCCTAACGTTTAGCGTACGCACGTCTGCATTTTTAAAATCCTTTTCTCAGCAACCGTTGGTCCGATTGACACAAAATGTTACCATAGGAGTGCCTCCACCTGTAGAATTTTTTTATTCATAATTATGACGTCATAGGTTGCGTGGTACGGACACCATCTTGGAAAAACGTTACACCTCTATATCTCCGAAACAAGGCTCAATGTCAAGTACTCCCCATGGGAAATAAGATACGTTAATGAGGATGTCATTAGCCTGGTGTTGGGCTAGCGGCTAGGGTGCCAGCTTAGGATCCTAGGATCCTGGGTTCGAATCCCGGTGATCAATGAATTAACGCCAGGGGGGTTGACTCAGCCTGTCATCCTTCCGAGGTCGGCTAATTGAGTACCAGTTCACTGGTAATTCCCTGTTTGTCGTAAAAAGGCGACAAAAAAGGTTGGCGGCAGGAAGGGCATCCGGCCGTAAAACATTGCTTCAAAAAGGGGACCAAAAAACAACAACAACCACGGTCCCTGAAAAAGGCCAACCCCCACTTTGCGGGGAAAAATGGCCTCTAAAGGTGTTTTTTTTTTTTTTAATGAGGATGTCATTGGTGCCGTCATTATGACGTCATAATTGGACAAGTGCAACGCTTGATATAAGTATGAATAAAAAAAAATTCTCTGCAACTGTTAGTCCGATGGACACGAAATTATGACCATAGGAGTGCCTACTCCTGTAGAATATTTAAATGATAATTATGTCATAGGTCACGTGATACAGGTGCCATCTTGGAAAAACGAAAAAGCGTTGCACCTCTATGTCTCTGAAGCCGCTGCATGGAAAAAATTGAAACGTGGCTCGTTGTAAAGAACTCCGCATGGGGAATAAGTGTTGTTGACGACTTCTTAATTT
This sequence comes from Myxine glutinosa, assembly GCF_964187855.1. Taxonomy (NCBI): domain Eukaryota; kingdom Metazoa; phylum Chordata; class Myxini; order Myxiniformes; family Myxinidae; genus Myxine; species Myxine glutinosa. The sequence continues at coordinate 26,955,555 of NC_136266.1, read as the reverse complement.
GTACCTTAATTATGACGTCATAATTCGATACGGACAACAGTTAGTCTGATGAGTTTGAACTTTCTTGAGCCTGATCCTCATAACAATTATTTTAGAGAATATAAATGTATGCCATCATCGCTCACATGGTCTGGCAGACATATTGGATCAATTTTAAAAACCCTTCAAAAACAGAACAGTTGGCTCGCACCAAGTTGACTGTGTGAGGTAAGTATTCTATGAATACCATCTAGTTTCTAAAGTTGTCACATATTCCCCACTTTCTTTTAAAATCTCCTTCCACGGTAGCGAAGGAACTAGTCCAGACTCCCGAAGTACATACGCATTCAAAATTTTGTAAACATGTGAGCCCCGCACCTTCTCACTCTGTTGGAGCAATGTTGTCCTATTCACACAGTCGTACCCACAGTCGCAGCAATGTTGTCCTATCCAAGTCAATTCCCATTCTTCAATTTGCCAAATGCCATTATGGCTTCTCTCCTGCGTGGGCTCATTCCAAGATTGATGTCCATTTGTGTTTGAGAAGGTAATTACAGAGCATTAATTAGCGTGGAAACTAATGCATGCTGTGCAATTACATGTGACATTTGTATGCATGAAAAGAATGAGTACATTTGTTGCAAAAACAGGATGCGTTTAAAATGCGGTATAAATGAGATGGCCAGAATTCCTGCATTTCTTGCCTTATTATGTATGGCAAAGCTGAGCATATCTTTGGAGATAATAATGTACTCTTACTGCAGTGGTGGCCTAGGTGCCACAACTTGGGCTATAAAAACCACCTTTAGAGGCCATTTTTCCCCGCAAGCGGGGGTTGGCCTTTTTCGGGAACTGTGGTTGTTGTTGTTTTTCGGTCCCCTTTTTGAAGCAATGTTTTACGGCCGGATGCCCTTCCTGACGCCAACCCTTTTTGCCGACTTTAACGACAAGCAGGGAATTACCAGTGAACTGGTACTCAATTTGCCGACCTCGGAAGGATGACAGGCTGAGTCAACCCCCCTGGCGTTAATTCAGCGATTGACCGGGATTCGAACCCAGGATCCTAGCCTAAGCCGGCACCCTAGCCACTAGCCCAACACCAGATATATATATATATATATATTGTTGCGGTTCTGCGAAATGTACATATTGATTAATAAAGGTTAAAGGTTTTGCCCCCATAGTTAGTCCACATGCAACACGTAGGCCACCGAAGAACGTTCTATTTCATAGTATATGTGAGATCAGGCCATTTTTCAATAGTGATACCTGCGTTGTGTAAAATAAATAAATAAGAGTAGGTCCCGTTCATTTTGCAGCCCACCCTCCAATCGACCTTGTTAGGCACCATCGAGTCTGCGCCCCATTCCCCATTGCGCACCATCCAGTCTGCGCCCCATTCCCCATTGCGCACCATCCAGTCTGCGCCCCATTCCCCAGTCACGTGAAAAAGTAAGTACACCCCATGTAAAGTTTTGACTTTTTCAACATATTTCAACATACAGATATTTGATCTTCATTTCAACAATATTGATAGATAAAGGTGATATAAAACAACAAATATCATGAAACATTTACATTTTGTAGTCCATTGTATAATTTAAATAAACATAAATGCAAATTTCGCATGTGGAAAAAGTAAGTACACCCCAACATTTATCACTACTTCAAATACCTAAAATTAGAATCAGGTGCACCAGCTCAGGTGCAAATGATTAGAACATCGTTAGAAAGGATCTTGGAGGAACCTGTCTTATTTAAACCTCAGACATTTAGTTTGGTTTGCTCTTTGTTGTTGAAGTGTGCGGCGTCAGCATGCCTAGATCAAAAGAGCTCTCTGAGGCCTTCAGAAAAAAGGTTATAGATGCCCACGAGTCTGGGAAGGGATTTAAAAAGATCTCCAAACCATTTGAAATCAATCATTCGACTGTCCGAAAGATCATCTACAAGTGGAGAAGATTCCAAACAACTGCCGACTTGTGCAGGACAGGCCGCCCCAGCAAGTTCAGCCCGAGAGCAGACCGCAAGATGCTGACAGAAGTCTCAAAGAACCCCAGAATGTCATCACGGGACCTACAGGTAGCTCTTGCCACTGTGGATGTCAAAGTGCACGAGTCTACCATTAGAAAGAGGCTGCACAAATTTGATCCACAAGGGAGGTGGGCCAGGAAGAAACCTTTGCTGTCCAGAAAGAACATCAGGGCAAGACTAACGTTTGCCAATGAACACCTAGGCAAAGACCAGCACTTCTGGAACAATGTGCTCTGGACAGTTGAGTCAAAGGTAAAGCTATTTGGCCACAGTACCAGAAGACATGTTTGGCGAAAACCAAAGACAGCATTTGACCACAAGAACCTGATACCAACTGAAAAGCATGGTAGTGCAAATATTATGGTTTGGGGCAGCTCACTATCATAGAATCCACTATGAATTCTTCATTGTACCAGAGGGTGCTTGAGGATAATGTGAGGCCATCTGTCAGGACGTTGAAGCTCAACCGAAGGTGGACCTTGCAGCATGACAATGACCCTAAACATACCAGTAAATCCACCAAGGAATGGCTGAAAAGAAAGAAATGGAGGGTTCTGGAATGGCCAAGTCAAAGCCCGGTTCTAAATCCCATCGAGATGTTGTGGGGATATTTGAAACGAGCTGTGCATGCAAGAAACCCCTCAAACATCGCAAAGCTGAAAGAATTCTGCATGGAGGAGTGGGCAAAAATTTCTCCCAGTCGGTCAGAGACTGGTCGACAGTTATAAGAAACGCCTACTTGAGGTTGTTTCTGCCAAAGGGGGCAATACCACCTATTAGAGCCAAGGGTGTACTAACTTTTTCCACATGCGAAATTTGCATTTATGTTTACTTAAATTATACAATGGACTACAAAATGTAAATGTTTCATGATATTTGTTATATTATATCACCTTTATCTATCAATATTGTTGAAATGAAGATCAAATAGCTGTATGTTAAAATATGTTTAAAAAGTCAAAACTTTACATGGGGTGTATTTACTTTCTCACGTGAATATATATATATATATATATATATATATATATATATATATATATATATATATATATATATATATATATATATATATATATATCAGGGTGGAGCTTATTTTTGAACTTTTGAAATATGATCTTCTTACCGTCTCAATTTGTTCCTATATATGAAATAATAATTCAGGCAAAATATGAGCACAATTGAACAATATGTAGGGGTAGCTCAATGATGGTAAAGTTTCTGATACCCCAAAGCTGCGGCCACCCTTTTATTTCGCATACTACTGATAATAGATTAATTCTGTTGATAAATTAAGAACCCAATTTTAACTACTAAGTAAATTGACACTCTCTCCTATCATCATACACACAACGTGCAATCATTGTGGTAAAATTAATTCCTGGGAACACAGATAAAACCTTTAAGTTATAAAACTCTGTGCTCCATTAAATAAATAATTACAGTAGTAATATGTACATTGTACATACACAATATCTGTTATAATAAAAGAGTAAAATGTTCGTTGAGCTAGAGTCTGCTAGACAATAAATGCTAAAATGAGATGTAGCGCTGAGCTGGGAACGCTTATCACCATAGTATCTAAAAGTAAACACTGTACATAGGTGTATCACAGAACACTATTTGAAAATAAAAACGAAGTTATCACAGGCTTTGCAGAGAATCACAGACACAATGGGTGTATAAACATGGTATAATGTTATCACAGATTATAGAAGCATAATAATCATTGTGGTTCAACTGGTTCATATCTATTATCCAACCAATCATCCGAATCCCATTGTTTTGCTGATAAATTGATAATGCAAATTTTCCATGAATTTATATTCCAGACATGTTCAGACTTGTTTACTGTTTGGACTCAATGGACTGACTATGCTGACTAAGCAACAGTTGCAACACTGTTGCAGCAGTATGTTTGTGTAATTGCTTCAGGCATTGTGCTCACTGCTCAGTTATTAATAGAACTGTTTGAATTTTCTTGATTCTTAATTTCTTAATGCTATGTTCTATTTCTTTCAGATTCATATCTGATTGAAAATGTCATCTGTGGAAAAAGCAACAAGATCTCAAACCAAGTTGTATCTCCTTGGCGACTCTGTGACTGAATTAAGTGGCAGCAAGTTGCCATCATTGCGTATGGCTCTTGGATTTTTCCTACGTCACCATCTCGATCTGAAGGAGACTGTAAGACAATCGTCGGATGTTACCATCACGGAAATAGCTAACTTTTGGAAGAAAGCTGGAATCCCGATGAGAGCTCATCAAAACTGCCAAACCAAGCTTGAGCAGACATTTGAAGAATGGCGTCTTCTGAAAAAGAACAAAGCGCAAACGTCACCAACTCAACTCGCGAGAGAGTCGGCTTTTGTTTCCAGGCTTGAAGACCTTTTTGATGTCGCTCACGCTGATGCTCTGACCAATACGTCAGTATTACAAGAAGACAAGGATTTCTTGTTAGCCCAGCGAGAAAAGGGAAGAAGGGGGTCGCTGGCTGGAGTAGATGTAAAGCTTGCTGCGAAGGAGAAAACGGCGTCCAAAAGAGAGAAGGAAATGTTTGCCAGGCGACAGCGAATGGAGCAAATGAAACAGTTAGCAGCTTCTACAGCTGAACTGATTTCATCTGGTTCTGAATCTGAAAACAGCTCAGCAGAAGATAGTGAAAAGATGGAAACTGGGGACAATGCAAGTGAGGGAGCTGCTGGAGGCATCACATTTCAGACACGAAAAAGAAAGAGGGGGCGAAAAACTGTCGTTACTGAAGAACTCGCAGCCGCTCTAGATCGCACAAAAGTGTCAGACCGCAAAGCCGTTTTTGTTATAGCAGAAACTGCCAAAAGCTTGGGACAAAACATTGATGAACTTGCTCTAAACAGAGACTCAATTCGCCGACAAAGAGTACAACACCGAGTCCAGAGATCTGCAAATATAAAGGCGGAGTTTCAGGGTAACGTTCCCCTTGTTGTTCACTGGGACGGCAAACTGATCCTTGATCTAATTGGAAAAGAGAAGGTTGATCGCCTGCCAGTATTGGTTTCAGGGAAAGGAGTTTCTCAGCTACTCACAGTTGCCAAGCTTCCATCTGGAACAGGCGAGGCTCAGGCTGCTGCTGTCTTTGGAGCCATTGAAGACTGGGGCGTAGCCGACAGCATCCGAGCTATGTGTTTTGACACGACCAGCTCAAACACTGGTCGGATCGCTGGTGCCTGTGTCCTCCTAGAGCAGAAGCTTGAGAAGGAGCTCTTGTCACTAGCTTGCAGGCATCACATTATGGAATTGATAATTGGTGCAGTGTTCCAAGTGTGTATGGGATTGGGAGCCAAATCTTCTCCCGAGGTTCCACTCTTCAAACGCTTCCAGGAATACTGGGGATTCATAGACACAGCCAAGTATGAACCAGGGATTGCAGCTGATGACGTGGCAAGTCTAGTGGAAGACATAAAGCAAGGCACTATCGATTATGCCAACAAGCATCTTGAACAGAGTCAGCCGAGAGATGATTATAAAGAATTCTTGGAACTTGTGATTGTCTTTCTCGGTGCTGCTCCTGCCAGAGGAGTGCGATTCATGTCACCCGGAGCAATGCACCACGCCCGCTGGATGTCCAAAGTAATATACTGTCTCAAGATCTGGATGTTCAAGGCTCAATTCAAACTGACTCATGCAGAAAAGAGAGGATTACGTGATGTGTGTGTAATCACAGTACGTGTCTACCTGACAGCCTGGATCTCTGCACCTCAAGCATCAGGTGCTCCTTACAGTGACCTGCTGCTGCTGAAGTCACTGCTTGAATACTCATCAATCCATCCAGCCATCTCAAAGTCAACATCACGCAAGTTTTCCAATCACGTGTGGTACTTGTCACAGGAACTTGTTAGCTTGGCTTTCTTCGACAGTCGGGTCAGTTCGGCAACCAAGAGACTGATGGTGAGTGCCATGAAGAATGAAGAAGACCAAGATCAGGATCATTCCAAGCAAATCACTGTTGCTCTTGATTCATTCAAGGACAAGAACTTGGAAGATTTTGTCACAGCAAGGTCAATGAAACTTCTGCGAATGATGGAACTTCCAGATGGATTTCTCGCGGTTGATCCGGACTTGTGGGATGACAGAGATGACTACAAGCAGGCTGCAGAAAGTCAACTCTCTAAAAGTTGTCAATGACTACGCTGAACGTGGAGTGGCACTCATTCAGGAGTACAGTGGGTTGATAACCCGCGATGAAACTCAGCTGCAATTCCTGCTGCAAGTTGTCGAGGACCATCGCAGAATGTACCCTGATAGCAGAAAACATACACTGTCCGGGATGCCATGAAAATAATAAATTTGGGGTTTGCTGGACATTGTCAGACTGATAATAATAATAATAATTCATTTATTTTGTATAGCGCTTTTCCAGAAGCCCAAAGGCGCTTTGACAGAGTGGCAAACATAATGCATAACAATACATGAAAACAACAATTGCAAAAAGACAAGAATCAATAGGGAAATATTTAAAGCAAAAGGAGGGAGAAGGAGAAGAGATAGTCAGGGGTTAAATGCTGTGGGTTGAATGTTGAATGCAGTGTTGAACAGGTGGGTCTTGAGTGATGTTTTGAATGTGGTGAGTGAGGAGGAGTCTCTGATGGTGTGAGGTAGCGAGTTCCAGAGGGTGGGAGCAGCGATGGAGAAGGCCCTGTCCCCCCAGGATCTAAATTTGGTCCGGATGGAGGGGGTCAGGAGGTTGGTACCAGCAGAGCGGAGGTTGCGGGTGGGAGTGTGTCTGGAGAGGAGGTCAGCCAGGTAGGATGGGGCCAGGTTATGGAGGGCTTTGTATGTCAAGAGGAGGATTTTGTACTGGATTCTCTGGGGGATGGGGAGCCAGTGAAGCTTGTAAAGGACGGGGGTGATGTGGTCACGGGTCCGGGAATGGGTGAGTAGACGGGCAGCGGAGTTCTGAATGTATTGGAGTTTATTGGTGATTTTTGAGGGTGAACCATAGAGGAGGCTATTGCAGTAGTCCAGACGGGAGGTGATGAAGGCGTGGATGAGGGTTTCTGCAGCCGTGGAGGAGAGGGATGAGCGGAGACGGGCAATGTTTTTCAGGTGAAAGAAGGCTGACTTTGTGATCTGTTTAGTGTATTTGTCGAAGGAAAGGGTTTGGTCAAAGATGACGCCAAGATTCCGGATGTGAGGGGAGGTGGATACTGGGATACCGTCGATGTTGAGGGCAAAGTTATGGGTGGATTTTGTGAGCGTTTTTGGGCCAATGATGATTATTTCAGATTTATCACAGTTAAGCTTGAGGAAGTTGATTTGAAGCCAGGATTTTATTTCAGTGATGCAGTTTGTCAGGATAGAGTGGGTGTCGGTGGAGACGGACTTGGTGGAGATGAAAAGCTGGATGTCATCGGCGAAGCAGTGGAATTGGAGACCATGACGGCGGATTAAGTGACCGAGCGGGGACAGGTAAAGGATGAAGAGGAGGGGGCCAAGAACTGAACCTTGGGGGACACCTTGGGGGAGGGGAGCAGTGGGGGATTTGCAGTTATTGATGGAGATGAACTGGCATCTGTCAGAGAGGTATGATTTAATCCAAGAGAGGGCAGTGCCGGTAACGTTAAAGGTGGATTCAAGTCGGGTGAGGAGGATAGTGTGATCGATGGTGTCAAAGGCGGCGCTGAGGTCGAGGAGGACGAGAATGTTGAGGTTGCCAGCGTCAGAGGAGAGGAGAAGGTCGTTGGTGATTTTGAGGAGAGCAGTTTCAGTAGTGTGGTTGGACCGGAATCCGGATTGGAATGTTTCATACAGGTTATTGGCAGAGAGATGATGTTTGAGTTGAGTGGCTACAGTGCGTTCCAAAACTTTTGACAGAAAGGGTAGGTTGGAGATGGGTCTGAAGTTGTTTAGGGTGTCAGGGTTTAGACCAGGTTTTTTTAGAATGGGGGTAACAGCAGCAATTTTGAGGGAAGGTGGGACGATGCCTGTAGACAGGGAGGAGTTTATTGTTGCAATGATAAGTGGAGAGAGAGCAGGGAGGGAGGCTTTGACAAAGCTGGAGGGGATGGGGTCAAGAGTGCAGGTGGCAGTTTTCATTCCTATGAGGAGTTCAGATAGGTCAGTAGGGGAGATTGGGGAGAACCGAGACAGGGGATGGCAGGACAAGGGGGGGCAGGTGGTTGGAGGGGGAGCGGGTGCGGCGGTGGTCAAGCTGTTGTAGATGTTGTCAATTTTGCGTTGGAAGAAAGAGAGGAAGGAGATGCAGTTGTCTACTGTGAATGACTGGGTGGTGGTGTTCAGGGGGCGGAGGAGTTTGTTTATTGTCGAGAAGAGTGCTTTTGGGTTTCCGGAGCCAGAGTGGATAATTTGAGAGTAGTAGGCAGAGCGGGCGCGGGAGAGGGCATCTTTGTAGTGTTGTAGGTGGTCCTTGTAGGCTTGGGAGTGAACTGTGAGACCCGTTTTATTGCGGAGTCTTTCAAGTTGGCGAGCACGAGTTTTCATCAGGTGGAGTTCAGGGGTAAACCAGGGAGCAGAATGGGTGAAAGAAACTGTTTTGGTTTTTACAGGCGCAAGCTGGTCAAGGCAGGAGGAGAGAGTGTGGTTGTAGTAGTCAGTGAGGTCGGAAGGGGTGTGGAGGTCAATGAAGGGAGAAGTGGACATATTTTCAGAGAGGGTGGATGAGAATGAGGTAGGTGAAAGAGCGTTTAGCTTACGGAAGTTGATTGTGCGATAATGCCTTGGTGTTGGGGCGGGGATGTTGATGGTCAGAGTGATGGCTAAGTGGTCAGAGAGGGTGAGGTCGGAGCCATAGAGATGGTGCAAATTTAATCCAGTGGAGCAGACAAGGTCCAAAATGTGACCACGGATATGGGTAGGAAAGTCGACATGTTGAGTGAGGTTAAAGCAGGTGAGTAAATCAGTGAAGTCAGTGGTTATTGTGGAGTCAGTGGAGTCCATGTGGATATTGAAATCACCAAGGAGGAGGATTGAGGGGGAGAGGGAACATAGCTGGGTCAGAAAGTAGGAGAAGTCAGACAGGAATGATGGGTGTGGTTTGGGAGGGCGGTAGACGACAGCCATGACTGACTGCGTGCGACCAGAGAGTTTTAAAGCCAGGTGTTCAAATGATGGAGCAGATGAGATGGAGATGAGGTTGGTCTTGATGTCTTGTCGGTGGATAACGGCAATTCCACCACCTCGGCCCTCCGAGCGTGGTTTATTGACGTAGGAATATCCATTGGGTGTGGTGAGGTTAAGTGTGTAGTAGTCCAGAGGTTGTTGCCAGGTTTCGGTGAGACAGAGAAAGTCCAGTTTGTTATCCAGGATGTATTCGTTCAGGATGAGGCATTTGTTGTTGAGGGGCCGGGTGTTGAACAGGGTGAGCTTGATGTTGTTTTGAACAGCAGGGATGAATTCAGGTGATTTAGCCAGGGTTCGTAGGCAGGAGGTGCGATCGTGTGCGTTGCTGTGACCAGGTGCGCTGGGACGAAGAGTGAGAGTGCGCTGAGCCGACCAGAGGATGGGGATGGAGTGACCTGATTGCAAATAAACAAACTTACGACCGGAGCCACGGTGAATGTACCTGGGTCGTCGGAGGAGTCCATTTGATTTGATGGCAGAGATGCATGATGGGGTGGAGCGGGTATTGAGCAGAAGAAGCCTTGCGGCGGAGTACCTCAGAGCCATGCCAGGCAGGAGCGAAGGGACGAGTACGAGGCCAAGGTCGAGGAGGCAAAGCGGCAAACGCAGCGGCAAACGACTGCAGCCGCTAATCAAGACCACAGCGGCAAACAGCCACCGCCGCAAACAACGGGAGCGGGCCTGAGGAAACAGTGGAGGAGCCGGGCAGGCGAAGCCAGGAGCAGAGGGCAGACCCAATGGTCAAAAATCCGCCACGACCACCAGAAAAGCAAACTATGTACAATGGCCCAGTCGGAGAAGCGGCGAACAAGTAACGCCAGCGTCCTCTCCAGACCGGACCGGAAGCGGAAATCGATACTGTTTTCAAATCTGGATTGGCGGCTCTGCTTGATGTTTAGCCAATGGGGACCAATGAATAAATCTCTGTCTGTTGACAGAGTGGCCGGGCTGAAGCCTCCAGAAGACCCTTTGGGTCGGAGGTGACGCTTTGGTCTAGGACTTCGGTCCACAGGAGATCGGGACAGCGCTCGTCACGCTGTTATGTTCGTTGATTATTATCCCCGCCGATCGCACCGCACCCCCTGGTTTTGGTTTGCACTGGTGGGAACGATGGTCTGTGTGGCAGACAGGCTGTTGGTTCCTTGCGGGTTATGCGGTATTTACCGTGTGAGACATAATTCGTGGCTGGTGCTCACCATTAAAGCTAGGAGGTGCCTTGATCATATATATATATATATATATATATATATTGGTATATATATATTGGTATATATATATTGGGGTGTATCATGATGGTGAATAACGACCATCAGAAATCAGCCCTTGTTGCTTGTAATGTTGGTGCAGAGACAATCCGTTGATTGAAATGGCGGACATTGGAATGATTCTGCGTTTTCTGTGTTTTAGCTAATCATACTGAGCAGTAATTACATTTTTCATGTCAGGGCATACAAGTACTGCGCATGCGCAAGATTTGAGGTCACGTCTCTTCAAAGCTGTCCATGTGCGCACGCTTTCGAAGTTAAGTAATTTTTCACAATTGTGTTTTTGTCGAAACTGTATCATTCTTTCAGTGTATGTACCTATAGTGTAGCAGCATAGCAAACCTGTTGTGCATTTTGTGATACAAGCACCAAATTTGGCACAAATGTACATTAATATGTTGCGAACATTTTCAGATATTGGGCCACTTGAAATTCTCTCTTTATGTCCGCCATATTGGATTTCAAAATGGCCGCCACTTGAAATCTACATTTGCTATTATCTCTGGACGTAATGCAGCTATTGACTTGATTCTGGTATCTAAATGTATGTTTTTGGGGGCAAGGAATCCAATGGTACCAATTTCAACTTAATATTATCTATCACAGTCTGTTATATAATTTTATTTGGAAATTATCTAGGCAAATATTGGATTCAACACAATACTTTGAAAAGAATGTCTTAGTTCTGTAAATGTCTTAGGTATAATACTGACATGCTACATGGTCTAGTATTTGAGGCTAGGTGTACTGGTATCTGAGGCTAGGTATATACCGGTACTGAAGATACGTGTACATAAACAGTGTCATGTTAACAAGTTCAGCATTGCCACAAGTACATGTATGTTGTTGACTCATCGTCATGTGCAGTCCCCTTCACACACACAGAGGGCTGTGCACTGAAGGGCAGCCTTTTTGCACTTGCAGCACCTCACACACCCTTTCTTGCACTTGCAAGAAACCAGCTCAATGCAGCTGTGAGCTGCCTCAGTTAGCCTGGTCCAGTAAGGTGTGTACTGTCCTTCTCCAGTCCTTGACCAACCCCAGTTGGTTGGTGGAGGGAGCTCTGGTGCTGGCAGCAGTATCTGACCCCACACATGTCCACCTTGATACACTGCCCTCTTGACATGTTCCTCCAGAGCTGCCTTCGTTGGAGGGATGAGCTGCACATTGTTCTTCCTTGCAAAGAGTTTCCTCCTGGCCTTGTCAATGTCTGTGCATTTGCTGGTTCGATCATACAACAGGATCACGAACCTCTCGATGATGCGCATTGCATCGTCTGGTATGTCACGAGGTGCAGAGGACAGCAGCAGCAGCGCCTCAGTGAGTTCTGGCAGTACCGTCCAGACTGCCCACGCAGTGTTCTTGCCATGTCTATGAAAACTAGACACAGTGTCGCATCCAGTTAGAGCGTGGAACATTGGCAGTGCACGAGCCTTCTCTCGTCCCAATCCAGCTGCTATTTCGTGTGCTGCTAGGTATCGGAAACTCTGGCCTGTTCCGAATGCCAGCCACAGTTTGTCTTCTGGTTGCAACTCCTGTGCCAGGGACACTGCCAACAAGAAGGATGTTGTATGAGGGAGATAGCGGTACCATGGAAGGAGTCCTTTGATGTTGTTGCACTGGGGTTGTGATCTATGTTGTCTACAGCGGCAGTTGTAAACACTTTGCCACGCATCTTCGGAGGGCAGACCACTCGTTCTCTGTGAAACTGTTGGCAGACACTGTTGCCCATCTGTGCTGAGAGCTGGAGCACTCTATCATAGGAGATGCTCAGGCCAAGGTGTGACAGTCTGTCGACCAATTCCTTCTTGCGTGTATGAGCATGCAGCATCATCCCTATGTATATTGGAAGTGGGGTCTCCTGTGCAACACTGTGCCTGACACTGGTGGATGATGTGGTGCCACGTGTTCGCTTGTGTTTGATGCTGTTGAACTTCAGTATCTGAGCTGTGGCAATTGCTGCAGGGTTAGTGTCTGCCATCTGTTCCTTGATGCTGGGTCCCTCTAGGATCATACTGACTAGGACAAGCAGCAACGGTGGCACAGATTCTTCTTGACATACTTCAGGGAATCCTGTGAAGGGCTTGACTTCTCCAAACATGTGACGGCGAACAATCTGTGCAGCATGGGCAAGATGGACTGCATCACTATCACTGTCCAGCTCGCAGGCTTTGGCAAGAGCAGCACCGACATCTTCTTCAAATGCCATCAGGATGTCTCTCCCCTTGGTGTGTGCCCGCATGTCAGGAAACTGAGCCAACAGTCTCTGTTTCAGTCGTGTGGAGTGGACTCTCGTGTCGAGCTGGACTCCTAGCTGTTCCATTCTGGACTGATAGAGCTGGACAAGGTCAGCCAATCTGAATACTGGTGCCGTCTCCTCATCTTTTCTGGTTTCTTCAATGTAGAGGACGAGTTCAGCGAAGACAACTGCCGACATTGCTCGCTCTTGTTTTGTGTCCTGTGATCCTGTTGACTGGGCCTTTCTTGTGCGATTGTAAAGTCCTATCAAGCACCGTGGGTGATACTGGGCGTCCAACGCTATCATGTCCCCACCACTGAGACGGCCCAGCAGTTCTGTATCACCAAGAAGGGTTGCACAGGCACGCACCCGTTTGTCCATTTGGAATGTTGCAGCTTTCCGAAGACTGTCAGCCCCAGCAGGTTGTTCACAGAAGAAACAATTTTCTGGGACCTTCTTCTCTGTACTCGATGAGCGTGAATGTAACCTGGTGCGTTTGCATGCAGCTTGTTCCTCATCGCTCTCACATTCTTTCTTGAGTGCTCTCTTTTGTGCTCTCTGCAGTTTGGTGTTGTTGTACTGGAGCCTGCATGTCTGATGATATTTTGCACCGTGTGCAACCATCGCAGCTTCAATGCCATGACCATCATCGAGTCTTTCCAGGTGAAATGATCCTGGAAGCTCTCCAAGTTCACTGAATTTGACCAAGTTCTCTGCGAGTGAACTGTACCCACTCCCAATGTCTTTTCTCTTTGATTGGTCAGGTTTGGTCAGTGTCTCCGTCTTGTCCTCTTGACATATAAGGCATAACTTCCAGTCAGTTGTGGTGAGGTGTTGTGATGTTGATGGTGAAGTTCGCTCAACATCAGCTAGTCTGAAGCTCTTGGACATGGTGGAACTGTCTTCTGAATCTGCAACGATACAATGATATAATGTTAACATTTTGTTATATATATAATAGAGGGGTTTCCTCCGCCATACTAATGGAGAGGAGGATAATTCCTCTATATCGTAGAGCATTTAGCTTGGCACACTTAGGGAATTAGTTTTGTGAGATTATGCCGGAATTAAATTTTCACCCATACCGGAGGCAAGAAGAGAAATAAAATCACATGAGATTCTTTAGTGAAAAAATATTCCCAAATTTATTGAATATTTACAAAACATTTGAATTCATAAATTCTTACAATATTTACACAGCCAAGATTTAAATATAAATCAGTCTAAACTCTTATTAGGTTGGACAGTACATTTTCCAGACATACCCCGTTCTGTTAATTACAGCCTTCGTGTTAAATTCAGAACATGTCAAAACTGTCAGTGTGGAATACACACTTCACTCAAAATACTACTTTATATAAAACATTTCTAATTTAAAGCCATATAGTAAGAATTTCAGATAAACCCCAAAAAAGTAAGACCAGGTTGGCTATTAGACAACCTGCCTCTGTCGTGCCCACCAGACAAGTGGTTTTAGCCAGCACACATGTGTATCAGGTAAGCTTGTGCTGAGTACATCATACCTGAACAACTCAGTGAGGCAGAACACAGCAGTGCACACCAGGGTGACCCCTTCAGTGCATAAACCAATTAACCTGTCCACTGCAGGGCATATAGAAATGAAGTTATTTTCTGCATATAATAATAATATAAGTTCAGTTCTATATAACAATTTCTGTTATCACCACTACCACTACAACTACCACTACTACAAGCTTTGTCTGGAATTTTGTGGACTAACAGACAAACAGACATACAGACAAGCTGGGATCAAAACATTACCTCCTTCCACCATTGAGTGTAGAGGTAAACATCATGGAAATTATATCATGCCCTAGATTTAATTCATGCTTACCCGTGTATTTGCTTCACTGGTTCACAAGGTCTTTTGCATACATGTAATTCAGACTCTCGTCTTCATTGCTGACCACACAATGTTGTCTAGCTGAGCCCAGATTGTATGTAATTAACTCATTTATGTGGAGTCACAAGGTGATTTAAACACAGCCACACACAAAGAACACAGTTGATGTGGGTCAACACACATGCAGCCTCTCTACTCTTTTATTTGGGTCAGGGCTGTGATTAAAGACATGTAGTGGAGTCATGTTTGTAAACATTGTTAAAGACATGCTACAGTGCATTGTTAAGGAAACAAGACAGATGGAAGCCTATACAAGAAATTTCTGTACTCTAGAAACACAAAAGATGGCTTAAAGGGTCTAGGAAAAGGGGATTATGCATGTTTGGTATTTATTGACAATATGAATGTAATGTTACATAAAATATGCATATGAAAAACACAAATGAATGGGTCACTTTGTTTCCTAATGGGATATGAATTTATATTTTAGACTGCCAGTATATATGAGCTTGTCTGAGTTGTTACTAGTGATTTAGTATAGTTTTTTTTATTATTTATATTTACAGAACTAAGACATTCTTTTCAAAGTATTGTGTTGAATCCAATATTTGCCTAGATAATTTCCAAATAAAATTATATAACAGACTGTGATAGATAATATTAAGTTGAAATTGGTACCATTGGATTCCTTGCCCCCAAAAACATACATTTAGATACCAGAATCAAGTCAATAGCTGCATTACGTCCAGAGATAATAGCAAATGTAGATTTCAAGTGGCGGCCATTTTGAAATCCAATATGGCGGACATAAAGAGAGAATTTCAAGTGGCCCAATATCTGAAAATGTTCGCAACATATTAATGTACATTTGTGCCAAATTTGGTGCTTGTATCACAAAATGCACAATTCTTTTGAATATTTGGGCTAAGCCGCCCCACTACTATTGGTGTGTCTTTAATAGGATTCTCGGTGTTGGTTTTTCATACCTGTGTACAGAATCGTCGGTTAGTTCGTGTCGTGTATTCTGAGGCCTAGTGTAGAAGGCTACCGTGTCCGACCTTGGCTTGAGGCTTTGTTTTTGTCTCAGCGGTTCTTCTATCGCGCTGCAATTACTTTCGGTCTCTGTTTTTCCCGGTCTTTTCACCCCATACTTCCTTGTTTTAAAATCTCCTCAAAAAAAAAAAACCAAAAAAATATTTCCTTCTCTGTTCTTATCCGTTTGTTCGTTCTTATTTGTTCGTTCGTTCTTCGACCATGTTGTTCGTGATAACGTGATCACGTTGTTAAAAAATGTTTAATCTGTCCCCTGAAGAACTGTGTTCTGTCGTATTCTATAACACCTTTTCTTCTTCTTCTATAAAAGGATGCTTTCGACTTGCTCACCAAATCTATTCATTCCAAAAAAAAATTCCATCTCTTACAGTGCCTCTTTCATACATTCCCTAAACTCTCCACCCATCCTTCAGCATCCTCAAACGTATTTTTGACTCGAATGTCTCAAGAAACCCATTTTGCAATAAATGTTTGTTTCCCATTAATCGTACACTTTTCAAAATCCAATCTCACCCCTCCCCTCCAAATCTTCCCCATCACCCCTTCCCTCCAAATCTACCCCCTTGCCCCTCCCCTCCAAATCTTCCCCATCACCCATCTCTTTCAAATCTTCCCCCTTGCCCCTCCCCTCCAAATCTTCCCCATCACCCATCCCTTTCAAATCTCCCCTCTTGCCCCTTCCCTCCTAAACTCCCCCCACACCAGTCCCCTCCGAGACTCTCCCTCGCTCCTCCCCTCCTAGACTCCCCTCTCACCCCTCCTCCTCCCCGCCTCTTCCCCCTTCCATCTTTCACCTTCATCTCCCTCAACCTTCTGCCTCACTCTTCCCCCTCCTCAAATAACACCTCACTGCGCCTCACCCAATCACCATCAAACCTTTTGTCCGCCCCATTCTTCCCTTTCTCCAAGCTATTCTGAAATCTCTGACACACCTTCAACAGCTCTCCCTACCTCTTCCTCCTCTTCCACATCTTACCCTACCGCCCCCCCCCCCCCCCCACTGTTCTGTCTCCAATGCTCCCCCTTCCTCTTCTTTAACAGTATGGACCTCAAACATCCGGGGCCTTCGCTCAAACTTGACTGATCTCTCCATACAGGTTGCTTCTGACAAACCAGACGTGATCTGCTGAACAGAAACTTTCCTCCTTCATGATGTCTCTGATTCCTTGGTATCTCTCCCAGGTTACTCCCTCCTCCGGTATGATAGACCTGAGCCTCGTCCTGGAGGTGGGGTTGCTATCTTTATATAAAAAAACTCTCTTCCTCACTCGCCCTGCACTGCCCTCTCTCCACCTCACCCCCAGGAATACCTTTGGCTACGGATTCCCCTTCGCTCCCAACTTTTGTTCATATGTGTGTTGTACCGTCCACCAAACAGTGATGACTCCATCTCCATCTCGCTGTCTGATAATATGGACCAACTTCTATCTACCCATCCCAACTCTCTCTTCCTCATATGTGGTGATTTCAACTGTCACCATGCCAGTTGGCTGGGTGTGGGTACCTCTCTCACCAGCCATGGCTCTTCAGCAATGGACTTCTGTGACTCACTGGGACTGACACAATCTGTCAATTTCCCGACCCGGATCTCAGTCAATGGAGCATCTTCTCTTCTGGACTTGGTTATGACTAACTTCCCTGAAAATGTCTGCTGCTCTTCTTCTGCTCCATTCGGCTCATCTGATCATGTGCTTCTTAAAGTGGACATCTCTCTGACCATTCTCAGAGAGCCTCCTCAGCGTCGACGAGTCTGGCATTTCACTCAGGCCAACTGGCACGGTCTTCAAGCAGCCATCAATCATCTGGACTGGTCTCCCATCTCTACCGCCTCTGACATCAACTCATCCTGGGAATTCTTCCAAAGTAAATTGCTCTCTCTCATGCACAGATTTATCCCATCTCGTCTTCAGTTGTCATACCCTTCCTCCCGTCCATGGTACACGGAATCTTGTGGTGAGGCTATTGCCCAGAAACAACTTGCTTTCGTCTCCTGGAAAGCAAATCCAACGGAAGGAAATCTCATTTCCTTTCACAAAGCCCGAAACAAGTGTGTGTCCACCCTCAGGAGAGCCAGGAAACAATATCTCTCCGTTCTCAGGACCGAACTCTCTTATCTGACTCCCTCTTCCAAATCCTGGTGGCGTCTGGTCAAATCTGTTTCTGGTGTTTGTTCCCCCTCCATCCCCTCCCTCACCTCAAATGGCCACACGGCTGACTCCGCACGTGAAAAAGCTGAATGCCTCAACTCTGTGTTTGCCTCTAAATCTTGTGTCCCAAACCCATCCCTCTCTGTACCCACCGTACCCAGTCGTACCCAGCTGCTCCTGGACTCTGTGTCCTTTCCTCCTGACAAGGTGGAAAAGTTTCTGTCAACCCTCGACTCTGATTCTTCAACTGGACCTGACGGCATCAGCCCACGGGTCCTAAAATCCTGTTCTTCCGCTCTTTCACTCCCTCTCTCTGTTCTCTTCACCCTCTCTTTTGCTCAAGGTCATCTTCCATCTGCTTGGAAATCTGCCAACATCACCGCTTTGCACAAAAAAGGTGCAAAAACAGATCCCAGCAACTACAGACCAATCAGCCTTCTCCCAATTATCAGCAAAGTCATGGAATCCATCATTGCTTCAGATATGAAATCTTTCCTCTTCTCCAATGGCTTGATCTCTGATCATCAATTTGGTTTCAGACCTGGTCACTCTACTCTGGACATGCTGCTTCTGCTTTCTCAACAATGGATGGAGGTCCTCAATGCCAAACAGGAAATTAGAGCAGTCTCCCTTGACATATCACGTGCCTTCGATACGGTCTGGCACCCCGCTCTGCTCACCAAACTCTCCTCTTTTGGTATCCATGGAAATCTCCACGCATGGCTGGTGGACTTCCTCTCTAGTCGTAGTCAACCCCTGAATGTGTTTCTCTCATCTCCTCTTCCTGTTCAGGCTGGAGTTCCCCAAGGCAGTGTTCTGGGCCCTGTGCTTTTTCTGGTCTACATCAATGATCTCTCTGACTCTCTTGAAAATCCTCTCTATCTCTTTGCTGATGAGTCTACTCTCTGTCGCTCCATTCTTCATCCCTCAGATCGGCAGTCTGCAGCCTCCTCACTCTCTGCAGACCTGGACAAAATCACAGACTGGGCAAACAAGTGGAACATGTCTTTCCATCCTGACAAATCTCACACTCTTACGATGTCTCTCCGAAAAGACCGACTGGACAACCCTCCCATCCACTTTCTGAATAATCCTCTCCAAGAAGTTCTGTCACTCAAGCTTTTGGGTCTCACTATCTGCCGTGATCTTTCCTGGGAAAACCACATTTCAAATCTGGCCTCCAATGCCAGTCGCCGACTGGGCATCCTCCGTCGTGCGAAGTCCTTCCTTGGCACACCTGATGAGCTCCTCACCACATACAAGGCTTTCATCCGCAGCTCAATGGAATACTGCTCTCCCCTCTGGGCTGGTGCTCCTGCCTCACACCTCGCTCGTCTTTTTTTTTTTTTTTGGTTATACAGAGTCGAGGCTTGTGAAAGAGCTAACATTTATCAAACAAACAAATCAAACAAACAAGCAAACAAAGTATATAAAAAGGGGAGCGGTCGACAAGATGGGGAGAGAAGGGGAGGAAGCACACAAACACAACATTTGAGAGCAGGGACATCCAGAGATGTTTAGGAGGGAGAGGGCCTGGGGGGAGGCAGGATAGGTATAAAACACAAGGACACCAATGACTTCCAGGAAAGAAGACAAAAGTCACCTCAAAAAAGTGGATTTGGGGTGAAATTAGCGGGGGTAGAAAAGATCAAGGTTTTGGATTGGGGAAGACAAGAGATGGTGGTGAACAGCCGTTTTAAAGACCTGGAGGGAGGAGTGGGATTGAAGAGAGTGAGGGAGTTTGTTCCAGAGGCGGGAGAAAAGAGGAATGAAGGAGTGAAGGTGAGCAGAGAGTCTTGATTTTGGCAGTTTAACCATAAGAGGGTTGCAGGCAGATCTTGTGCGACCTGCAGGAATATTTGGGGGACAGAGCCCAGAGAGAGCTGGGGGAGCAAGGCCGGAGAGGAGTCGGTAGAAGACGGAAAGACCACCAACCTGCCTGCGGTGAGTAAGTGAAAGGCCCTCGGAGATAGCGTCATCGCGTCTTCACGCTGTTGAAACCAAAGCATTCAGAATCATTGGAATCTCCCGCCATGAAGCTAACTCCAAGGGCCTCTCACTGACTCACCGCAGGCAGGTTGGTGGTCTTTCCGTCTTCTACCGACACCTCTCTGGCCTTGCCCCCCCAGCTCTCTCTGGGCTCTGTCCCGCAAATACTCCTACAGGTCGCACAAGATCTGCCTGCAAACCTCTTATGGTTAAACTGCCAAAATCAAGACTCTCTGCTCACCTTCACTCCTTCATTCCTCTTTTCTCCCACCTCTGGAACAAACTCCCTCACTCTCTTCAATCCCACTCCACCCTCCAGGTCTTTAAAACAGCTGTTCACCACCATCTCTTATCTTCCCCCATCCAAAACCTTGATCTTTTCTACCCCCGCTAATTTCACCCGAATTCCACTTTTTTGAAATAGCAACTTCTGTCCTGGAAGTCCTTGTGTTTTATACTTCTCCCTACCCCCACGCCTCCTCCCCCCAAGCCCTCTCCCTTCCACACATCTCCCTGCTCTCAAATGTTGTGTTTGTGTGCTCCCCCTTCTCTCCCCATCTTGTCTTCCGCTCCCTGTTTTTATATATTTTGTTTGTCTGGTTGATTTGTTTGTGAAGTAAATGTTAGCTCTTTCACGAGCCTCGATTCAGTATTAAAAAATAAAAAAAAATAAAAAAAATACAATGTTCTTCAATGTGTACACTTCATCCCTCGTCTCCATACACAGTGCGGATACCCTGATCAAGTGAAACGTCTTGGTGTGTTCATATGTGTCAGTATCACTTTCGTAACTATCAGTATCATCATCGCCTTCAGACTTCAGTAAAATACCCCGACACTTCATTCATCGAGGTCCCATTATTGTTACTTCCCCCGAAGCATACCTCTCAACTTGCTTCTGCTGACGGCCTCTTCCTCTTCCACCCCTGGCGGGACGGCCTCTTCCTCTTCCACCCCTGGCGGGACGGCCTCTTCCTCTTCCACCCCTGGCGGGACGGCCTCTTCCTCTTCCACCTCTTCCACCTCTTCCGCCAGCTCCGAGCTGGACCAGTCTAGAGTCCCTGTATAAAGAGAGTTGCGCCATGCGCTGACCCGAGATTTCTGGTCACGTGATTTCGTGGCGCCATTTTGTGTCTAACTTCACCGTGCGTGAACGTCAGCTTGGTACGGGAATGTTGTTTATTGCCAAACAAAATGACTGGTTGTTCTGCTTTTGGTTGTTCAAACCAATCTGGGAAATATAAGATGTATAGATTTCCAAGTGATAAAGTCAGAAGACAAATTTGGGAAGCGAAAGTCAGACGAAAGAGCTGGAAAGCGATCGACTCCTCGAGACTCTGCCAGGTAGGCCCACGCCGCTTGATGATCGATGTTCAAAAGCAATTCTATCTGCTCGGTTTTTTTTTGGTTGTCTGTCCGTTGAAACCCCTTTTAAAGGGAAGTGATTTGTGTTTGTTTATAATCTTCAAGGAGCTGAC
This sequence comes from Myxine glutinosa, assembly GCF_964187855.1. Taxonomy (NCBI): domain Eukaryota; kingdom Metazoa; phylum Chordata; class Myxini; order Myxiniformes; family Myxinidae; genus Myxine; species Myxine glutinosa. Next base: position 26,934,394 of record NC_136266.1, on the reverse strand, counting down.
CAAAAATGCATTTCCGTGGGAAGAACCCTGCTCAATTTTTTTCGGGTAGTCCTAGCGGACCGCATATTGTCATTGATTGATGAAATGTCCCGGTACAGTGACATTGCCTGGTCTGTGGTTGGGTAGTCTGCGGGCAATGTCACTGTACTTTTTCAGAGGGAATTAATTTTGATTTTATAGGGGTGGGAAACCCATGGTCCGTTTTGTTTTCAGTTGTCTGTCCGTCCATTCAAAACTTATTCCGAGGCAAGTTATTTTTTTGGTTTAAAATCTTTAGCCTAATCGGCAATCATAAAAGCAATTTTAGGGGGGGACCTGCTCAATTTTTTTGCGGGTTGTGCAGCCATCCATACGTCCAAAATTTGACGAGTTATTGTTTGCTTTGTACAGTGCTCATGCGTCTTGTGAGGGGGATGCTCACTTGTGAGGAGTGAACGGAGTAGTGATGAGTCTCACTTGTGAGGAGTGAACGGAGTAGTGATGAGTCTCACTTGTGAGGAGTGAACGGAGTAGTGATGAGTCTCACTTGTGAGGAGTGAACGGAGTAGTGATGAGTCTCACTTGTGAGGAGTGAACGGAGTAGTGATGAGTTTCACTTGTGAGGAGTGAACGTAGTGGGATGAAGTGTTGGTCTGGTCAGAGTGTTGTATTACGGGCAGAGTTTTCTTACGGTCTGAATGTATGAATCATGTTCTGTACTGAATGTATGAACCAAGTTTTGTACTGAATGTTTACTGTGTTGGCCTCATCGTGTTCCTGGTGAAATTAAACAAGTTATGGTGAATACGACGTCTTATCTGTGCTTTTCCATATCTGTTCGACTAGACGAACCGTGCACACTGCAGGTATTTTTAAAAAAAAATTTCTCTGTTTAATTACGGCTTGGCGCAGTCGAAAATTAAGTGTTAATTAAGTCGCCAGCTATGAAACATATTGTTACAGACGCGGTTTTGGATGTTAGTTTACCGAGCGGTTTGGTATGACCGCGTCTGCACAGTTTACCCGATTATACTCGAACGTTGGCCGAGTCGCGCTACGCTAAATCAATTAAGGAAAGGACACAACGGCTGGGCTAAATGACACGACACCAGGGGTACAGTTCTCAAGACCTCCGGAGGAGGTTATAATATTTGTATGCGGAACGTTTAGATTACAAGGACAAGAGGTACAGCATAGGAAGGTAGGCACTTAGACACACTTATCTTAATCCCGACAGACCACAGATAAACGGGACAAGACTGACTCACACAGGGATTGATGGCAAGGAAGGGCAGGTAGTCGATGGATAGCACAAGGTGCACCTTGGCTCAGGGACAGGATAGCGCGGTCCAAAAGATGCAGGGAGGTATCGTCGCGCTGGAGGTGGCGTCTGGTTCTCTTCAAGCTGGGGGCGCATCTCACGTCACCTCCGGTAAGTGGTTGCGTATATCCAGCGGGGAGTGACACGCCCTCGGCTCGTTAGCTCCGCCCCAGATGGAATCGGCCCGCCGCTTCTTATTGGGTGCGGGGGGTTACCGGGCTCCGCCCTTGACGAGGAGCTGACAGTCAGCCCCTTCGTGGTAACCCCGCCGGAGCACATGGCCAATGGCGGCTAACCAAGCCGGAGTGAGGACGCACACTCCCCGCGCGCTGTTGTTGTAGTTGTTGTTGTTGTTGTAGTTTCATGAGGAAGATGGAAGGAGGTATGGGGAGGTCCTAAACTCACTACTGGTGCCATACAATCACATTCTGGTGCAACGAAGAGTCAGAATTAATGGAAACGAGTCCTTAACTGACATAGACTAAGAATAACTAGCAAGATGTCCTATAGTTGTCTACGTGAGATGCGGTGAACCTGGGCACGACATTTAATGGGGGAAAAAGGGGAAGGTCGGTTCTACAGAGTGTTGTTTACAGACAATGGGACTAGGGAATGGGGGATTGGGGATAGTTGGGGAGTATTGGGGAAACAGGGGAATATTTACAAGCGGATATGGATGGAGGCCAAATCCCATATCCGCAACATTGCACCCTTCTCTACCTCGGGGCGTCCCGACCCGATAAATCTTTACCTACGTTAGTGTGGCACTCAGATGTAGTTCCCTCTACTATTAACTCTACCCTGAGTGCGACAGTTTTACAGATGTTCACAAATGAGTAAATATGTCCCCCTGCGACGTTGCACCCTTCTCCTCACAGAAACACACCCACAGGATAACCGAATCGCGGAAAGAATTCTCAAACTAAACATACAGCCGGTAGGGAGCATTATTTACACAAGACTACGCTGATATTTACACTACGATCCAGGACCTGTTTTTGGAGGAACACATGCAGATGTTATGCATAGAGAGAGCACGCATGCCAGCATCGATACACCAACCCACGAGTGCTCTGTGGCCTTACGGCCTTTAATAATGTGCAGAGCACCCCATCCAAGCACCAAAAGCACCACCCCATAACACAGTCAGCACCATCCGGTGCACCAATAAAGCGTTCATAAATCACCGGTGGTGTCGCAGCCGGCCGATGTTCTGCCGCTGGTCTTGCCTTCGTGTGGTGCACTTGGCCTTCTGGCTTCTTTAAAAAAATAAAGAAAGGCGCCAACCGCGTCCATTTCCTTATTGTGGCCGTCAGGGGGCCAACTATTAGTGGTTCACCTGGATGGCATAGGTGCCACGTTGACCCAGAGGTCCATCCACGGGTGGTGCTTGCCCGCAAGAGAACTGCGGTCCATGGTGGGCGGCCACAAAAATTGCGGTCCATATGGTGTATCGATCCCGGCAGCAAGCAGCGAAAGTGCAGGCCCACAACTGCGGAGCCAGCACCTCTCTCTCCTCTCTCTCTGCCCCAAAGCCAGATCCTCGGAGGTGGGAGACAAAAGAAAAGACAAGTGAGTAAGGTGGTAAGGGCGCAAAAGTGCACGCAATACCAGGTAATGCACACTGGGGGCACATGGGAACCAGGTGAGACAGGTACGTTCCTACCGTACGCCCCCCCCCCCACCAGGTAACCTACATTGCCCCCCCCTTACCCCTTACTGTATCCACAAAACACAACACTACCCATAAACATCTACTTTACAAATCAACAAATGTCCCTACTGTCTTCCCCGTTCCTCCCATAAACCAAATTCGTCTTCTCTCCCTCCTAACCAATCAAATTTGCTATTTCCAACTCTCATCACAATTTGCCATCTCCAATTCAACATCAAAATTTGCCATCACCAATTCATCATCAGTCCCTCCTAAGGAGGGAGAGATGGAATCACCCCAACGTCTTATCCACGTCATGATGCATCTCACAAATCCTCACAGCAATTCTCATTTCCTGCACACAGAACAAAGAAACACAGGTGTGGAGTCATCATCATCACCACAGGTAAGTGGCTGCGTATGGTGCGACAGGTTCATCAATCCTAACTATTTCCTAAATGACTTTAACAACTTTACATTACCCGGGGTCTTTCTCCTGCCAAACCATTGGCCCTCTTACACTATGGGTTCTAAAAACCAATTCCCATTGACCAAACTGTGGTGCTTTTCAATTTGGGGTCTCACTCCCCCGATTCATCTCCCGGTGCCCTCGCACAATTTCTGGGCCGCGACGTGTAGCTCTCCCAGCCGGTATACCCACCTGCACACCTCCACCACTGCAGTTGCCTCCGAGCTTACCTGCTCCTCACCCTACCCTATCTACCTGGGGAAGGCCCTCTGGCGCTCTCCCCACTCGGTGCCCTCTCTGGCACTGGGCTACCCGGGTCCGTCCCCCGGATCCTCGGGCCCCATCCACAACTCTACCGGCTCCCAGAGCCCACCTGCGGCCTCACATGGCCGACATCCTCACAGTGGTGGAGTGCCCAACCAACTACACACACTAACAGGCTACACGCCCAGCCATTTCCACAACACTAATGCACCCATCCGCAATACCATTCTGTCACCCGCACCACCGATGCCAATATCCAACCACAATTTACCTATACCCTCTACCTAACACTTACACTACCCGCCCCGGGTACTCGTGAAAGGGGTCCACTCTTCCCCCATCCACACCTTCGCACCATGCACACCACTCCGTACCACTTACTCCAACTCTCTCCACACCACTCATTCTCTGCTCCATATATTCCACACACCTGCACTTGCACACCTGTGCTCTCACACCTGGTGCCACCTGCACCCTTCTCTCCCCAAGCGCATTCGCGCTGATTCACAACACTCACTACTCACACCCTGCTCCACACTGCTCCACACACCTGTCCAGTTCTCACACAGCATCATCTCATCTAACTACTCCCCTCTGAGACTTGCGCTTCCCAGTCGTCCCTTTAAACTATTGCGCTCCCACGTCATTATCATCCATACTAATCTACCTGCGTCCCCACTACAGGTATCAGTCACTATCTAACCTCAACGTCACCTAATGTCATCTTCTAGGGCCCTATCAATATCCTAACCCACCCGGGCTAGTTTTCACTGCCATACACCCCATAATCTATTGCGCATTTGCCCCACAAATGGGAAGGATGGTGGATTTGCCATCCCACCACATCGGGGGTCTCCCACTACCAATTTTGCCCATCAAATTTCAAACAAATCAAAAATTTGCCAATCACGACTCATCATCTGCAAATCATTACTGCCAATCCTTTGCCAATCATCAAATTTTGTTTTTCTAATTTCGGGGCCAAAACACTAACCTCGTCACACAGTCTACTCACTAATGCCTCTCGGTGCGCCAATTCCTGTCCAAAGCCCGGCTTCGTAAAGCCGAGCAATGAATGCGGGTTGTTTGGTGCCAGCGGCTGGATACGTCCCGCATTCGGGGCAGGGACGGGGGCTTACCCGGCCCGAGACCCCATGCACCACCTTGGCGTGGAGCCATCCAATGTCCCGACCTCGACCTGCCGGCACGTCTCAACAAAAAGGGGTCGCCATGACGACCCTTCCTATCGGGCTGCCCGCTCCGCCTAGTGGAGCACGGACGCGGCCGTTCAAAGCGAGGCCCGGCACGCACCGAGGGCCCGATTCGGCTAAAAGTCGCTCTAACCTCTAACCCGGTTACCGTCGATGCTTCCCCTGGATGCTTACATGCATACGCTACCCCTTTCTTGCTCACACCCCCAGCCGTTTCCATGCTCCTCGTCGTACCTTCTCTTCCACACCCAGGTACACTCATTCCACTCACAGCCTTGGTCACACACCTGACCACCGAACACTTTGGCACACATTCGTCGCTCGCACACCTCACCAACACACCTCTTCGCGCCCCCTCCTCGGTCACCTCCTCTGTGACAATCACAGGTGTGCTCTCACTCGCACACCCAACCACGTGCCTCACTACCAATTCCAGCGTGCATTCCCACTCACGCTCTACCATTCCAGGTGTGCTTCCTTTCTCACCTGTCACCACCAACTCACGCTCCGTGTCACTCGTACTACTCTCACCTCCACTCTTGACAGCGCACTCACCCTTACTCTTGACAGCGCACTCTTTCCTCATGCATCCGTCCGTTACACACCTTCCTCGCGCACACTCTCCCGTTACACCCTCTGTAACACTCACCACAGGCGTGCATTCTCCCTTGCCTTTGACAGCGCACTCTTTCCCCATGCACCTGTCCGTCACACACCTTTCTCGCGCACACTCTCCTGTCACACCCTCTGCAACACTCACCACAGGTGTGCATTCTTCCTTGCCTTTGACAGCGCACTCTTTCCCCATGCACCTGTCCGTCACACACCTTTCTCGCGCACACTCTCCCGTCACACCCTCTGTAACACTCACCACACCGCGCTTCCATGTGCTCCCTCGCACACGCGCTACGACCGACTCACTCTCGCCAGCACCCTCACTCCTTGGCACGCACTTTTTCCTCACACACCCCAGAGTCGGACTTTCTCGCACACCTCCTTTTTCGCACACCAGACCTGTCGCACACTTCACCAACGGCCTCTCACGAACACCCGGGTCCATCTCGACCCCCAAGCTTCTTAAATCCCCTGGCGCATCATACGCACGACCATATTGGTCACCACTTACACCGGGTCCTCTTCCTCTTCGCTTCTCCTCCATCACCTGCGAATCCCTCATCCGGTTAATGAGCACATCATCACGATCCGAACACAGACTTTGGACCAATTCTTTTATCTCCTCTTTTATCTCTTTCTTATCCCCTCTCCGTCGCTTCTTAATTTCGCTCACCCCTTCTTCCACTTCTTCTAATTTCTGCTTCACCTCTTTTATTCCCCGGTACGTCTCCTCAAGCTCGTCCTCCAAGGCTACCTTGACCGTTTCCATGTGGGTCCTCACCTGCCGGTCCTTCGTCTCCATTACCTCTATCACCTCGTCCAACCTCGTTGTCAGTCCCTCACGTACCATCTGACATTCCCTCTTTGTCGCTATCAAGTCGTTTTTTATGTCGTTTTGTGTCGCTTTTAACCCTCCTAATACCGCAGTGTTCCTTTGAACCTGCTCCGTTAGTCCTTTTTGTCCCTCCGTCAGCTGTTCCACCTCCTGCGTCAGGTCCTCTATGCCCCCTTGCAATTTTACAGTCCCCTTTCTCACCTCCTTCTCCATGTGCTCCTTACAGTGCCTCACCTCCTCGCGCACTCCTCCGACCTCCTCACTCACACCTCTTCTGATCTCCTCTCCCATCACTTGCATCTCCTGCCCAGATGCCACCCTCATCTGCTCCATTTCCTCCCTGTGAGCATCCAGTTTAGTTTCTACCCCCATTCTGACCCCCTCTATCTGCTGCCCCATTTGTTTAACTTCCCTTTCCGCTTGGTCCCTCATGTCCCTCAATTTGCCTTCCATCCTGTTTTCTAACCCCTCTAACCCCTTTTGCATCCCTTCCATTTGATTCTCTTGAGCGGCCATTCTGTTTTCTACCCCCATTAACCCATTTCTCACCTCTTTTATCCCGTTGTCTAACCCCTCAAAATTATTGTCTAACTTCCCAAATTTCTTGTCTAACTCCTCAAAATTATTGTCTAACTTCCCAAATTTCTTGTCTAATCCCTTAAAATTATTGTCTAACCCCTCACTGGTACCCCTCGCTTCGTCCCTCATTCCCACAATTTGGTCTCCCATTCGTTCCATAAGGGCCCTCATTTGCAGGAGGAAAAGGTTTGAATCCACCAGCGGCGCTACCACGGTCGCGGGCGTGGTCGCCGTGGCCATGTGCGAGGCGCCATTTTGCGCGCCCGCAACCTCGTGCGCGACGACGCTATTTTGCGAATCTGCTACCCTCACTGCTTCGCTCTCCTCTTGTCCCTCAATTTGGTCCTGGATCGACCCTGCCTCACTCTCTTCTATCGGAACCCAGCCGTCTTGGTCTGCCATAGCGCGACTTTCAAAATTCGGGTTTTTATTTTTTTTGTAAAACACAATTAAATTTCGCTGTTATAATTTCGAGCGCGTGAAACGCGCTCCGGATCGAATCCCACTTCCCGACACCAAATGTTACTCTAATAGTACAATTGGTGTTCCAAAATTTGGGCCTAACAAATTTAGTCCCAGGTCCGAATCCAACTCCTCGACACCAAATGTTACAGACGCGGTTTTGGATGTTGGTTTACCGAGCGGTTTGGTATGACCGCGTCTGCACAGTTTACCCGATTATACTCGAACGTTGGCCGAGTCGCGCTACGCTAAATCAATTAAGGAAAGGACACAACGGCTGGGCTAAATGACACGACACCAGGGGTACAGTTCTCAAGACCTCCGGAGGAGGTTATAATATTTGTATGCGGAACGTTTAGTTTACAAGGACATTGTACAGCATTGTACAGCATAGGAAGGTAGGCACTTAGACACACTTATCTTATTCCCGACAGACCACAGATAAACGGGACAAGACTGACTCACACAGGGATTGATGGCAAGGAAGGGCAGGTAGTCGATGGACAGCACAAGGTGCACCTTGGCTCAGGGACAGGATAGCGCGGTCCAAAAGATGCAGGGAGGTATCGTCGCGCTGGAGGTGGCGTCTGGTTCTCTTCAAGCTGGGGGCGCATCTCACGTTACCTCCGGTAAGTGGTTGCGTATATCCAGCGGGGAGTGACACGCCCTCGGCTCGTTAGCTCCGCCCCAGATGGAATCGGCCCGCCGCTTCTTATTGGGTGCGGGGGGTTACCGGGCTCCGCCCTTGACGAGGAGCTGACAGTCAGCCCCTTCGTGGTAACCCCGCCGGAGCACATGGGCAATGGCGGCTAACCAAGCCGGAGTGAGGACGCACACTCCCCGCGCGCTGTTGTTGTAGTTGTTGTTGTTGTTGTAGTTTCATGAGGAAGATGGGAGGAGGTATGGGGAGGTCCTAAACTCACTACTGGTGCCATACAATCACATTCTGGTGCAACGAAGAGTCAGAATTAATGGAAACGAGTCCTTTACTGACATAGACTAAGAATAACTAGCAAGATGTCCTATAGTTGTCTACGTGAGATGCGGTGAACCTGGGCACGACATTTAATGGGGGAAAAAGGGGAAGGTCGGTTCTACAGAGTGTTGTTTACAGACAATGGGACTAGGGAATGGGGGATTGGGGATAGTTGGGGAGTATTGGGGAAATAGGGGAATATTTACAAGCGGATATGGATGGAGGCCAAATCCCATATCCACAACAATATTAATCGATCAGGCAATATCCATCAGAGTTCTGGGCAAGGGTGTAGTAATAAATGAACGTTTCAATCTTACTAGATGCCGATGACGTTTTCCTTATGTCAGAGACAGAAGCTGACTTGCAGCTTGTTAAATCATTACAATGGAAATTGAATATAAATGTCGATAAAACTAAAGTTGTACACTATAGAAATATGGCAATACCACGTACAGAATTTGTTTTAAGTGTGTTAGACTATATGTCGGCTGGAAGTCCTACACCGGAATTGCTCTCGGCACCCTTTAAAAAATATTGGATATGCCCACACTCCTTTCTAAAAGTTATTAAAATTCAGAGAACGACAGCATTGGTTTGTCTTACTTATAATGTTAGCTCTTATATGCAGTGTTGGCTTGTAATATGCATTGCCGTACCACTTTTAATATCACCGCACAGCTCTTTTTCACGGCAATAGCTGAGTTTTTGACAAAACAAATATCACCTGTATGTAATAATAAGACTAAATATGTGTAGTAAATTTTTTTTTAGCAGGTTTAGAATATATCACCCCATATCGCGAATGTACATGGATATCTAATCCGACACACTTAGACACAAAATGGCGTCCAAATTTGAGTTGACACAACTCTCTATATACAGGGACTCCAGACCAGTCCATTGTCGGGAACTTCGCCATGTTGAAAAACCACGGAACGTGCTGCCACGATATAAATCCGCCAAGATCCAAAGTCCAAATTCGGGAAAGAAAAGAAGACCAAAAGTCAAACTGCTTGTTGATCTTCACGATACCGCCGCTGCCACCATGTAGTAAGTTCAGGACTCTCCTTCAATCAAGTTGTTTATTAACGACGATACCAAGTTCTCACAGAAGTCAGAACAGACGGCCATCTTGACGAGCTGCCAGCAACCACTGAAGCCACGCCCCCAGACGTCACGACGCAGTACGTAATCGTCACGCAACATCGCAACAGTGACGTCACGTGCAGATTATCGGGGGTGTTCGTGCGAGGAGGTTGACGAGATCAAAATGAAAATAACACCTCATATTGAAACAGTTACAATGTATTAATTCAAGAAAGGATTTTAAAATTGACATTACTATGATAATGTTTAAAATAGAAATAGGTTGAACACACTTCCGGTGTCCGGTGTCCCATACCACCCGAAAGCAACTGTTCCCCAAAATAAATATATAACGATTGATTTGTTTCAAAATTATTAATAAATAACGATGAAGAGTTGGAATCCACCAATCTGATCGCGGTTAGACGACTAGGAAGGTGTATGACGTCACAAATGTATCACGTGGCAACAACGGCATCATTTGGACGTGGATTTCTTGTGAGTGTCGACGTCTTTTCGTTACCTCACGGATTTTTCAATTTATACGTTCTTTAAAAGCGATTTTTATTTCCCAAGATGTCGCTTTTTGAGAAGAAATCGCAAAGAAGGTACCAGGCACGGGTTTTCACAACATTCAGTGAATTTTATCGTTTCTTTTCACGTCGAGTATCGTGCGCTAATCATCAATGTACGAAATCACCTCAGGAAAACATGTCGTCACCTCGTTCGTGTCGTTAATTATTTATTAATGGTTGAGGATGAGACGCCATAGCATAATTGCGCACGGAAAGACTCATTGGGAGTTGTGGTATTTTCGGTACGAAACGTGGTTTAAGCAAATTAAGCACAAACCACGAAACCCTGCGATCCATCGAAGAATCCGATTTTTTTAAATCCCCCATCAGAACCCCCGTAATCTCAATGGGGGAAAAGCGAACTCGGTGGTGTTTTGGTGAGGGCGTCCGCTGCGCGTGTGTGTGTGGAGACGTCGGTGGATCAAACCCCGGCCGAGTCGTACCGTGGACTTTAAAAATGGTACGTGCTGCCTCCTCACTCGTCATTCAGCATTTAAAAGGATGAGAACTACGGGTTTGACTCGTCAGAACTATTAACAGTAGTTTGACTCTGAAATTGGTACGGAATGTCGTCCCGAGCGCACACAGGATGACAGGAGAATAAAATATTGAAAATCATTCCAAACATGAAACTTCTTGTTTTAGTGTCGTCATAAAAAAAACACAAACACCAGGCACAAATAACGAATTAAACGTGTTAAATAAGGTGGTGTAAAAATATCAATGGCGGTAAACTTCTGAAAAAAATAAGTTTCTCGAGCCTTTAAAACTTTTATTTTAAATTAATTAAATATTTGAACACTGCAGAACACAAATCGCCTTTTTCACCTTCAGTTTCAAAAACGCTCCAGTTTAGCATTTGCAGTACTTGGACAAAATATTACCCCATCTCGACCAATCAAATTTGATGAGCTCGTGCTCTCTGCTTTGGGGAAATTGAGATTTGGACAAAATCCCGGCCTGAAGGAAATATACGTATAATATACGGAGATCGTGCTCGGAAAGGCAAAGCAAGATTTGAAAAGACGTTTCGTATGTCCTTTTTCTCAAGACTGCGGGGAGTAAGGTGTTCTATGAACTCTCTAGTTTACTTATGATCACTTGCCAGAGGGAGGGTGCGAGAGTGCGGAGTACGTACAGGAGCATCATCAGGGAATGAGGTGTGTCAGCTGATGGATGAACAAACATCGAGAGCACATTCATTTGTCCACCTGCCCATCTCGACCAAAATAATGGGTTTTCTTTGTTATTCTTTCATGCACCTTTGCCCGATATTGTTTTATTTTACGTGATGTTTACTGGAGGGGACATTATTCTGTCATTTGTTGAAATGGAGAATGTATATGATTTCCGGTGAAGCACATTTGTCCACAGTTGTGGATTAAGAGTCCTTTTCTTTTGCAGGAAATCAAAGATGAAAAAGTCTTCATCAACCAAGCCAAAGAAAATCAGTTGTTGGAAGCGTCTGAAGTAAATAATTTTCTTTTCCTCCTCTTGACCTTTTAAACTTGTTTTTGGATATATCTACCGTGACAAATGTACAATAAACTGACTTTTCAATATTTTTCAACCCAGGCAAAAGTTTACCACACATGATAAGAAGAACAAGTGTCGTGGTGACATTGCACATGACGTCTAAATAAGAGGAAATATCGCTTTGGAATGTCCTTTTATTTTATTTTATTTTTTTGAACACAGGATCGAGGCTCGTGAAAGAGCGAACATTTTTCACACAAAAAATCAAAACAGACACACAAAGTACGTAATAAGGGGAGCTATAAAATAAGGTGAGCGCGAGACAAGATGGGAATAGAAGGGGAAGCACACAAACACAGCATTTGAGAGCGGAGATCGGGAGATCTGTGGGAGGGAGAGGGCTGGGGGGGGAGGAGGCATGGGGAGGGGGTGGGGGTGTGAGATGTATAAAACACAAGGATACCACAAGGACTTCCAAGAAAAAAAGTTGGTATTTAAAAAAGTGGATCTGGGGTGAAATTAGCGGGGGTAGAAAAGATCAAGGTTTTGGATGGGGGAAGATAAGAGCTGGTGGTGAACAGCTGTTTTAAAGACCTGGAGGGAGGAGTGGGATTGAAGAGAGTGAGGGAGTTTGTTCCAGAGGTGGGAGAAAAGAGGAATGAAGGAGAGAAGGTGAGCAGAGGGTCTTGATTTTGGCAGTTTAACCATAAGAGGGTTGCAGGCGGATCTTGTGCGACCTTGAGGAATATATGGGGGACAGAAACCAGAGAGAGCTGGGGGAGCAAGGCCGGAGAGGAGTCGGTAGAAGATGGAAAGACCACCAACCTGCCTGCGGTGAGTAAGTGAGAGGCCCTCGGAGTTAGCTTCATCGCAGGAGATTCCAATGATTCTGAAAGCTTTCGTTTCAACAGCGTGAAGCCGAGCTAGGTGTGAGGCAGGAGCACCGGCCCAGAGGGGAGAACGGCATTCCATTGAGCTACGGATGAAAGCCTTATATGTGGTGAGGAGCTCAGGTGTGCCAAGGAAGGACTTCGCACGACGGAGGATGCGCAATCGGCGACTGGCTTTGGAGGCCAGATTTGAAATGTGGTTTTCACAGGAAAGATCATGGCAGATAGTGAGACCCAAAAGCTTGAGTGACAGAACTTCTTGGAGAGGATTGTTCAGAAAGTGGATGGGAGGGTTGTCCAGTCGGTCTTTTCGGAGAGACATAGTAAGAGTTTGAGATTTGTCAGGATTGAAAGACGTGTTCCACTTGTTTGACCAGTCTGATTTTGTCCAGGTCTGCAGAGAGTGAGGAGGCTGCAGAATGCCGATCTGAGGGATGAGAAATGGAGTGGCAGAGAGTGGAGTCGTCAGCAAAGAGATGGAGAGGATTTTCAAGAGAGTCAGAGAGATCATTGATGAAGACCAGAAAAAGCACAGGGCCCAGAACACTGCCTTGGGGAACTCCAGCCTGAACAGGAAGGGGAGATGAGAGAAACCCATCCAGGGCCACACGTCGACTACGACTAGAGAGGAAGTCCATAAGCCATGCGTGGAGATTTCCATGGATACCATAGGAGCGTTTGGTGAGTGGAGCGGGGTGCCAGACCGTATCGAAGGCACGTGATATGTCAAGGGAGACGGCTCTAATTTCCTGTTTGGCATTGAGGACCTCCATCCATTGTTGAGACAGCAGAAGCAGCATGTCCAGAGTAGAGTGACCTGGTCTGAAACCAAATTGATCATCAGGGATCAAGCCTTTGGAGAAGAGGAAAGATTTGATATCCGAAGCAATGATGGATTCCATGACTTTGCTGATAATTGGGAGAAGGCTAATTGGTCTGCAGTTGCGAGGATCTGTTTTTGCACCTTTTTTGTGTAAAACGGTGATGTTGGCTGATTTCCAAGCTGATGGCAGATGACCTTGAGCAAAGGAGAAGGTGAAGGGAACAGAGAGAGGGAGTGAAAGAGCGGCAGAGCAGGATTTTAGGACCCGTGGGCTGATGCCATCAGGTCCAGTTGCAAAATAAGAGTCGAGGGTTGACAGAAACTTCTCCACCTTGTCAGGAGGAAACGACACAGACTCCAGGAGCAGCTGGGTACGACTGGGTACGGTGGGTACAGAGAGGGATGGGTTTGGGACACACGATTTAGAGGCAAACACAGAGTTGAGGCATTTAGCTTTTTCATGTGTGGAGTCAGCTGTGTAGCCGTTTGAGGTAAGGGAGGGGATGGAGGGGGAACAAACACCAGAAACAGATTTGACCAGACGCCACCAGGATTTGGAGGAGGGAGACAGGTTTCAGAGTTCAGTCTTGAGCGTGGAGAGATTTTGTTTCCTGGCTCTCCTGAGGGTGGACACACACTTGTTTCGGGATTTGTGGATGGAAATGAGATTTCCTTCCGTTGGATTTGCTTTCCAGGAGGCAAAGTCAAGTTGTTTCTGGGCAACTGCCTCACCACAAGATTCCGTGTACCATGGACGGGAGGAAGGGTATGACAACTGAAGATGAGATGGGATAAATCTGTGCATGAGAGAGAGAAATTTACTTTGGAAGAATTTTCAGGATGAGTTGATGTCAGAGGCGGTAGAGATGGTAGACCAGTCCAGATGATTGATGGCTCCTTGAAGACAGTGCCAGTTGGCCTGAGTGAAATGCCAGACTCGTCGACGCTGATCAGGCTCTCTGAGAATGGTCAGAGAGATCTGCACTTTAACAAGCACATGATCAGATGAGCCGATTGGAGCAGAAGAAGAGCAGCAGACATTTGCAGGGAAGTTGGTCATAACTAAGTCTCGAAGACAAGATGCTCCGTTGACTGAGATCCGGGTCGGGAAATTGACAGATTGTGTCAGTCCCATTGAGTCGCAGAAGTCCTTTGCTGAGGAGCCATGGCTGGTGAGAGAGGTACCCACACCCAGCCAACTGGCATGGTGACAATTGAAATCACCACATATGAGGAAGAGAGAGTTGGGATGAGTCGATACAAGTTGGTCCATATTATCAGACAGCGAGATGTAGATGGAGTCATCACTGTTTGGTGGACGGTACAACACACATATGAACAAAAGGTGGGAGCGTAGGGGAAGCCATAGCCAGATGTACTCCTGGGGGTGAGGTGGAGAGAGGGCAGTGCAGGATGAGTGAGGAATAGAGTTTTTGATAAAGATAGCAACCCCACCTCCAGGATGAGGCATTGTCTGACTTTGGCTCACCGCAGGCCAAGTCTCCCCCGAGCATTCGCTCGGCCAGATCTTAAATGGCCTCATGCCCCTGGCGGCCGACACCTTCAATTCCTCTTCTCCTTCATAACATTGATTGCACATTCACTTGTCCGTCTGCCCATCTTGACCAAATCATGGGTTTTTTATGTTTTATTTTCTGCACCTTTGCCCACATTGTTTTATTTTATGTGATGTTTACTGGAGGGGACATTATTTTGTCAGTTGTTGAAATGGAGAATGTATATGACAGCCGCTTTAGCACATTTGTCCTCAGTTGTGGATTAAGAGTTCTGTTCTTTTGCAGGGAACCAAAGATGACCAAGTCTTTATCAACCAAGACAAAGAAAATCAGTTGTTGGAAGCGTCTGAAGTAAATAATTTTCTTTTCCTCTTGACTTTTTAAACTTGCTTTTTTGATATATCCACCGTGACAAATGTACAATAAACTGACTTTTCAATATTTTTCAACCCAGGCAAAAGTTTACCACACATGATAAGAAGAACAAGTGTCGTGGTGACATTGCACATGACGTCTAAATAAGAGGAAATATCGCTTTGGAATGTCCTTTTATTTTATTTTATTTTTTTGAACACAGGATCGAGGCTCGTGAAAGAGCGAACATTTTTCACACAAAAAATCAAAACAGACACACAAAGTACGTAATAAGGGGAGCTATAAAATAAGGTGAGCGCG
Source organism: Myxine glutinosa (assembly GCF_964187855.1). NCBI lineage: Eukaryota > Metazoa > Chordata > Myxini > Myxiniformes > Myxinidae > Myxine > Myxine glutinosa. The sequence continues at coordinate 26,918,984 of NC_136266.1, read as the reverse complement.
AGACAAGATGGGAATAGAAGGGGAAGCACACAAACACAGCATTTGAGAGCGGAGATCGGGAGATCTGTGGGAGGGAGAGGGCTGGGGGGGGAGGAGGCATGGGGAGGGGGTGGGGGTGTGAGATGTATAAAACACAAGGATACCACAAGGACTTCCAAGAAAAAAAGTTGGTATTTAAAAAAGTGGATCTGGGGTGAAATTAGCGGGGGTAGAAAAGATCAAGGTTTTGGATGGGGGAAGATAAGAGCTGGTGGTGAACAGCTGTTTTAAAGACCTGGAGGGAGGAGTGGGATTGAAGAGAGTGAGGGAGTTTGTTCCAGAGGTGGGAGAAAAGAGGAATGAAGGAGAGAAGGTGAGCAGAGGGTCTTGATTTTGGCAGTTTAACCATAAGAGGGTTGCAGGCGGATCTTGTGCGACCTTGAGGAATATATGGGGGACAGAAACCAGAGAGAGCTGGGGGAGCAAGGCCGGAGAGGAGTCGGTAGAAGATGGAAAGACCACCAACCTGCCTGCGGTGAGTAAGTGAGAGGCCCTCGGAGTTAGCTTCATCGCAGGAGATTCCAATGATTCTGAAAGCTTTCGTTTCAACAGCGTGAAGCCGAGCTAGGTGTGAGGCAGGAGCACCGGCCCAGAGGGGAGAACGGCATTCCATTGAGCTACGGATGAAAGCCTTATATGTGGTGAGGAGCTCAGGTGTGCCAAGGAAGGACTTCGCACGACGGAGGATGCGCAATCGGCGACTGGCTTTGGAGGCCAGATTTGAAATGTGGTTTTCACAGGAAAGATCATGGCAGATAGTGAGACCCAAAAGCTTGAGTGACAGAACTTCTTGGAGAGGATTGTTCAGAAAGTGGATGGGAGGGTTGTCCAGTCGGTCTTTTCGGAGAGACATAGTAAGAGTTTGAGATTTGTCAGGATTGAAAGACGTGTTCCACTTGTTTGACCAGTCTGATTTTGTCCAGGTCTGCAGAGAGTGAGGAGGCTGCAGAATGCCGATCTGAGGGATGAGAAATGGAGTGGCAGAGAGTGGAGTCGTCAGCAAAGAGATGGAGAGGATTTTCAAGAGAGTCAGAGAGATCATTGATGAAGACCAGAAAAAGCACAGGGCCCAGAACACTGCCTTGGGGAACTCCAGCCTGAACAGGAAGGGGAGATGAGAGAAACCCATCCAGGGCCACACGTCGACTACGACTAGAGAGGAAGTCCATAAGCCATGCGTGGAGATTTCCATGGATACCATAGGAGCGTTTGGTGAGTGGAGCGGGGTGCCAGACCGTATCGAAGGCACGTGATATGTCAAGGGAGACGGCTCTAATTTCCTGTTTGGCATTGAGGACCTCCATCCATTGTTGAGACAGCAGAAGCAGCATGTCCAGAGTAGAGTGACCTGGTCTGAAACCAAATTGATCATCAGGGATCAAGCCTTTGGAGAAGAGGAAAGATTTGATATCCGAAGCAATGATGGATTCCATGACTTTGCTGATAATTGGGAGAAGGCTAATTGGTCTGCAGTTGCGAGGATCTGTTTTTGCACCTTTTTTGTGTAAAACGGTGATGTTGGCTGATTTCCAAGCTGATGGCAGATGACCTTGAGCAAAGGAGAAGGTGAAGGGAACAGAGAGAGGGAGTGAAAGAGCGGCAGAGCAGGATTTTAGGACCCGTGGGCTGATGCCATCAGGTCCAGTTGCAGAATAAGAGTCGAGGGTTGACAGAAACTTCTCCACCTTGTCAGGAGGAAACGACACAGACTCCAGGAGCAGCTGGGTACGACTGGGTACGGTGGGTACAGAGAGGGATGGGTTTGGGACACACGATTTAGAGGCAAACACAGAGTTGAGGCATTTAGCTTTTTCATGTGTGGAGTCAGCTGTGTAGCCGTTTGAGGTAAGGGAGGGGATGGAGGGGGAACAAACACCAGAAACAGATTTGACCAGACGCCACCAGGATTTGGAGGAGGGAGACAGGTTTCAGAGTTCAGTCTTGAGCGTGGAGAGATTTTGTTTCCTGGCTCTCCTGAGGGTGGACACACACTTGTTTCGGGATTTGTGGATGGAAATGAGATTTCCTTCCGTTGGATTTGCTTTCCAGGAGGCAAAGTCAAGTTGTTTCTGGGCAACTGCCTCACCACAAGATTCCGTGTACCATGGACGGGAGGAAGGGTATGACAACTGAAGATGAGATGGGATAAATCTGTGCATGAGAGAGAGAAATTTACTTTGGAAGAATTTTCAGGATGAGTTGATGTCAGAGGCGGTAGAGATGGTAGACCAGTCCAGATGATTGATGGCTCCTTGAAGACAGTGCCAGTTGGCCTGAGTGAAATGCCAGACTCGTCGACGCTGATCAGGCTCTCTGAGAATGGTCAGAGAGATCTGCACTTTAACAAGCACATGATCAGATGAGCCGATTGGAGCAGAAGAAGAGCAGCAGACATTTGCAGGGAAGTTGGTCATAACTAAGTCTCGAAGACAAGATGCTCCGTTGACTGAGATCCGGGTCGGGAAATTGACAGATTGTGTCAGTCCCATTGAGTCGCAGAAGTCCTTTGCTGAGGAGCCATGGCTGGTGAGAGAGGTACCCACACCCAGCCAACTGGCATGGTGACAATTGAAATCACCACATATGAGGAAGAGAGAGTTGGGATGAGTCGATACAAGTTGGTCCATATTATCAGACAGCGAGATGTAGATGGAGTCATCACTGTTTGGTGGACGGTACAACACACATATGAACAAAAGGTGGGAGCGTAGGGGAAGCCATAGCCAGATGTACTCCTGGGGGTGAGGTGGAGAGAGGGCAGTGCAGGATGAGTGAGGAATAGAGTTTTTGATAAAGATAGCAACCCCACCTCCAGGATGAGGCATTGTCTGACTTTGGCTCACCGCAGGCCAAGTCTCCCCCGAGCATTCGCTCGGCCAGATCTTAAATGGCCTCATGCCCCTGGCGGCCGACACCTTCAATTCCTCTTCTCCTTCATAACATTGATTGCACATTCACTTGTCCGTCTGCCCATCTTGACCAAATCATGGGTTTTTTATGTTTTATTTTCTGCACCTTTGCCCACATTGTTTTATTTTATGTGATGTTTACTGGAGGGGACATTATTTTGTCAGTTGTTGAAATGGAGAATGTATATGACAGCCGCTTTAGCACATTTGTCCTCAGTTGTGGATTAAGAGTTCTGTTCTTTTGCAGGGAACCAAAGATGACCAAGTCTTTATCAACCAAGACAAAGAAAATCAGTTGTTGGAAGCGTCTGAAGTAAATAATTTTCTTTTCCTCTTGACTTTTTAAACTTGCTTTTTTGATATATCCACCGTGACAAATGTACAATAAACTGACTTTTCAATATTTTTCAACCTAGGCAAAAGTTTACCACACATGATAAGAAGAACAAGTGTCGTGGTGACATTGCACATGACGTGTAAGTAAGAGGAAATATCGCTTTGGAATGTCCTTTTATTTTATTTTTTTGTATTTTTTTGTATGCAGGATCGAGGCTCGTGAAAGAGCGAACATTTTTCACACAAAAAATCAAAACAGACACACAAAGTACGTAATAAGGGGAGCTATAAAATAAGGTGAGCGGTAGACAAGATGGGAATAGAAGGGGAAGCACACAAACACAGCATTTGAGAGCGGACATCGGGAGATCTGTGGGAGGGAGAGGGCTGGGGGGGGGGAGGAGGCATGGGGAGGGGGTGGGGGTGTGAGATGTATAAAACACAAGGATACCACAAGGACTTCCAAGAAAAAAAGTTGGTATTTAAAAAAGTGGATCTGGGGTGAAATTAGCGGGGGTAGAAAAGATCAAGGTTTTGGATGGGGGAAGATAAGAGCTGGTGGTGAACAGCTCTTTTAAAGACCTGGAGGGAGGAGTGGGATTGAAGAGAGTGAGGGAGTTTGTTCCAGAGGTGGGAGAAAAGAGGAATGAAGGAGAGAAGGTGAGCAGAGGGTCTTGATTTTGGCAGTTTAACCATAAGAGGGTTGCAGGCGGATCTTGTGCGACCTTGAGGAATATATGGGGGACAGAAACCAGAGAGAGCTGGGGGAGCAAGGCCGGAGAGGAGTCGGTAGAAGACGGAAAGACCACCAACCTGCCTGCGGTGAGTAAGTGAGAGGCCCTCGGAGTTAGCTTCATCGCAGGAGATTCCAATGATTCTGAAAGCTTTCGTTTCAACAGCGTGAAGCCGAGCTAGGTGTGAGGCAGGAGCACCGGCCCAGAGGGGAGAACAGCATTCCATTGAGCTACGGATGAAAGCCTTGTATGTGGTGAGGAGCTCAGGTGTGCCAAGGAAGGACTTCGCACGACGGAGGATGCGCAATCGGCGACTGGCTTTGGAGGCCAGATTTGAAATGTGGTTTTCACAGGAAAGATCATGGCAGATAGTGAGACCCAAAAGCTTGAGTGACAGAACTTCTTGGAGAGGATTGTTCAGAAAGTGGATGGGAGGGTTGTCCAGTCGGTCTTTTCGGAGAGACATAGTAAGAGTTTGAGATTTGTCAGGATTGAAAGACGTGTTCCACTTGTTTGACCAGTCTGATTTTGTCCAGGTCTGCAGAGAGTGAGGAGGCTGCAGAATGCCGATCTGAGGGATGAGAAATGGAGTGGCAGAGAGTGGAGTCGTCAGCAAAGAGATGGAGAGGATTTTCAAGAGAGTCAGAGAGATCATTGATGAAGACCAGAAAAAGCACAGGGCCCAGAACACTGCCTTGGGGAACTCCAGGCTGAACAGGAAGGGGAGATGAGAGAAACCCATCCAGGGCCACACGTCGACTACGACTAGAGAGGAAGTCCATAAGCCATGCGTGGAGATTTCCATGGATACCATAGGAGCGTTTGGTGAGTGGAGCGGGGTGCCAGACCGTATCGAAGGCACGTGATATGTCAAGGGAGACGGCTCTAATTTCCTGTTTGGCATTGAGGACCTCCATCCATTGTTGAGACAGCAGAAGCAGCATGTCCAGAGTAGAGTGACCTGGTCTGAAACCAAATTGATCATCAGGGATCAAGCCTTTGGAGAAGAGGAAAGATTTGATATCCGAAGCAATGATGGATTCCATGACTTTGCTGATAATTGGGAGAAGGCTGATTGGTCTGCAGTTGCGAGGATCTGTTTTTGCACCTTTTTTGTGTAAAACGGTGATGTTGGCTGATTTCCAAGCTAATGGCAGATGACCTTGAGCAAAGGAGAAGGTGAAGGGAACAGAGAGAGGGAGTGAAAGAGCGGCAGAGCAGGATTTTAGGACCCGTGGGCTGATGCCATCAGGTCCAGTTGCAGAATAAGAGTCGAGGGTTGACAGAAACTTCTCCACCTTGTCAGGAGGAAACGACACAGACTCCAGGAGCAGCTGGGTACGACTGGGTACGGTGGGTACAGAGAGGGATGGGTTTGGGACACACGATTTAGAGGCAAACACAGAGTTGAGGCATTTAGCTTTTTCATGTGTGGAGTCAGCTGTGTAGCCGTTTGAGGTAAGTGAGGGGATGGAGGGGGAACAAACACCAGAAACAGATTTGACCAGACGCCACCAGGATTTGGAAGAGGGAGACAGGTTTCAGAGTTCAGTCTTGAGAGTGGAGAGATTTTGTTTCCTGGCTCTCCTGAGGGTGGACACACACTAGTTTCGGGATTTGTGGATGGAAATGAGATTTCCTTCCGTTGGATTTGCTTTCCAGGAGGCAAAGTCAAGTTGTTTCTGGGCAACTGCCTCACCACAAGATTCCGTGTACCATGGACGGGAGGAAGGGTATGACAACTGAAGATGAGATGGGATAAATCTGTGCATGAGAGAGAGAAATTTACTTTGGAAGAATTTTCAGGATGAGTTGATGTCAGAGGCGGTAGAGATGGTAGACCAGTCCAGATGATTGATGGCTCCTTGAAGACCGTGCCAGTTGGCCTGAGTGAAATGCCAGACTCGTCGACGCTGATCAGGCTCTCTGAGAATGGTCAGAGAGATCTGCACTTTAACAAGCACATGATCAGATGAGCCGATTGGAGCAGAAGAAGAGCAGCAGACATTTGCAGGGAAGTTGGTCATAACTAAGTCTCGAAGACAAGATGCTCCGTTGACTGAGATCCGGGTCGGGAAATTGACAGATTGTGTCAGTCCCATTGAGTCGCAGAAGTCCTTTGCTAAGGAGCCATGGCTGGTGAGAGAGGTACCCACACCCAGCCAACTGGCATGGTGACAATTGAAATCACCACATATGAGGAAGAGAGAGTTGGGATGAGTCGATACAAGTTGGTCCATATTATCAGACAGCGAGATGTAGATGGAGTCATCACTGTTTGGTGGACGGTACAACACACATATGAACAAAAGGTGGGAGCGTAGGGGAAGCCATAGCCAGATGTACTCCTGGGGGTGAGGTGGAGAGAGGGCACTGCAGGATGAGTGAGGAATAGAGTTTTTGATAAAGATAGCAACCCCACCTCCAGGATGAGGCATTGTCTGACTTTGGCCCACCGCAGGCCAAGTCTCCCCCGAGCATTCGCTCGGCCAGATCTTAAATGGCCTCATGCCCCTGGCGGCCGACACCTTCAATTCCTCTTCTCCTTCATAACATTGATTGCACATTCACTTGTCCGTCTGCCCATCTTGACCAAATCATGGGTTTTTTATGTTTTATTTTCTGCACCTTTGCCCACATTGTTTTATTTTATGTGATGTTTACTGGAGGGGACATTATTTTGTCAGTTGTTGAAATGGAGAATGTATATGACAGCCGCTTTAGCACATTTGTCCTCAGTTGTGGATTAAGAGTTCTGTTCTTTTGCAGGGAACCAAAGATGACCAAGTCTTTATCAACCAAGACAAAGAAAATCAGTTGTTGGAAGCGTCTGAAGTAAATAATTTTCTTTTCCTCTTGACTTTTTAAACTTGCTTTTTTGGATATATCTACCGTGAAAAATGCACAATAAACTGACTTTTCAATATTTTTCAACCTAGGCAAAAGTTTATCACACATGATAAGAAGAACAAGTGTCGCAGTGACATTGCAGATGACGTGTAAGTAAGAGGAAATATCGCTTTGGAATGCCCTTTTTTTTTGTTTGTTTACAGGATCGAGGCTCGTGAAAGAGCAAACATTTATCACACAAAAAATCAAAACAGACACACCAAGTATATAATAAGGGGAGCGGTAGACAAGATGGGGGAGAGAAGGCGAAGCACACAAACACAACATTTGAGAGCAGGGACATCGGGAGATCTGTGGGAGGGAGAGGGCTTGGGGGGGAGGAGGCGTGGGAAGGGGGTGGGGGTGTGAGAAGTATAAAACACAAGGATACTACAAGGAATTCCAGCAAAAAAAGTTGGTATTTCAAAAAAGTGGATCTTGGGTGAAATTAGCAGGGGTAGAAAATATCAAGGTTTTGGATGGGGGAAGATAAGAGATGGTGGTGAACAGCTGTTTTAAAGACCTGGAGGGAGGAGTGGGATTGAAGAGAGTGAGGGAGTTTGTTCCAGATGTGGGAGAAAAGAGGAATGAAGGATTGAAGGTGAGCAGCGAGTCTTGATTTTGGCAGTTTAACGACAAGAGGGTTGCAGGCGGATGTTGTGCGACCTGCAGGAATATTTGGGGGCAGAGCCCAGCGAGAGCTGGGTGAGCAAGGCTGTAGAGGAGTCGGTCGAAGACAAAGACCACCAACCTGCCTGCGGTGAGTAAGTGAGAGGCCCTCGGAGTTAGCTTCATCGCGGGAGATTCCAATGATTCTGAGAGCTTTGGTTTCAACAGCGTGAAGCCAAGCTATGTTTGAGGCAGGAGCACCGGCCCAGAGGGGAGAACAGTATTCCATTGAGCTGTGGATGAAAGCCTTGTAGTGGTGAGGAGCTCAGGTGTGCCAAGGAAGGACTTCGCACGATGGAGGATGCCAGTCGGCGACTGGCTTTGAAGGGCAGCTTGGAAATGTGGTTTTCCCAGGAAAGATCATGGCAGATAGTGAGACCCAAAAGCTTGAGTGACAGAACTTCTTGGAGATGATTGTTCAGAAAGTGGATGGGAGGGTTGTCCAGTCGGTCTTTTCGGAGAGACATAGTCAGAGTGTGAGATTTGTCAGGATTGAAAGACATGTTCCACTTGTTTGACCAGTCTGTGATTTTGTCCAGGTCTGCAGAGAGTGAGGAGGCTGCAGACTGCCGATCTGAGGGATGAGGAATGGAGCGGCAGAGAGTGGAGTCATCAGCAAAGAGATGGAGAGGATTTTCAAGACAGTCAGAGAGAACATTGATGAAGACCAGAAAAAGCACAGGGCCCAGAACACTGCCTTGAGGAACTCTAGCCTGAACAGGAAGGGGAGATGAGAGTAACCCATTCAGGGCCACACGTTGACTCCAACTAGAGAGGAAGCCCGCCAGCCATGCATGGAGATTTCCATGGATACCATAGGAGGAGAGTTTGGTGAGCAGAGCAGGGTGCCAGACCGTATCGAAGGCACGTGATATGTCAAGGGAGACGGCTATAATTTCCTGTTTGGCATTGAGGACCTCCATCCATTGTTGAGACAGCAGAAGCAGCATGTGCAGAGTAGAGTGACCTGGTCTGAAACCAAATTGATGATCAGAGATGAAGCCATTGGAGAAGAGTAAAGATTTGATATCAGACGCAATGATGGATTCCATGACTTTGCTGATAATTGGGAGAAGGCTGATTGGTCTGTGGTTACAAGGATCTGTGTTTGCACCTTTTTTGTGTAAAGCAGTGATGTTGGCTGATTTCCAAGCTGATGGCAGATGATCTTGAGCAAAAGAGAGTGTGAAGAGAACAGAGAGAGGGAGTGAAAGAGCGGCAGAGCAGGATTTTAGGACCCGTGGGCTGATGCCGTCAGGTCCAGTTGCAGAATCAGAGTCGAGGGTTGACAGAAACTTCTTCACCTTGTCAGGAGGAAAGGACACAGAGTCCAGGAGCAGCTGGGCACGACTGGGTACGGTGGGTACAGAGAGGAATGGGTTTGGGACACACGATTTAGAGGCAAACACAGTTGAGGCATTTATCTTTTTCACGTGCGGAGTCAGCTGTGTCGCCGTTTGAGGTAAGGGAGGGGATGGAGGGGGAACAAACACCAGAAACAGATTTGACCAGACGCCACCAGGATTTGGAAGAGGGAGCCATGATTGAGAGTTCCGTCTTGAGATTGGAGAGATATTGTTTCCTGGCTCTCCTGAGGGTGGCCACGCACTTGTTTCGGGCTTTGTGAAAGGAAATGCGATTTCCTTCCGTTGGATTTGCTTTCCAGGAGGTGAAGGCAAGTTGTTTCTGGGCAACTGCCTCGCCACAAGATTCCGTCTACCATGGACAGGAGGAAGCGTATGACAACTGAAGACGAGATGGGATAAATCTGTGCATGAGAGAGAGAAATTTACTTTGGAAGAATTCCCAGGATGTGTTGATTGCAGAGGTGGAAGAGATAGGAGACCAGTCCAGATGATTGATGGCTCCTTGAAGACCCTGCCAGTTTGCCTGAGTGAAATGCCAGACTCGTCGACGCTGAGGAGGCTCTCTGAGAATGGCCAGAGAGATGTCCACTTTAACAAGCATGTGATCAGATGAGCCGATTGGAGCAGAAGAAGAGCAGCAGACATTTGCAGGGAAGTTAGTCAAAACCAAGTCTAGAAGAGAAGATGCTCCGTTGACTGAGATCCGGGTCGGGAAATTGACAGATTGTGTCAGTCCCAGTGAGTCGCAGAAGTCCTTTGCTGAGGAGCCATGGCTGGTGAGAGAGGTACCCACACCCAGCCAACTGGCATGATAACAATTTAAATCACCACATATGAGGAAGAGAGAGTTGGGATGAGTCGATAGAAGTTGGTCCATATTATCAGACAGCGAGATGTAGATGGAGTCATCACTGTTTGGTGGACAGCACAACACACGTATGAACAAAAGGTGGGAGCGTAGGGGAAGCCATAGCCAGAGGTACTCCTGGGGGTGAGGTGGAGAGAGGGCAGTGCAGGATGAGTGAGGAAGAGAGTTTTTGATAAAGAGAGCAACCCCACCTCCAGGATGAGGCATTGTCTGACTTTGGCTCACCGCAGGCCAAGTCTCCCCCGAGCATTCGCGCGGCCAGATCTTAAATGGCCTCATGCCCCTGGCGGCCAACACCTCCAATTCCTCTTCTTCTTCATAACATTGATTGCACAATCACTTGTCCGTCTGCCCATCTTGACCAAATCATGGGTTTTTTATGTTTTATTTTCTCCACCTTTGCCCACATTGTTTTATTTTATGTGATGTTTACTGGAGGGGACATTATTTTGTTAGTTGTTGAAATGGAGAATGTATATGACATCCGCTTTAGCACATTTGTCCTCAGTTGTGGATTAAGAGTTCTCTTCTTTTGCAGGGAACCAAAGATGACCAAGCCTTTATCAACCAAGACAAAGAAAATCAGTTGTTGGAAGCGTCTGAAGTAAATAATTTTCTTTTCCTCTTGACTTTTTAAACTTGCTTTTTTGATATATCCACCGTGACAAATGTACAATAAACTGACTTTTCAATATTTTTCAACCTAGGCAAAAGTTTACCACACATGATAAGAAGAACAAGTGTCGTGGTGACATTGCACATGATGTGTAAGTAAGAGGAAATATCGCTTTGGAATGTCCTTTTATTTTATTTTTTTGTATTTTTTTGTATGCAGGATCAAGGCTCGTGAAAGAGCGAACATTTATCACACAAAAAAAATCAAAACATACACACAAAGTATATAATAAGGGGAGCTATATAATAAGGGGAGCGGTAGACAGAGGGGGAGAGAAGGCGAAGCACACAAACACAACATTTGAGAGCAGGGACATCGGGAGATCTGTGGGCGGGAGAGGGCTTGGGGGGAGGAGGCGTGGGAAGGGGGTGGGGTTGTGAGAAGTATAAAACACAAGGACACCACAAGGACTTCCAGGAAAAAAAGGTGGTATTTCAAAAAAGTGGATCTGGGGTGAAATTAGCGGGGGTAGAAAAGATCAAGGTTTTGTATGGGGGAAGATAAGAGATGGTGGTGAACAGCTGTTTTAAAGACCTGGAGGAAGGAGTGGGATTGAAGTGAGTGAGGGAGTTTGTTCCAGAGGTGGGAGAAAAGAGGAATGAAGGAGTGAAGGTGAGCAGAGTCTTGATTTTGGCAGTTTAACCATAAGAGGGTTGCATGTGGATCTTGTGCGACCTGTCGGAATATTTGGGGGACAGAGCCCAGAGAGAGCTGGAGAAGCAAGGCCGGAGAGGAGTCGGTAGAAGACAAAGACCACCAACCTGCCTGCGGTGAGTAAGTGAGAGGCCCTCGAAGTTAGCTTCATCGCGGGAGATTCCAATGATTCTGAAAGCTTTGGTTTCAACAGCGTGAAGCCGAGCTATGTCTGAGGCAGGAGCACCGGCCCAGAGGGGACAAGAGTATTCCATTGAGCTGCGTATGAAAGCCTTGTATGTGGTGAGGAGCTCAGGTGTGCCAAGGAAGGACTTCGCACGATGGAGGATGCCACTCGGCGACTGGCTTTGGAGGCCAGCTTGGAAATGTGGTTTTCCCTGGAAAGATCATGGCAGATAGTGAGACCCAAAAACTTGAGTGATAGAACTTCTTGGAGATGATTGTTCAGAAAGTGGATGGGAGGGTTGTCCAGTCGGTCTTTTCGGAGAGACATAGTAAGAGTGTGAGATTTGTCAGGATTGAAAGACATGTTCCACTTGTTTGACCAGTCTGTAATTTTGTCCAGGTCTGCAGAGAGTGAGGAGGCTGCAGACTGCTGATCTGAGGGATGAGGAATGGAGCGGCAGAGAGTGGAGTCATCAGCAAAGAGATGGAGAGGATTTTCAAGAGAGGCAGAGAGATCATTGATGAAGACCAGAAAAATCACAGGGCTCAGAACACTGCCTTGAGGAACTCCAGCCTGAACAGGAAGGGGAGATGAGAGAAACCCATTCAGGGCCACACGTTGACTCCAACTAGAGAGGAAGCCCGCAAGCCATGTGTGGAGATTTCCATGGATACCATAGGAGGAGAGTTTGGTGAGCAGAGCGGGGTGTCAGACCGTATCGAAGGCACGTGATATGTCAAGGGAGACGGCTATAATTTCCTGTTTGGCATTGAGGACCTCCATCCATTGTTGAGACAGCAGAAGCAGCATGTCCAGATTAGAGTGACCTGGTCTGAAACCAAATTGATGATCAGAGATGAAGCCATTGGAGAAGAGTAAAGATTTGATATCCAAAGCAATGATGGATTCCATGACTTTGCTGATAATTGGGAGAAGGCTGATTGGTCTGTGGTTACAAGGATCTGTTTTTGCACCTTTTTTGTGTAAAGCAGTGATGTTGGCTGATTTCCACGCTGATGGCAGATGATCTTGAGCAAAAGAGAGGGTGAAAATAACAGAGAGAGGGAGTGAAAGAGCGGCAGAGCAGGATTTTTGGACCCGTGGGCTGATGCCGTCAGGTCCAGTTGCAGAATCAGAGTCGAGGGTTGACAGAAACGTCTTCGCCTTGTCAGGAGGAAAGGACACAGAGTCCAGGAGCAGCTGGGTACGACTGGGTACGGTGGGTACAGAGAGGGATGCGTTTGGGACACCCGATTTAGAGGCAAACACAGAGTTGAGGCATTTAGCTTTTTCACTTGCGGAGTCAGCTGTGTAGCCGTTTGAGGTAAGGGAGGGGATGGAGGGGGAACAAACACCAGAAACAGATTTGACCAGACGCCACCAGGATTTGGAAGAGGGAGCCATGATTGAGAGTTCCTTCTTGAGAGTGGAGAGATATTGTTTCCTGGCTCTCCTGAGGGTGGACACGCACTTGTTTCGTGCTTTGTGAAAGGAAATGCGATTTCCTTCCGTTGGATTTGCTTTGCAGGAGGTGAAGGCAAGTTGTTTCTGGGCAACTGCCTCGCCACAAGATTCCGTCTACCATGGACGGGAGGAAGGGTATGACAACTGAAGACGAGATGGGATAAATCTGTGCATGAGAGAGAGCAATTTACTTTGGAAGAATTCCCAGGATGAGTTGGTGGAAGAGATGGGAGACCCGTCCAGATGATTGATGGCTCCTTGAAGACCCTGCCAGTTTGCCTGATTGAAATGCCAGACTCGTCGATGCTGAGGAGGCTCTCTGAGAATGGCCAGAGAGATGTCCACTTAAACAAGCACGTGATCAGATGAGCCGATTGGAGCAGAAGAAGAGCAGCAGACATTTGCAGGGAAGTTAGTCAAAACCAAGTCTAGAAGAGAAGATGCTCTGTTGACTGAGATCCGGGTCGGGAAATTGACAGATTGTGGCAGTCCCAATGAGTCGCAGAAGTCCTTTGCTGAGGAGCCATGGCTGGTGAGAGAGGTACCCACACCCAGCCACCTGGCATGATAACAATTGAAATCACCACATATGAGGAAGAGAGAGTTGGGATGAGTCGATAGAAGTTGGTCCATATTATCAGACAGCGAGATGTCGATGGAGTCATCACTGTTTGGTCGACAGCACAACACACATATGAACAAAAGGTGGGAGCGTAGGGGAAGCCATAGCCAGATGTACTCCTGGGGGTGAGGTGGAGAGAGGGCAGTGCAGGATGAGTGAGGAAGAGAGTTTTTGATAAAGATAGCAACCCCACCTCCAGGATGAGGCATTGTCTGACTTTGGCTCACCGCAGGCCGTCTCCCCCGAGCATTCACGCGGCCAGATCTTAAATGGCCTCATGCCCCTGGCGGCCGACACCTTCAATTCCTCCTCTTCTTCATAACATTGATTGCACAATCACTTGTCCGTCTGCCCATCTTGACCAAATCATGGGTTTTTTATGTTTTATTTTCTACACCTTTGCTCACATTGTTTTATTTTATGTGATGTTTACTGGAGGGGACATTATTTTGTCAGTTGTTGAAATGGAGAATGTATATGACATCCGCTTTAGCACATTTGTCCTCAGTTGTGGATTAAGAGTTCTGTTCTTTTGCAGGGAACTAAAGATGACCAAGTCTTTATCAACCAAGACAAAGAAAATCAGTTGTTGGAAGAGTCTGAAGTAAATAATTTTCTTTTCCTCTTGACTTTTAAAACTTGCTTTTTTGGATATATCTACCGTGAAATGTCCAATAAACTGACTTTTCAATATTTTTCAACCCAGGCAAAAGCTTACCACACATGATAAGAAGAACAAGTGTCGTGGTGACATTGCACATAACGTGTATGTAAGAGGAAATATCGCTTTGGAATGTCCTTTTATTTTATTTTATTTTATCTTATTGTTTTTGATGCAGGATCGAGGCTCGTGAAAGAGCTAACATTTATCACACACAAAAAAATCAAAACAGACACACAAAGTACATAATAAGGGGAGCTATATAATAAGGGGAGCGGTAGACAAGATGGGGGAGAGAAGGCGAAGCACACAAACACAACATTTGAGAGCAGGGACATCAGGAGATCTGTGGGCGGGAGAGGGCTTGGGGGGAGGAGGCGTGGGAAGGGGGTGGGGGTGTGAGAAGTATAAAACACAAGGACACCACAAGGACTTCCAGGAAAAAAAGGTGGTATTTCAAAAAAGTGGATCTGGGGTGAAATTAGCGGGGGTAGAAAAGATCAAGGTTTTGTATGGGGGAAGATAAGAGATGGTGGTGAACAGCTGTTTTAAAGACCTGGAGGGAGGAGTGTGATTGAAGAGAGTGAGGGAGTTTGTTCCAGAGGCGGGAGAAAAGAGGAATGAAGGAGTGAAGGTGAGCAGAGTCTTGATTTTGGCAGTTTAACCATCAGAGGGTTGCAGGTGGATCTTGTGCGACTTGTAGGAATATTAGGGGGACAGAGCACAGAGAGAGTTGGGGGAGCAAGGCCGGAGACGATCTGTAGAACACAGAAAGACCACCAACCTGCCTGTGGTGAGTGAGTGAAAGGCCCTCGGCGTTAGCTTCATCGCAGGAGATTCCAATGATTCAGAAAACTTGGGTTTCAACAGCGTGAAGCCGAGCTAGGTGTGAGGCAGGAGCACCGGCCAAGAGGGAGGGAACAGTATTCCTTTGAGCTGCGGATGAAAGCCTTGTATGTGGTGAGGAGCTCAGGTGTGCCAAGGAAGGACTTCGCACGACGGAGGATGCCCAGTCGGCGACTGGCTTTGGAGGCCAGATTTGAAATGTGGTTTTCCCAGGAAAGATCATGGCAGATAGTGAGACCCAAAAGCTTGAGTGACAGAACTTCTTGGAGAGGATTGTTCAGAAAGTGGATGGGAGGGTTGTCCAGTCGGTCTTTTCGGAGAGACATAGTCAGAGTGTGAGATTTGTCAGGATTGAAAGACATGTTCCACTTGTTTGACCAGTCTGTGATTTTGTCCAGGTCTGCAGAGAGTGAGGAAGCTGCAGACTGCCGATCTGAGGGATGAGGAATGGAGCGGCAGAGAGTGGAGTCATCAGCAAAGAGATGGAGAGGATTTTCAAGACAGTCAGAGAGAACATTGATGAAGACCAGAAAAAGCACAGGGCCCAGAACACTGCCTTGAGGAACTCCAGCCTGAACAGGAAGGGGAGATGAGAGAATGGAGAGAGAGGGGATGCAGGGGGAACAAACACCAGAAACAGATTTGACCAGATGCCACCTGGATTTGGAAGAGGGAGACAGGTTTGAGAGTTCGGTCTTGAGAGTGGAGAGATATTGTTTCGTGGCTCTCCTGAGGGTGGACACACACTTGTTTTGGGCTTTGTGAAAGGAAATAAGATTTCCTTCCGTTGGATTTGTTTTCCAGGAGGCAAACGCAAGTTGTTTCTGAGCAACTGCCTCACCACAAGATTCCGTGTACCATGGTTGGGAGGAAGGGTATGTCAACTGAAGACGAGATGGGATAAATCTGTGGATGAGAGAGAGCAATTTACTTTGGAAGAATTCCCGGGATGAGTTGATGTCAGAGGCGGCAGAGATGGGAGACCAGTCCAGATGATTGATGGCTCCTTGAAGACCGTGCCAGTTGGCCTGAGTGAAATGCCAGACTCGTCGATGCTGAGGAGGCTCTCTGAGAATGGTCAGAGAGATGTCAACTTTAACAAGCACATGATCAGATGAGCCGATTGGAGCAGAAGAAGAGCAGCAGACATTTGCAGGGAAGTTAGTCATAACCAAGTCTAGAAGAGAAGATGCTCCGTTGACTGAGATCCGGGTCGGGAAATTGACAGATTGTGTCAGTCCCAGTGAGTCGCAGAAGTCCCTTGCTGAGGAGCCATGGCTGGTGTGAGAGGTACCCACACCCTGCCAACTGGCATGGTGACAATTGAAATCACCACATATGAGGAAGAGAGAGTTGGGATGAGTCGATACAAGTTGGTCCATATTATCAGACAGCGAGATGTAGATGGAGTCATCACTGTTTGGTGGACGGTACAACACACATATGAACAAAAGGTGGGAGCGAAACCATAGGTGGGATGCCGGCTAGACTTGCGTAGTGAATCAGTGGGGTACAACCTCCCTTCTATTTATTGTAGAGTACGTCTGACCAATGAAGGAAAGAGACAATCACTCGCAAAAATCACCTCCACTTCCACTTCGCTGTGAAGCTGTGTTGGATGCTTTTGTTTGAACCTGCACTTAAAATGAACAATAAAACAATTTAAATGATTCTCACTCAGATTTCAACATCACTGGAATGCACATTATCAAGTTGTTTAAACTTTCTTTGTACAAGAAAAAGATTATTTGGCATACCGGATACCGATACCACCGGGTGGGACTAAACGATACACATTTACAGAGAGAGAATTTCGGTCTCCTCCCCACTCTGAACCCACTCTCACAGATATGCTACCCAGACAGAAACCATACTTGGGGTACCCTTCGGCAACATGCAAACTTTGAGTGTTTTGTTTAGTTTTTGAAGAATCTATCTATAATTCCACTAATCTCTGTGTGTATGTTTGTTTGTATGTTTGTATGTTTGTATGTCTGTGACCGCTGTTTCTCGACAACTACCGGTCCGATATACTTTAAACTTGCCAGGTATATTGCTGGGGACCCGAGGATGTGCCTTTTCAAGGTTTGAAATTAATCGGACAAGTAGTTACCGAGCTATGTCCAAAAACGATTCAACCAATCAGAGAGCAGCGAGCTATCACGTGTGCCGAACGTGGCGAACAGACTCTGCCTCGGACGGCACATTTGAGAGCGTATTCATTTATTTCACGTTGGCAAACTATGTTGGCGTTAAACTATGTTTTAAAACTAATTAAAACTACTTTGCGATTCATCGTAACTGCGATTCGTAACTGCCGTTCGCTTTGGCTTTGCGAATGGACCAAACCATTTCATGTAAATAGAGGGGGGGGATTGTCACCGTACTCGCAAGCCGTTCGCTTTGGACCAAACCATTTCATGTAAATAGAGGGGGGGGATATAATTTTAGATATAGATATAGTACGGGCATGCCCTAGTATATATAACTCGAGCAATGTGACTGTGTCGCCAATATGCCTCTGCGTAGTCCCACAATGGGTAGATGCCAACGTTCACTGTCCTAAAAATAAACAAGTTTGATTCAAATCCCTTCAGCTGTTTTCAAGTATCACATTTTCACCAGCTATGACAGGTTTAACTTCGATCGGTGAAGCGGTTTCAGAGAATGGATTTTTTTTATATCGGCTTTCAAGCTAATATGGCTGCCAGGCCACGTGACATAGGATCTTAAAATGTACACTCTGCATATGTATGGGTAGGGGATCATGTTTGTGAAGTTTCTGTTGATTCGTTTTTCGTTTTTCGTTTCATTTTTCTTTCGTAATGTTCGTTTTTCTATCCAGGATGGTTGTCAAACCACGTGACCTACGACATCATTTTCAAACTATATGCATTGTGTTCGATGATATTTGTAAAATTTCACTTCTTTTTTTTTTCTTTTTTTTTTTTTCTTTGTATACAAGATCGAGGCTCGTGAAAGAGCTAACATTAATCACACAAAAAGACAAACCGACACACAAAACACAAAAAACAAGGGGAGTGGGAGACAAGATGGGGAGAGAGGGGGAAGGACACAAAAGAGAGGGGGAAGGACACAAACACAACATTTGAGAGCAGGGACATCGGGAGGACTTGGGGGGAGGTGGGAGAGGATTAAAACATATGAACACTGCAAGGACTCTGGGGTGAATTACCGGGGGTAGAAAAGATCAAGGTTTTCGATGGGGGAAGATAAGAGATGGTGGTGAACAGCTGTTTTAAAGACCTGGAGGGAGGAGTGGGATTGAAGGGAGTGGGGGAGTTTGTTCCAGAGGCGGGAGAAAAGGGGAATGAAAGAGTGAAGGTGAGCAGAGAGCCTAGACTTTGGCAGTTTAACCAGAAGAGGGTTGCAGGCAGATCTTGTGCGACCTGAAGGAATATTGGGGGGACAGAGCACAGAGAGAAAAGATAGGGTAAGTGTTTTCAGAGATATAATTATTTCATATTTCCCTTCAATCCAATATGGCTGCCACACCATGTGACCAATGATGTTTTCGTGATTATCTTTTAATCACCATGCCGAGTCAATGACACTCGTAAAGTTTTGAGTCAATTGATCTGGTGGTTTGGAAGAAGATGTTTGTTTTTTTACAGATTTTAGGTTAAATCCAATATGGCTGCCAAACCATGTGACTTATGATGTCACAAATTTAATATTTCAAAACAAATGGGTCACAGATCATGTGCATGCAATTTCAGATTTTTAGGATAAGGAATTCAATGAAAACATTTTGGCTGGTATATCACTTCACCAATGATGACATAATTATCATGCTTTTGTCCCCCATTGGGAGTAATTGACAATGTGCCAGGTTTCAATTTTTTTCATTCAGCGGTTTCTGAGAAATAATATTTTTAATTATTTTTTTTTTTTTTTTTTTTTTTTTTGTATACAAGATCGAGGCTCGTGAAAGAGCAAACATTAATCACACAAAAAGACAAACTGACACACAAAACACAAAAAACAAGGGGAGCGGCAGACAAGATGGGGAGAGAGGGGGGAGGACACAAAAGAGAGGGGGAAGAAGGGGAAGGACACAAACACAACATTTGAGAGCAGGGACATCGGGAGGACTTGGGGGGAGGTGGGAGAGGATTAAAACATATGAACACTGCAAGGACTCTGGGGTGAATTACCGGGGGTAGAAAAGATCAAGGTTTTCGATGGGGGAAGATAAGAGATGGTGGTGAACAGCTGTTTTAAAGACCTGGAGGGAGGAGTGGGATTGAAGGGAGTGGGGGAGTTTGTTCCAGAGGCGGGATAAAAGGGGAATGAAAGAGTGAAGGTGAGCAGAGAGCCTAGACTTTGGCAGTTTAACCATAAGAGGGTTGCAGGTAGATCTTGTGCGACCTGAAGGAATATTGGGGGAACAGAGCACAGAGAGAGCTAGGGGAGCAAGGCCGGAGAGGAGTCGGTAGAAGACAGAAAGACCACCAACCTGCCTGCGGTGAGTTTTTTTTTTTTTTTTTTTTTTTTTTTTTTTGTATACAAGGTCGAGGCTCGTGAAAGAGCGAACATTAATCACACAGAAAGACAAACCGACACATAAAACATATAACATAGGGAGCGGTAGACAAGATGGGGAGAGAGGGGGAAGGACACAAACACAACATTTGAGAGCAGGGACCGAGAGACATGGAGACATCGAGAGATCTGAGAGAGGGCGAGGGCTTTGGGGGGGGGGGGCGTGGGAAGGGGGCGGTGGGAGAGGTATAAAACATATGGACACTGCCAGGACTTCCAGGAAAGAAGTTGGAATTTCAAACAAGTTGGATCTGGGGTGAATTAGCGGGGGTAGAAAAGATCAAGGTTTTGGATGGGGGAAGATAAGAGATGGTGGTGAACAGCTGTTTTAAAGACCTGGAGGGAGGAGTGGGATTGAAGGGAGTGAGGGAGTTTGTTCCAGAGGCGGGAGAAAAGAGGAATGAAAGAGTGAAGGTGAGCAGAGAGCCGAGATTTCGGCAGTTTAACCATCAGAGGGTTGCTGGCAGATCTTGTGCGACCTGTAGGAATATTTGGGGGACAGAGCACAGAGAGAGCTGGGGGTGCAAGGCCGGAGAGGAGTCGGTAGAAGACAGAAAGACCACCTACCTGCCTGCGGTGAGTGAGTGAAAGGCCCTCAGAGATAGCTTCATCGCGGGAGATTCCAATAATTCTGAAAGCTTTGGTTTCAACAGCGTGAAGCCGAGCTAGGTGTGAGGCAGGAGCACCGGCCCATAGGGGAGAACAGTATTCCATTGAGCTGCGGATGAAAGCCTTGTATGTGGTGAGGAGCTCAGGTGTGCCGAGGAAGGACTTCGCACGACGGAGGATGCCCAGTCGGCGACTGGCTTTGGAGGCCAGCTTGGAAATGTGGTTTTCCCAAGAAAGATCATGGCAGATAGTGAGACCCAAAATCTTGAGCGACAGAACTTCTTGGAGAGGATTGTTGAGAAAGTAGATGGGAGGGTTGTCCAGTCGATCTTTTCGGAGAGACATAGTAAGAGTGTGAGATTTGTCAGGATTGAAAGACATGTTCCACTTGTTTGACCAGTCTGTGATTTTGTCCAGGTCTTCAGAGAGTGAGGAGGCAGCAGACTGCCGATCTGAGGGAAGAGGAATGGAGCGGCAGAGAGTGGAGTCATCAGCAAAGAGATAGAGAGGATTTTCGAGAGAGTCAGAGAGATCATTGATGAAGACCAGAAAAAGCACGGGGCCCAGAACACTGCCTTGGGGAACTCCAGCCTGAACAGGAAGAGGAGATGAGAGAAACCCATTCAGGGCCACACGTTGACGACGACTAGAGAGGAAGTCCGCCAGCCATGCGTGGAGATTTCCATGGATACCAAAGGAGGAGAGTTTGGTGAGCAGAGCGGGGTGCCAGACCGTGTCGAAGGCACGTGATATGTCGAGGGAGACAGCTCTAATTTCCTGTTTGGCATTGAGGACCTCCATCCATTGTTGAGACAGCAGAAGCAGCATGTCCAGAGTAGAGTGACCTGGTCTGAAACCAAATTGATGATCAGAGATCAAGCCATTGGAGAAGAGGAAAGATTTCATATCCGAAGCAATGATGGATTCCATGACTTTGCTGATAATTGGGAGAAGGCTGATTGGTCTGTAGTTGCTAGGATCTGTTTTTGCACCTTTTTTGTGCAAAGCGGTGATGTTGGCTGATTTCCAAGCAGATGGCAGTTGACCTTGAGCAAAAGAGAGGGTGAAGAGAACAGAGAGAGGGTGAGATAGAGCAGCAGAGCAGGATTTTAGGACCCGTGGGCTGATGCCGTCGGGTCCAGTTGCAGAATCAGAGTCGAGCGTTGACAGAAACTTTTCCACCTTGTCAGGAGGAAAGGACACGGAGTCCAGGAGCAGCAGGGTACGACTGGGTATGGTGGGTACAGAGAGGGATGGGTTTGGGACACAAGATTTAGAGGCAAACACAGAGTTGAGGCATTCAGCTTTTTCACGTGCGGAGTCAGCTGTGTAGCCGTTTGAGGTAAGGGAGGGGATGGAGGGGGAACAAACACCAGAAACGGATTTGACCAGGCGCCACCAGGATTTGGAAGAGGGAGACAGATAAGAGAGTTCGGTCTTGAGAACGGAGAGATATTGTTTCCTGGCTCTCCTGAGGGTGGACACACACTTGTTTCGGGCTTTGTGAAAGGAAATGAGATTTCCTTCCGTTGGATTTGCTTTCCAGGAGACGAAGGCAAGTTGTTTCTGGGCAACAGCCTCACCACAAGATTCCGTGTACCATGGACGGGAGGAAGGGTATGACAACTGAAGACGAGATGGGATAAATCTGTGCATGAGAGAGAGCAATTTACTTTGGAAGAATTCCCAGGATGAGTTGATGTCAGAGGTGGTAGAGATGGGAGACCAGTCCAGATGATTTATGGCTGCTTGAAGACCGTGCCAGTTGGCCTGAGTGAAATGCCAGACTCGTCGACGCTGAGCAGGCTCCCTGAGGATGGTCAGAGAGATGTCCACTTTAACAAGGACATGATCAGATGATCCGATCGGAGCAGAAGAAGAGCAGCAGACATTTTCAGGGAAGTTAGTCATAACCAAGTCCAGAAGAGAAGATGTTCCGTTGACTGAGATCCGGGTCGGGAAATTGACAGATTGTGTCAGTCCCAGTGAGTCGCAGAAGTCCTTTGCTGAGGAGCCATGGCTGGTGAGAGAGGTACCCACACCCAGCCAACTGGCATGATGACAGTTGAAATCACCACATATGAGGAAGAGAGAGTTGGGATGAGTAGATAGAAGTTGGTCCATATCATCAGACAGCGAGATGTAGATGGAGTCATCACTGTTTGGTGGACGGTACAACACACATATGAACAAGAGGTGGGAGCGAAGGGGAAGCCGTAGCCAGAGGTATTCCTGGGGGTGAGGTGGAGAGAGTGCAGTGCAGGGCGAGTGAGGAAGAGAGTTTTTGATAAAGATAGCAACCCCGCCTCCAGGACGAGGCTCAGGTCTATCATACCGGAGGAGGGAGTAGCCCGGGAGAGATACTATGGAATCAGAGACATCATAAAGGAGGAAAGTTTCTGTTAAGCAGATCACGTCTGGTTTGACAGAAGCAACCTGTATGGAGAGATCAGTTAAGTTTGAACGAAGGCCCCGGATGTTTGAGGTCCATACCGTTAATGAAGAGGAAGGGGGAGCATCAGATACAGAACAGGGGGGAGGAGGGGTAGGGTAAGATGTGGAAGAGGTGGAAGAGGTAGGGAGAGCTGTTGAAGGTGTGTCAGAGATTTCAGAATAGCTCGGAGAAAGGGAAGGATGGGGCGGACAAAAGGTTTGATGGTGATTGGGTGAGCCACAATGAGGTGTTATTTGAGGAGGGGGAAGAGCGAGGCAGAAGGTTGGGGGAGATGGAGGTGAGAGTTTGAAGGGGGAAGAAGCGGGGAGGACGCTTTGAGGAGGGGGTGTGAGAGGGGGGAAATTGAGAAGCAATGAGGGTGGGGAGATTTGAAGGGGAGGGGTGAGGGGGGAGTTTGGGAGGGAAGGGGCAAGGGGAGGGATTTGAAAGGGATGGGATATAGGGGAGATTTGGAGGGGAGGGGTGAGGCAGGAGTCTAGGAGGGGAGGGGCGAGGGGGCGTCTTGGCGGGGAGGGGTGAGGGGGTAGTTTAGGAGGGAGGGGGCAAGGGGGGAGATTTGAAAGGGATGGGTGATGGGGAAGATTTGGAGGGGAGGGGTGATGGGGAAGATTTGGAGGGGAGGGGTTATGGGGAAGATTTGGAGGGGAGGGGTGAGATTGGATTTTTGAAAGTGTACGATTTATGGGAAACGAACATTTATTGCAAAATGAGTTTCTTGTGACCTTCGAGTTAAAAATACGTTTAAGGACACTGGATGGAGGATGGAGTGCAGGAGAGTTTAGGGAATGTAGAAAAAAGGCACTATACGAGATGGATATTTTTTTTGGGATGAATTGATTTGGTGAGCAAGTCGAAAGCAGCCTTTTAAAGAAGAAGAAGAAAAAGGTGTTATAAAATATGACGGAATACATACCTTGAGGGGAAAGTGTAAACATTGAAGGTTAATGAGTGAAAACTATCTGGGGAAATGGGGGAGAAACACGTGGTCGAAGAACGAACGAACGAATAAGAATGAATAAACGAATGAGAACAGAGAAGGAAAATGTTTTTTTTTTTTTTTTTTTTTTTTTTTTTTTTTGAGTTGAGATTTACACAAGGAAGTAGGCTATGGGTGAAAAGACTGGGAATACAGAGAACGAAAGTTATTGGATCACAAAAGACGGACCGCTGAGAGAAAAACAAAGCCTCAAGGTTGTACAGTGCACACTGTACAAGGCCTCAAGACACGACACGGCAAACAGACGATCAATTTATGAAAGATAAACACCGAGAAACAACCAAAGTTGCACACAATAACTTCACACACCGAAAGATAAATACAGTTTCGACAAAATACAATTGTGAACAGACTTAACTTCGAAAAACGTGGAGACCGTGTGGAGCTTCGAAAATCCCTGCCGCCGTCTCTAAGATCTCGCGAGATCTTAGGAGTGAGTGAAAGGCCCTCGGCGTTGACTACATCGCAGGAGATTCCAATGATTCTGAAAGCTTTGGCCTCAACAGCGTGAAGCCGAGCAAGGTGTGAGGCAGGAGCACCAGCCCAGAGGGGGGAACAGTATTCCATTGAGCTGCGGATGAAAGCCTTGTATGTGGTGAGGAGCTCAGGTGTGCCAAGGAAGGACTTCGCACGACGGAGGATGCCCAGTCGGCGACTGGCTTTGGAGGCCAGCTTGGAAATGTGGTTTTCCCAAGAAAGATCATGGCAGATAGTGAGACCCAAAAGCTTGAGCGACAGAACTTCTTGGAGAGGATTGTTGAGAAAGTAGATGGGAGGGTTGTCCAGTCGGTCCTTTCGGAGAGACATTGTAAGAGTGTGAGATTTGTCAGGATTGAAAGACATGTTCCACTTGTTTGACCAGTCTGTGATTTTGTCCAGGTCTGCAGAGAGTGAGGAGGCTGCAGACTGCCGATCTGAGGGATGAGGAATGGAGCGACAGAGAGTAGAGTCGTCAGCAAAGAGATAGAGAGGATTTTCAAGAGAGTCAGAGAGATCATTGATGAAGACCAGAAAAAGCACAGGGCTTGCATTATTTGCATTTAATCCAAGATGGCTGCCATACCACGTGACCTATGATGTCACAATTATCATAAAAAACATTCTGCATGGGTGTCACTCCGACACTGAAAGTTTTGTTTCAATCGGACATGTGGTTGCTGAGAAAAACGAGGTTTAGCTGGAACGGACGGACGGATGGATGGACCGCCAGATGGACAACCTGAAAATGTAATGCCTCCGGCCACCTTCGGGGGCGGAGGCATAAAAAAAACTATTTGCCTAAAACAAGGCTGAAAGCAACTACATGTAAAGAGCTACAAGGAAAAAGAAGAGGAGAAACTGGCAAAACCTTCACCTCATCCTGAAACAAGGAAACCTCTTCACAGGACCACTGTGCAGGAGGGAGTAACTAGGCCAGTGGAAAAATTAATTTTCCTACTCCCATTGGGTGTCTTTCAAGAGACCCCATCTCCACACTGGAAGGCCGTTGGCTCCTGAAGGGAGCTCATCCACCCTGATGGGTGTGGTTTAGTCACTAATGATAACAGGCCTTGTACTGATTGATCCCTCAGGAACTCCATGACTTGCATCCTTCCAGGCAGACACTTTCCCATTCACAGCCACTCTTGGGTTCCTATCACTCCTCCAGTTAGTTCTTCGTTTAAACTTCTGATAGTTTAGATGCACTGCATGCATAACACTTCCCTCATCCATCCAATCTTGGACTTTCAAAATCAGCACTCGCTAATGTGGAGGATTGCTGGAAGTGAGTACTGCATTTGAAATTTGCATTTTGATGAAATGTTGGGCTGTTTCGACTCTCCATTAAAGCACTTGCCTCTTTGAGGTGCAGAGAAATCTTCTTTAGTATAATGCACATGGCTGTGGAAAGCATCATTTGCAGGCAGGTTTAACGTACAGTCGTGGCCAAAAATATTGGCACCCTTACACTTTTTTCAAATAATGCACCATTTCTTCCAGAAAATTGTTGAAATTAAAAAATATTTTGGTCTCCACATATGTATTTCTTTGGTTTGCCGTAGAACAAAACAAAAAAAGCTGAAAAAAATACTAAATCTAAGCTTATTCCACACAGAAATCCTAAAATGGCCAGGACAATTTTATTGGCACCTTTTAGAAGTTGTTAGAAATAATTAGATTTCAAGCAGGTGATTCTCCTTTTTTTATGGAATTTAACTCGTCGCCTTTGGGGAGTTGCAGATGCCTGCAATATAAATTTCACTCATTCAACCAGTTTGAATGGAGAAAAGGAGTCATTCTATTGTTTTGTGTCACTGTGTGTACCGCAATGAGCATGGAAAAAAGAAAGAAAACCAGAGAATTGTCTGAGGAGGTCAGACACAAGAGGACACTTGGCTACAGCCAAGCATGGACAATCTCAAGGCTACAAGTCCATCTCCAGAGACTTTGATGTTCCTGTGTCCACTGTATGCAATGTTATCAGGAAGTTTAAGGTCCATGGCACTGTAGACAACCTCCCTGGACGTGGCCGCAAGAGAAAACTTGATCGAAGATTGCAGCGAAGGATTGTTCGAATGGTGGAGAAAGCACCTCTATCAATGACCAAACAGATTCAAGCTGACCTTCAGACACAAGGTACAACAGTTTCAACTCGCACCATCCGTTGCCAACTCAATGAAAAGGGGTTCTATGGTCGGAGACTGTTATGGATTTGTCACTTCCACCTTTGTTGTTATTATATATTTGTAGGATTTATAGTTTCAGCTAATATTGTTGTCAAGATTTCTGTGTGAAATGGAGATGGCTAGTAAAAGGTAAAAATAAATGTTTGTGGAGAAAAAAGAAAAATGCGGTAAAGAAACCTGAAGAGGATAGAGGAAGAAATTAGGTGGGCTAAAGAGACAGCCGTAAGTCGCAACGAGGCTGCGAGCGGACTTCCTTGATATTGGTCGCGAATGAATTGAGGCTTCCCAGGAAAGGGATTGCCTGTGACATCATCCCATATTGCGATTGCAATTAAACCTGCGTCTCAGGTTTTGGTACCAAGCGTGAACTACTGTTGGCGGGAAAGCAAGAGCCTCCATTACAGGCCGATCTGCCATTTTTCCTCGAGGAGACTGTCCACCTAGTGCATCGGTTTTGTTGTTGAGATTCCCTTATCAACATCATCATGTGGATCGCCGTTGGTTTCACTATCTGCTCAATTTCCATATCGACCTCTATCGTGTTGATTTCCGTTGGTTTCCAGATCGGATCAATTCCCATATCAACCTCTCACCTCATAACTCCTCATCCACAGCCACGCCGATACCTGCCTATTGTTCATGTTATTCTGCACGACTTCGACCTTCACCCAGCGTGCGGATTCGTGCACGGACTTTGGGATTGTTACATTCCACTCACGTTTGGAATATTGTGAGTTTATTGCTTTGTGAGCATTAGGGAATGATGGTTCCATCATATGTATTATTCATTTGATGCAAGTGACATTTTCATGGTACATTCTTTAATAGTATTATTATTGTGTATGTGAGAGTGCTTAATACAATTACTTATTTTGTTCTACACGATTACATTGGTGTGGTTTTACCAGGGTTTATTAGAATGCTCAAAAATAACATCTTTCTGCTGCGCTCCCTCTCAAGACTCTGAGGGGCACCGTGACCGGAGTTTGGGGAGGTAACATGTAACGACCCAGGAGGACCCACCACTGAGAGACATAAGAAAGCCTGACTGGAGTTTGCCAAAACACCCCTGAACAAGCCAAAATCCTCTGTGGACAGATGAGACCAAATTAGAGCTTTTTGGTAAAGCACATCAACTCTATGTTTACAGAAAACAAAATGAAGCCTTCAATGAAAAGAACACCTTCCCTACAGTCAGACATGGAGGGCGTTCAGTGATCTTTTGGGGTTGATGTGCTGCCTCTGGCACTGGGTGCCTTTAATGGGTGCATGACATCATGAAATCAGGAGATTACCAAGGCATTTTGGAGGGCAATGTTCAACGCCGGGTCAGAAAGCTGGAGCTCCGTCGAGGGTCATGGGTCTTGCAGCAGGACAATGACCCCAAACACACTTCAAAAAGCACCCAGGAATGGTTCAATACAAAACGCTGGACTGTTCTGAAATGGCCAGCAATGAGTCCAGATCTAAATTCCATTGAACACCTGTGGGGAGATCTGAAAGCAGCAGTTGGGAGAAGGCATCCTTAAAATCTGGGAGAAATGGAGAAGAGTGGGCCAGTAGAAAGGTGTGGGAAGCTCAATCATGGGTATAGGAAGTGCTTGACTGGAGTTATTTTGTCCAAAGGCTTCCAAATATTAAGTCTAGGGTGTCAATAATTTTGTCAACGTCATCTTTTAAAATTTTCTGATTTAAAAGGATATATTAAGTTCTGAATCAAAAACAAAGGTTCTGTCATATTAACAGTGAAATAAAGAATTGTGGAGACCAAATACTTTTGTGAATTTCAACTTATTTTTGAGAAAATTGTGAGTTATTTGAAAAAAGTGCAAGGGTGCCAATATTTTTGTCCACGACTATACATCCGAAGGATGGCACACACATTTATAAATCATCCTTTCTGTGAATTACCAGGTTGAGAGTATATTGCTGAGCTGGGATTCAATCCCAGGTTAGATAGTTTGGGGGTGAGTGGAGCTTGGGATACGAAGGGGAAAGAAAAAGTGGTCTAAAAATTTTTTTGGGTGACCTTCACCCCCTCTTCACCACGTGACATTTCTTTGCTTCATTGGCAACTGTGTTTGAAGTTAGTTGGTCGGGTAGCACAGTGGAGTGGTGTTGTTTGCTGTCTGAATGTAGAAAACAAAGAATCAATGCAGTCTGATTTTCACCTGCCTGACTGCACATTTATTCTGACAGTTTCTTATTTAAGACATTTATTTAACGACAGCTTTACAAAATCTTTATTTTCTGCAGGAATGTTGAGCCTAAAGTGTCAAATGGATCTGTTGAGGAAGAGTCCGCTGGGCCTCAAGTGAAAAATGTATCTGTTGATGAGCTGCTAACTGGTGAGTTTTGAGAATTAATCTTCACAAAATAAATTATTACAAGTAATAAATTATTACAAAATAAATTATGAAATTACATTATAAATTACATTATAAATTATTACATTATAAAATTACATTATAAATTATAAATTACAAAATTAACAATACAAAATAAATTATGTAATAATAAATTATTACAAAATTACAAGTACAATAAATGTTTGAAAATGTTTGTTGTTGTTTTGTATCTTTTTCAATTTGCCGGTGGTGTCTGTTTGTTCCTCGTGACAGTGGCACAAACAACTTCCTCTCATCACAGTAATCTTTCCCATACGTGCTCCAAACCTTTTTAGTACAGCGGATAAGCTCATATTCTAACAAATTGTGCATTTTTTGAGAAAAGCATAAAATTTCTAGCATAATTAGTATATACCATAAGGTTTATTTTCAGATGTGGAGGGAAGTCAGATTTGACCTCTGAGGACCGTGAGAGGTCAAATCCAAAATGGCCACCAGTCCACCGGGTCTAATGTTCAAACGTGCTTATAGGTGTCATTTCCAACTAAATTGGGGATACCCATTCATTTGGTGATACTTTTGAGATCGCCAGAACTCAAGGACATGCATTTAGGTCACGGTCAAGGTCAAATTACGTTAAATATCTATTTTTATGATACTGCAGTTGGAACTGCTATTGGAAAAAGTTCATTTGAACTTTTAAAACGTTATTTTTTCAGGTACAGGGATAGGTACAGAACACCCAAAGACCAGAAATGATGAAAAAAAAGTGTTTACACTGCAAGGAATGATGCAATAACCTCTGAAAAAATAACTGTAGTTAACCAAGTATGTCCACCAAAGCTTACATTAAATCAAGTGCAATGATGAAAATTGGTAATGATCTAAATCTAACAGTCTCCAGAACAGAAGCACAGTGCAGTGCACTTGAATGCAGCTTTGGCACACTTGCAGCATCCAGTGCACCCTTTCTTGCAGCCACAGTCGATCAATTCATGGCACGATTTTGATGCTTCAGGAAGAGTGGTCCAAAGAGGCTGCCATCCAGTTGTCTCCTTTGTCCAGCCCCAGTCAGGTGGGTCTGGTATCTCTGGATCCATGACCAATGCCTGGTTACAACAGTTGGCCTGGTAGCAAGTGCGCTTGATGTGCTGCTTGAGTGTTGCCTGGGTTGGAGGAATGTTCTCTAGAGTTCTACACTTCTGTGTGAAGAGCTGTTTCCTGGCATCATTCACTTCCGTGCTCTCACTGGTTCTATCGTACATCAGCACCACAAATCGCTCTAGCAGTAAAATTGAGCCTTCACTGACCTCACTTGGCATGCCTAGGAGTTCATTGAAAACATCATTCACCTCTGGGCATCCCCAATTTAGTTGGAAATGACACCGATAATGTTTTTCTACACTATTTGGTTCCAAAATTAAGCGCGTTTGAACATTAGACTCGGTGGACTGGCGGCCATTTTGGATGTGACCTCTCACGGTTCTCAGAGGTCAAATCTGACTTCCCTCCACATCTGAAAATAAACCTTATGGTATGCACTAACTATGTTCAAAATTTCATGCTTTTCTCATAAAATGCACAATTTTTGTGTTTATCTGCTGCACTATTTGTTTTGATCCTCCAGTAACGTCCTGACGGTGTTTTAACAGCTTCACTCGGTCACAGGTGTAACTATGGTGCAGAAGGCACCCAATGTTTAATATTTGGCCAAGTTCAGCATCACTTCAACCAATACAAAACAATACTGATTGGTAATATTACTGGTAGAGGAGGGAGGCAAGGATTAAAATGGACAGACAAGATGATGGAATAGATGAGGAATTTCAAGATCGAGCTGCTGGATATTCTGTCTGGTAGCATTAGTTTGGAGACATTAAACATCTCTCGGTGTCTTTCATGGAGAGGATTAAAATGGACAGACAAGATGATGGAATAGATGAGGAATTTCAAGATCGAGCTGCTGGATATTCTGTCTGGTAGCATTAGTTTGGAGACATTAAACATCTCTCGGTGTCTTTCATGGAGAGTTGCCAAGTCAATGCCGGCACCCTGAACAAATTACAAATTCCTGCCTTTACCCACTACAATCATGTCAGGCCCAGCCAACCAGTTCCTGAAAGACGTGGGCCAATTCTGCATGTTCTGAGCCCTTGACCTCTTACTAGGGGATATGGTATGTGAACACCTGTCTGGCAAAGAAGAAGGTGAAGACTAATTTGTGAAATTGATCTCATCTTACTATAATTCACCAAATGTCCGTCTGTCCATTCGAAGGTACTGCAAAAACGGCTGAACCGATCACAACGATATTTTGGGTGGGTAATTCTGGGACCCCCTGGAGTAAAATAGGCTATATTGTTTTTCCAATTTTCCAGTTTTTCCAAACACAATGGAATAATATTTACTGATATGAACAGTGATGTGGCTTTTGTTTAAATTCTACAAATACTGTTTATTCTACGTACCAGGAGAGAGTAGATCGACTCCTGATGAACTCTTCCTATATAAACGTGTGGCTCACAAGGCAGCGTGTGCAAAGCGACTGAGAAACAGGTGTAGCGGCCGCTTCCGTGTTATAGATTCGGCGCGCACTCTTCACACATAAACGTGCGACTGAGAAAGACGTGTAGCGGCCGCTTCCGTTTTGCAGAATTCAATCTTTTTTCAAAATGGGCGTCATGTACTGTTTAGATTTTGATGATTTGCGTGTGATTTGATTCAACGGATGTTTATATGAATCGTTTAAAATAAAAAAGCCTTAAATTTCTGATATTTTGCCTTTTCATTTGGGCTTCCCAATTGAAGCCCTGCCCATAGGGCGGGTACTGTTGCTAGTTTGCACAATGCACACACATCTGAACATGGTGGTATTCTGTCCATTGATATTTTTCTGTCAGAATATCTGTTTTATGTTAATTTTCCCTCTTCTTTCCAGGATCTTCTCTCCGCCATGGAGAAGATGATAAGGTTGCTGTCAGCACCAACTTTCAGGGATGTTCTCTCTGTCATGGTGATGATGATGTGGTTGCTGTCAACACCAACTTTCAGGGATCTTCTCTCCGTCATGGTGAAGATGTTGAGAGTGCTTTCAGTGATGAGGATGAAGAGTGCCATGTGGGGCAGGTCATGGTAAGCAAGACATTTGATTACCTTTTTACAGTAATAGCTCGGTTTGCGTCGGGGATGCGTTCCTGAAAAGTGTGACAATTATCAAAACGCCGTAAATTAGAACAATTTTTATAACTCTGGCGCCGAAGTCACCGGAGGCATTATGTTTTCAGGTTGTCCGTCTGTATGACCATCCCGTACGTCCGTGCATCCGTCCGTGATAGGATTTCATTACCGTGTTAACTTGAGAAGGGCTGAAGGGATCTCAGTCAAACTTCGTGCAGGTCCACGACCGGTCAAAAGTTAAAGAACACGTCAATTTTTCCAGTTTTTATTGAAATTTACGCAGTTTAATGTCTCAATGTACTCTGAAATTAAGCATGGAACAAATAAACAATTGGAGATAAAAAAAAGAAATCATAGAATCATTTGGTTTAACAAAATTTAATTAAATTTTTTGACTCGGCAAAGTAGCCACCTTTTGCAGAAAAACTGCCGAACGCACTCATGGCATTCTTTCTGCAATGGAAATCAAATATTGTTCGGGAAGTTCTTCCCAACACTGTTGCAGAAGTTCCCACAAATGTGTTGCACTTGTAGTTTGCTTTGCTTTCACCCTTCTGTCGAGTTCATCCCAAACCAGCTCGATGGGGGTTAAGTCTGGAGACTGTGCTGGCCATTCCATGATTTGAAGCCTACCGTCTTGTTATTTTCCTCGAAGGTAGTTTTGACATAGCCTGGAGGCGTGTTTAGGGTCATTATCTTGCTGTACGATGAACCTCTGACCAACTAGGCGTATACCAGAGGGTATTGCATGGCGCTGCAAAATGCTGTGGTCGCCCTTTTGGTTCAGGGTGCCGGTCACTCTGTGCAAGTTTCCGACTCTGGATCCAGCAAAAGAGCCCCAGACCATCACGCTTCCTCCTCCATGTTTGACAGTTGGTGTCACACACTGAGGAACCATCCTTTCGCCTACTCGACGACGTACAAAAACCCTGCGTGACGAACCAAATATTTCAAATTTTGATTCATAGGTCCATAAGACCTTCTTCCAGTCTTCATTTGTCCACTGGCAGTGCTTCATGGCCCAGGCAAGCCTCTTTTTCTTATTTTGCCATCTTAGCAATGGCTTTCTTACTGCCACTCGACCTGTCAAACCTGCAGCTCGAAGTCTCTCTTCACAGTTGAAACTGAGACTTGCTTACTTCGACCAGTGTTAAGCTGTACTTGAAGCTGTTGTCCTGTGAGCCGCCTATCATGCAAGCTGTTGACTCTCAGAAACTTGTCTTCTGATTCTGTTGTGGCTTTGGGTCTGCCAGACCTCTTCCTGTCAGAGTTTCCACCAGTTTCCAACATACTACTTCCTGCAGTGCAATATTGTCCAAATAATGCTTCAGAGGGTGTAATAACAATCTGTTCCAATACTGCTTTTATACA
The DNA here is from genome assembly GCF_964187855.1 of Myxine glutinosa. Lineage (NCBI taxonomy): Eukaryota > Metazoa > Chordata > Myxini > Myxiniformes > Myxinidae > Myxine > Myxine glutinosa. The sequence continues at coordinate 26,885,895 of NC_136266.1, read as the reverse complement.
GACAGGGGGTTTGTAATCAAGTAATCAGCAGAGGTTGGGACACCTGTAGGAATTGTTTGCATCAACTTTCAAGGCTTAATTTACTTACATTGCTGCAGAACAGCTGCAAGTTGTTAACCCATTACTTGTTCCCTGAAGAAGGCTTTTTTTTTTTTTAACAATATAACTGTGCAATTTACATTATTTTTCCGTTTTTAAAAAACCTAAGCTTTTTTTTTTTTTTACCTCGAGCAGTTTACTGCTTACCTTGGTACCATTTCAGTTTATTCACTGGACATTAAACTGCGTAAATTTCAATTAAAACTGGAAAAATGTAGGTGTTCTAAAACTTTTGACCGGTGTATGTGTAATGAGTTAAAGATGAACTGATCCATTTTGTGGTCATGAGGTCAAAGGTCAGAGGTCATGCTAGGTAAAAGTTATGTTACCGCGATAACTTGTGAACTAGTGATGTGATTCTGACCATCGTTGGAACAAGTATGCATTATGATGCAAAAATGAACTTATTTGATTTTGGCATCAAAAGGTCAAAGGTCAAAGTCTGTGATAGTTCTCTAAGTTGAGAATGACTGAAGTGATCTAATTCAAACTTGGCACAGGAATGTGTAATGATTTAAAGATTAACTGATTAGATTTTCAAGTCAAGCGGTCAGAGGTCATGTTAAGTAAAAAATTATGTTGCTGCTCCAACTCGTGAATTCCGCTCCGCGGGGAAAAATGGCCTCTAAAGGTGGTTCTTTTTCTCCAACTCATGAACCAGTAATGGGATTTTGAACAAACTTGGTATTAGTATATACGATGCAAAGATGAACTCATTGGATTGTGGCATCAACAGATCAAAGATCAGAGGTCATGTCAGGTAAAAATGTGACAACTTGAGAACAGCTGAAGTGATTTAAATCTAACTTTGTACAGCTATTATCATGATGTAAACATTAACTGATGAAATTTTGATGTCAAAGGTTAGAGGTTCCATTAAGTAAAAAAAATCTGTCACTGTTCTAACTTGTGAATCGGTGATGCGATTTTGCCTAATCTTGGTATAAGTATATATTATGATGCAAAGATGAACTGAGTATTGCTATGAATTTTTGGGTAGGAATATCTAGATTTAGGTAGATCTGCATAGCTCGGTGTCCGGCTGTCGTGATGGGGAACCTCACCTGTAATTTCTGTGTTTAGGCGGTTTGTCGGGGTGAGTGTATACCTGTGATCATACAAGGATGTTTGTGTGTTAAATAGTTCTAGGGACTAAGATTATTCCTCTGTGTGTCAGACCTGGTGATCTACCCTTTGTCCCTTGTGGCAACGCACTCTTATAGACACTTAGATAGGCCCTTGGTGCACCACATTAATTAATTCCCCCCCTTACAATGACTGACCGGAAAAACCAACAGGCAACAGCCACGCAGTACGCCACCATGGCGACAAACATGGTACTAGGCAGGCTGGGAGCCATGCCCAGGAGAACATGTGATTGGTCAGGGAAGGGACTAAAAGCTTCGCTGTGATTGGGGGTGAGAAAGGTGAAGGAGCGGCACACTGATTGGCCACCGACCGATGACACCTCGGCTAATCAGTGCGGAAGGTGCGAACATTCGGCCAATTGGTGCGGAAGGCGCAAAACCACTACCTAGAAGCAGGTCACTGTCGCTGATTGAAGGACAAGCGCCGGTGACGTCAGAAGGCGCGAAAGACCACCAAGAAACGACGCACTGGTTCGGGGAGATAGAGAGTGACGTCAGAAGACGATCGGAAAAACGACTGGCTCGCCAGCCTTTTGCCCTTCTCGCTTTGGCTTCGTTCCTGCCTGGACCTCCCTTCTGCTTTGCCTTCCGTTCCCGGTTGGACCTTCTTTTTGCGAACCGCAAATTATCTGTTGGAGAAACATTGGAGCACCATCGATTCTCCTCCTTGGCGTTCACGAAGCGAGCAAGGCTTGCCAATGGAGCGGGCAAGACCAGGGCGAGCGAGTGGCTCGGTGGCCGAGCAGCACGCGAATGGGTGCATCGAGGCCTACTTCCCGCCAAGCACGGAGCCGCGTCGGATGACGGCGCTCGAAGCTGACGAGTCCTGACTCCCCACAGACAGAGCTAAGTCCCCACGAACAACACAACATCTTATTTGCTTCATTCTCCCTTTGTCTCATTTCTGAAGTCTGGTGTGGAGACGTCCCAACTTAGGATTTAGTTTGAGCATCGTGTTTCCCTGTCCCGAAAATTGTTTTAAATAAACCCTTTTATTATTTTATTTTCTATTCAACATCCTGTGTTCGTGTAAGTTTAATCACCATGCAGGTTGAAGACGCTGGCGCGCGCGGGCCGTGAGGTAAGAGCTCTCAACGCTTCTTCTTCTTCTTCTTCCGCCTGTGCTTGTATAGTCAAATCCGTCATTGAATAAACGCCTCCATTAAAGCTCGTTTGGCGATCCGCGATTCCAGGTCTTAACCAAGGGGCAATCGTGCGACAATATATTTTGGCATAAAATGTGAGAAATGAGGTGATTTTGTGATTTTGGTGAGGTTAGGTCATGTTAGGTAAAAATGTGATACTTGATGACAGCTGAATGGATTTAAATCAAACTTGCTGCAAGTATGTACAATGATGCAGTAATGTGGGCGGAGGCATATCAGTCGATGTTATGACGTCGAAGAGTGTCGTTCTAGTTATCATTAGCCTGAATAGGATAAGTGTGGGATACGTTCCAAACGTCGCCACTTCACGTATCGTATTCCACTTCTTAACGGTGATATTCCCCACTTTTTGATTAATGATAGCTTTATTCAAGTGCACAAACGTACAGTAGGTCTGTCAACGATTTTGCGATCTCCCAATTTTGTACTTTGCGATGTATTATGGCATTTCTATCAGTGTTGTAAGCTCTGTACTGTAGGTGTTCTGTGTTCTGTTCTGCAGTTTGTTAGTTGTTCTGGAAGTACGTTCGAGAATAGTATGTATGGATTGTAAAGCGATGCAAATGTGGGTTGAGGTGACGCGAGTCAGGTATTGGTATAATTACGTGATGACATAATGGGTGGTCTATTATATAGGTATTATATAATAGACCTTTAGGTATTAGGTATTACTATTATAAATAGGTATTACTCTATTTATTTATTTTACCAATTATTTCCTCCTTTTTAGTTCCCATGAGATTTCTTACAGTCGTTGACATGAGCTGCCTAGCCTGGGTTTAAATCTCAACCCAGCTATAAACTGTCATTCCAGTGTTTCATAGGCAGGGTGATTCATCAATGTGTGTGCCGTCCTTCGGATGGACGTTAAATTGGTCATCCGTATGCCGGAATTCGTTGGTGGACATGAAAGATCCCATGGTGTCCTTCACAAAGAGGAGGCAAACTATCGCTGTCACCCTGAACGCATTTCAAATTCCTTCCCTAACTTCCTGAGCCGGAGTGGCGACTTGACCAGAATTGTGGCCAAGTTTCTGCTCTGCCTCGAGTATGGTACATGAATATGAATATGATGATGATGATTATCGAGTTGATGTGAAATAATCATAAAAACATGGCTTTATTATTACCCTCGCCAGAGGAGAGGGTATTGCATTGAGTCCGTTTGTTTGTTTGTTTGTCTGCACAGAATAAATATAATTTTCTCTGCAACCGTTGATCAGATTGACAGGAAATATTCACCATCGGTGTTCCTCCTCCTGCAGAATTTGTAATGATAATGATGACGTCATCAGTCACGTGTTATAGGCTACATCTTGGAAAAAACGAAGAAGTTTGCACCTCTATATCTCCGAAAGTTCTGCATAGAAAAGATTGAGATATGGCTCATTGTAAAGAACTCTCCATGTGTAATAACATATGTTAATGATGATGTCATAGGTGCCTCCATCATGACGTCATAATTCAACAAGTACAAAACTTCATCCGATCAAGATCAAATTTATTGCAGTATTATCTAGGTATAAATTGGTGGAGAAAAATAATAATAATGATGACTTCATCGGTCACGTGGTTCGGCTGCCATATTTGTTTGAACACAAAAGCCTTAAAAACCATGAAAAAGACGTTCTGGAGAGGGTCTGCGATCTCTGATTGCTCTTTCTTGTTTCTATTTGATTTCAGAAGCACTGTTGTGAAGCTCTGTTTGTGCCTTTGTTTCAGGTCGGGATGTCGGAGGTTATCTCCAAAATTGGGGAAGCAGGTGCTGGATTCGTTTACAAAGCAAAGAATATCAACTCTGCAGAAGAGGTACAAGCTTGTGATATACTTCCTGTGTCTTCATTTCACTTTCTGGGAAATAGAACAGCTTGTGGGAAGCGAGATAGAACACAGAACAGAACAGAACACGGTGGAAAATACAGATAGCAGGGTAGAGGGACACAATGGAGAGCCACATGGAAGAAGAATGATAGCAAAGGGATCGGGAAATTCTCCTGCATCTGAACGTATCTTCTCTATTTCTGATGAGATGAACGATGATTTTCTTTTGACTTGCAGGCCTCACATCACCTGTGGAATATTACATCATAGATGTGATGACGATGTACAAATAATGTGTAATCTGTGAGAGGTGATGGTTGTGTGTCAGAAATCTCACCAAAAATAATGGGAAAATCCCCGTGATGCAAAGTTGAGGGGGCTTCTTCATTCCTACCATTGCTTTTCACCTCTCAGCCCAATGGGCTAAGGGGTATTGTCACGGGCGTTGTCCGGGCTGGCGTCCGGGCGTGCGGGCGTCCGTCGACTTTTGGTTTCCGTCAATTTCAAGGAGAACGGCTTGTCCGATTAAATCCATTTTTGCAGTGTGTGTTGGGGTTGACTAGACGAAGGTTCCTTTCGAAAATGGGCGTGCTGCCATTTTCAATACTAGGGCATGCCCGTACTATATATATATCTAAAATTATATCCCCCGCCTCTATTTACATGAAATGGTTTGGTCCAAAGCGAACGGCTTGCGAGTGGTGACAATCCCCCCCCCCCTCTATTTACATGAAATGGTTTGGTCCAAAGCGAACGGCTTGCGAGTACGGTGTTTTTTATCGGACCCGTGGAATTATATATAGTAGTTTTAATTAGTTTTAAAACATAGTTTAACGGCAACATAGTTTTCCAACGTGAAATAAATGAATACGCTCTCAAATGTGCCGTCCGAGGCAGAGTGTGTTCGCCACGTTCGGCACACGCGATAGCTCGCTGCTCTCTGATTGGTTGAATCGTTTTTTGGACATAGCTCGGTAAGTAATTGTCCGATTAATATGAAACCTTGAAAAGGCACATCCTCGGGTCCCCAGCAATATACCTGGCAAGTTTAAAGTATATCGGACCCGTGGTTGTCGAGAAACAGCGGTCACAGACAAACATACACACATACACACATACACACATACACACATACACACAGAGATTAATGGAATTATAGATAGATGGCCACCACGGCAGCCATCCGGGCTTCCGTCAACTTTTGGTTTCCGTCAATTTCGAGCAGAACGGCTTGTCCGATTAAATCCATTTTTGCAGTGTGTGTTGGGGTTGAGTGGAGGAAGGCTCCTTTCGAAAATGGGCGCGCTGCGATTTTCAATATGGCCGCCACGGCAGCCATCTTGAAATTGGTTTCCATCAATTTTCAGCAGAATGGCTTGTCCGATTAAATCCATGTTTGCAGTGTGTGTTGGGGTTGAGTAGAGCAAGGTGCCTTTCGAAAATGGGTGCGATGTGATTTTCAATATGGCCGCCACGGCAGCCATCTTGAAATTGGTTTCCGTCAATTTCGAGCAGAACGGCTTGTCCGATTAAATCCATTTTTGCAGTGCGTGTCGGGGGTTTTTTTTTTTGTTTGTTTTTTGTTTTTTTTGAAAGATTTGAAGATTTGAAAGGAATGGGTGATTGGGAAGATTTGGAGGGGAGGGGCAAGGGGGAAGATTTGAAAGAGATGGGTGATGGGGATGATTTGGAGGGGAGGGGCAAGGGGGTAGATTTAGAGGGGAGGGGTGATGGGAATTTGGGGTGATGGGATTTTGAAAAATGTACGATTAATGGGAAACGAACATTTATTGCAAAATGAGTTTCTTGAGACATTCGAGTCAAAAATACGTTTGAGGACGTTGGAGGGAGGATGGAGTGCTGGAGAGTTTAGGGAATGAATGAAAGATGCACTGTAAGAGATGGAATTTTTTTTTGGAATGAATAGATTTGGTGAGCAAGTCGAAAGCATCCTTTTATAGAAGAAGAAGAAAAAGGTGTTATATAAAATGACACGTGAATGCTGCGATTTTCAATATGGCCGCCACGGCACCCATCTTGAAATTGGTTTCCGTCAATTTTGAGCAGAACGGCTTGTCCGATTAAATCCATTTTTGCAGTGTGTGTTGGGGTTGAGTAGAGGAAGGTTCATGGGCATGAAATGGGTTAATGAGTTCATGGGCGAAAATTTCATGACTTGCAGTTCCTTCTCGGTACACAACTTCGCTTCAAATAACAAATTATCATCAATGCTTCCTTTCACTATGAATGGGCTGAGGGGTTACGCCCGCTTTGCGGTACTATTTATTATTTTCTTTTTTCCCCCAATTAACACTTCACTTGTGGTGTGTTGGTGTAATGGTTTACCTGTCCCCCTTTTATCCACCGTCTATGTGAAGTTGTTCATTTGTTACATTTATATCCAACGTTGACTTCCGTATAAACAGAAAAATAATTGTACATCACAACATACCAATATCGTATGTTTTACTCATTTTCCCACATTGTAACTGAGATGTTATAATCCGATCTCTCGTCACCTCTGTCAGGTTGCTTTGAAGAAGGCAAGATCTTTGGAAGATTCAGTACACGTAAGTTTGTGTTTATATGGAGATAGTGGTTTTTAACTGTTTTTAACTGGAGAACGAGCAACGCAGTTTAACTTACCCCTAAACTGTCCTGGTAGAGCCTTTGTCTGTGATACATATTTGTCTCTTGGCCCCTGAGGCTGTGCGTCTCTGTGTGTGAGTTACAATCTTGTGGTTTTTGTAATGGGTTGACTTAACTTTCATCCAGCTTACAATTCATTCATTCATTCAGCTTACAGAAGCAATTTGTATAATTTTCTCTTGCTCTTTTCTCCTTTCTTTTTTTGCAGGTCTGGCATGAAGCTCCGATAATGAAGGCGCTAAATCACGCAAACATTAGTAAGTATGGATTTCACTCAAACTTCAAATGAAGTTTGATTGAAATAGAATATACTAATATAATAATAATAATAATAATATGAATGCTTAGAATGAAATACACCTCGTTAAATCAACTTCAGTGACTTCAAGAAGGAATTTGATCGTGTTGATACAGCAAGCCTGTGGAAGACACGGAGATCTTATGGAATTCCAAAGAAGATGATCACTCTAATAAGCAAATTCTATGAACACTTTGAATGCAGTGTTATCATGAACACCCCCTTGTCAGAGTAGTTCCCGGGAGAGTCTGGAGTTCGCCATGGTTGTATTATATCACATATCCTCTTTCTGATTACTCTTGACTGGATCACGAGGAACACCACATCAGATAGACCTCGAGGCATTCATTGAACCCTTTACACCCAACTTGAAGATCTGGACTTTGCTGACGATGTAGCTGTTTTGTCATCAAGGAACACGCATTTGCAAGGAAAACTGACGGGCTAGCTAGCTTTGCCAGAAGAACAGGTCTTAATATCAACACCACCAAGACCAAGGTGATGAACATCAACATGGTACCTCATGCATCCATTACTGTAGATGAGTTTGAGAAGCCCTAGAGACTGTAGATGAGTTTGCATACCTAGGCAGAGACTGTAGATGAGTTTACAAACCCAGGCAGAGACTGTAGATGAGTTTCCATACCTAGGCAGAGACTGTAGATGAGTTTACATACCGAGGCAGAAACTGTAGATGAATTTACATACCGAGGCAGAGACTGCAGATGAGTTTGCAAACCTAGGCAGAGACTGTAGATGAGTTTACAAACCTAGGCAGAGACTGCAGATGAGTTTGCAAACCTAGGCAGAGACGGTAGCTGAGTTTACATACCTAGGCAGAGACTGTAGATGAGGTTACAAACTGAGGCAGAGACTGCAGATGAGTTTGCAAACCTAGGCAGAGACGGTAGCTGAGTTTACATACCTAGGCAGAGACTGTAGATGAGGTTACAAACCGAGGCAGAGACTGTAGATGAGTTTACATACCTAGGCAGAGACTGTAGATGAGTTTACATACCTAGGCAGAAACTGTAGATGAGTTTACATACCGAGGCAGAGACTGTAGATGAGTTTACATACCGAGGCAGAGACTGTAGATGAGTTTACATACCGAGTCAGAGACTGTAGATGAGTTTGCATACCTAGGCAGAGACTGTAGATGAGTTTACATACCGAGGCAGAGACTGCAGATGAGTTTGCAAACTTGGGCAGAGACGGTAGTGGAGTTTACAAACCTAGGCAGAGACTGTAGATGAGTTTACAAACCTAGGCAGAGACTGTAGATGAGTTTACAAACCTCGGCAGAGACTGTAGATGAGTTTACATACCGAGGCAGAGACTGTGGATGAGTTTACATACCGAGGCAGAGACTGTAGATGAGTTTACATACCTAGGCAGAGACTGTAGATGAGTTTACATACCGAGGCAGAGACTGTAGATGAGTTTACATACCTAGGCAGAGACTGTAGATGAGTTTGTATACCTAGGCAGAGACTGTAGATGAGTTTGCATACCTAGGCAGAGACTGCAGATGAGTGTACATACCTAGGCAGAAACTGTGGATGAGTTTACATACCTAGGCAGAGACTGTCGATGAGTTTACATACCTAGGCAGAGACTGTAGATGAGTTTGCATACCTAGGCAGAGACTGTAGATGAGTTTGCATACCTAGGCAGAGACTGTAGATGAGTTTACATACCTAGGCAAAGACGGTAGATGAGTTTACAAACCTAGGCTGAGACTGTAGATGAGTTTACAAACCTAGGCAGAGACTGCAGATGAGTTTACAAACCTCGGCAGAGACTGTAGATGAGTTTACATACCTCGGCAGAGACTGCAGATGAGTTTACATTCCTAGGCAGAGACTGGAAATGAGTTTACATACCTAGGCAGAGACTGTAGATGAGTTTACATACCTAGGCAGAGACTGTAGATGAGTTTGCATACCTCGGCAGAGACTGTAAATGAGTTTACATACCTAGGCAGAGACTGTAGATGAGTTTACATACCTAGGCAGAGACTGTAGATGAGTTTACATACCGAGGCAGAAACTGTCGATGAGTTTACATACCTAGGCAGAGACTGTAGATGAGTTTGCATACCTAGGCAGAGACTGTAGATGAGTTTACATACCTAGGTAGAGACGGAAGATGAGTTTACATACCGAGGCAGAGACTGTAGATGAGTTTGCATACCTAGGCAGAGACTGTAGATGAGTTTACATACCTAGGCAGAGACGGAAGATGAGTTTACATACCGAGGCAGAGACTGTAGATGAGTTTACATACCTAGGCAGAGACGGAAGATGAGTTTACATACCTAGGCAGAGACTGTAGATGAGTTTGCATACCTAGGCAGAGACTGTAGATGAGTTTGCATACCTAGGCCGAGACTGTAGATGAGTTTACATACCTAGGCAGAGATGGAAGATGAGTTTACATACCGAGGCAGAGACTGTAGATGAGTGTACATACCCAGGCAGAAGACTGTAGATGAGGCAATCTAATCAGCAAAGACAATGCAGCCAAGAAAGACATCAAGGCAAGACTCCGCAAAGCTTGTCATGCATTCGCTCATCTCCATATTATTATTATTTTTTTGTATACAGAGTCGACGCTCGTGAAAGAGCTAACATTTATCAAACATACAAATCAAACAAACAAGCAAACAAAGTATATAAAAAGGGAAGCGGTCGACAAGATGGGGAGAGAAGGGGAGGAAGCACAGAAGCACAACATTTGAGAGCAGGGACATCGGGAGATGTGTGGGAGGGAGAGGGCCTGGGGGGGGGGGGGGGCAGGATAGGTATAAAACGCTAGGACATCAAGGACTTCCAGGAAAGAAGTCGGCACCTCAAAAAGTGGATTTGGGGTGAAATTAGCAGGGGTAGAAAAGATCAAGGTTTTGGATTGGGGAAGATAAGAGATGGTGGTGAACAGCCGTTTTAAAGACCTGGAGGGAGGAGTGGGATTGAAGGGAGTGAGGGAGTTTGTTCCAGAGGCGGGAGAAAAGAGGAATGAAGGAGTGAAGGTGAGCAGAGAGTCTTGATTTTGGCAGTTTAACCATAAGAGGATTGCAGGCAGATCTTGTGCGACCTGTCGGAATATTTGGGGGACATAGCCCAGAGAGAGCTGGGGGAGCAAGGCCAGAGAGGAGTCGGTAGAAGACGGAAAGACCACCAACCTGCCTGTGGTGAGTAAGTGAAAGTCGTAAGGTGAGTGAGTGGTGGTGTTTGGTGGTGAGTGAGTTGGTGGTGAGTAAGACCACCAACCATTCTATCTGGAAGTCGAAGCAGTACAGCCTGAAGACGAAAATAAGACTTTATAACAGCAGCGCCAAATCTGTTCTTCTGTAGAGCTCTGAGTGCTGGTGGGTAATTAAGTCAGATATGGGCAAGCTCGAATCTTTCCACGATGGAGGAAAGTGGAGGAAAGGAAAAAAAGGAAATGGAGGAAAGTCTGCCGCATCCTCTGGTGATATAAGCTATCCAACAAAGACTTGCATGAAAACTCCGGTTGTCACAGCATTACCCTTGGAATTAAGTGTCCCCACCTCCAATGGATACATATATACATGTATATGCCAAAGCTTAACTCATGGGGGTAGACACTTATTCTACCAAGATAAGCTAGTTTTGTATTTTTCATTAATTTTCTGAAATTCGTCGAATTGGTTTTTCATTTGGAAGTTGTGGGTTACGATGTGTAAATAAAAGTGGAAAAAGTCAGATTTAATGCAATTTAATTCCAGGCAAAAAGGCAACAAAAGGTTTGAAGTTTGAAGGGGGTGTAGACTTTCTATTGGGACTGTATGTGTGCGTATGCATCGTTAATGTCTGGCTTCCTTCTTGGGACTTACAGTGCAGTAATTGGCTTTATTTTGATTATCGCAGCATGAAAAAAATCATGTAACAAATTGTGCTTCTGTGGCGTGAATTTCTCACCTACCTCGACGATTGACTTTTCTTCAACTTTCTTCAACTTCACAGTTCAAGTTTACAAAAAAACCTTTTTGCTCCGTCTCTTCATACTCTGTCACAGAATGCCTTTGTCACCAAAGCAGCTTCCTCAGCAAGGATACTATGGGTCTTTAACCTCTACCAAGTAATTCTAGCAGACGGGATGCGAGTTTGACTTTCCTCCGTGGGATGGCACAATTATTGAATCACCCTGGCTGTGAAACACCCGGTTGACAGTTTATAGCTGGGCCGAGTTTCCAACCCAGGAGAGACGGCCTTGAGGCGAGTCTGCACACATCTGGAGCTCCAGGCCATCCTGTCATCCCCCTTTTGGATTGATTGTTCTTCAATAGAAATATCGCTTTCACTCTATCATATCCTGCGTCAGAGTGGCGACGTATCCAGGATGGTTCCTCCCACCACCTTCAGTGTTGTAGTCGAGTCCACCTGGTCCGAGTCAGAATCCGAGTCAGAGTCCAAGCTGTCAGAGCCTGAGTGCGAAGCATTCTGAGTCCAAGTCCTGTTATTTTTCCTTGTGCTTTGGACCTGCCTGTGTTTTCGATGGTCTCGGGTGCCAAATTTGGTGACGAGAAGCTATCTGTAATTTTTCTGCGATTTTCCATCCTCCGAACCCGAACATGCACATTTGTTCAGGCAAATTTGTTGTGCTGTGCACTTGGTGGCACAAACGTCCCAGCTATTGTGTTTTTTTGTTTTTTTCATCGTGCAAGTGCATGCGAGCACTCGTTCTTCTCTGCAACATTCCATCCACACTGTGGTGACATTAAAATTTGATTTCGATATCGGGGACATTTTCTGAAGCCGAAAATGGGTGGTTATTCTTCTTTATCATGAAATCTCTGAACACAATTGATAAGTACTTGCAATGAAATGACCATCATCACAATTCCTTTCTCAGGGAGACTTGAATAACTAGTTTTAGATAATAAATGTACTTATTGAGATTGAAACGCAATTCTATTTGAGCTCTTGAGTCTGGGTGCAGATCCCACCATCAGACTGGTACTTCACCTATAACAGGGTAATGGACGGAAGAGGACAACGTTTGAAGGAAGATAGAGTGAGAGAAGGAGGAAGAGGACACAGATGCTGAACAAGCTGAATAAGGATGTTTTTTTTTAGCGAGGATGGAAATCGTTGTTGTTTCGTATGCAGCCTCAGCTTGCTGGTTGCAACATTTTCTAGAAATGCGGCTGTGACGCTGACGAAGTGCCCCTGCTACCAGTAGGCCTTTACTCATTTTATGACGTCGGAAGGATAACAGGCTGAGTCAACCCAACTGGTGGTATTTCAGCGGCACGGTATGGGCTCAAATTCCACACAAGAAGATCTGCAGCCAGCCACCTCAACGGTTAAGCCAACACCAGGCTTCATGAGGTCTAGTGATGGTGATTGACCATGCATTTCACTTTCATTTGTTTTTGTGAGATCAATAATGAGGCACCAACACACTGTAAATCAAGTGTACTCAGCAAACCGCATCTGAGCTGTGTGTTCGCCAAATGTTGTGTTATCGGAAGAATTCTCATCAGTTGTTTGCCGAAACTTAAGTCTACTCGATACCAATTGCGATTCGTGTACACACACTACCCAGATAACCCTCTGCCGTTCCAGCCTCGTTTGGACCATTTGTATACTGGTATCGACCGTTCCCACACTCACCTATGCTTATTTAATCGATTAAATTATGAGTGTTGCTGTTCTACCCAAATGTTTACAGACAAGATCAGGAATGGTGATGGTGAAAGGACTATGTTGAGTGTCACCTGTTGACTACCTGTCATCACACAAAATGTGCATGTTTATCATGTCGTTTAAAGGTGTTTGACTTTGGATGGGTTTCTTAAGCCATATTAACTTATGCTCCACTATCTTGTTTCCCTTCAGTCAAGTTTATCGACAGCCCGATAAAAAATCCATTCCCGCACCGAGCGGTACTCATTTTGGAGTCTGGGGAAGCAGGTGAGGTTTCTGACGTCATTTTGCTGAAAATCCACTGTTTGTGTCTATCAAGTACACTTTTCCTTGAGTAGCTAAATATGTTAGTAATTAGTAAACATGAATTAATAGTCCTTATTTTTGGACCATCTCTTTCAGTTCTGACAAATCTCAGTTTCACCCTGTCACTGTGGCATGATTGTCAAAAACAACCAAATAATCTCTTTTTCAGGTCAGACACAGGAAGTGGTTTAGTTTCTTGACTGTATCTGCTTCACCATCAGCCATGATGTGGGTCACATATCAAAGCTGTTTTTCAAACTGAGCTGCAGATTCCATCACTCCAAATAATTCCTTGAACTCCGAGCATACACGGTGTCTGTGTTGTCCAATGGAGACCTCTTGAGAGCTTTATATTCCACAGGATCCAGGAGACCCGTTTGTGATTGTGCTTCCTCACATAGGTGATGAGATGGCAGCATCAAAAGCTGATTTGGTTTCTGTTCAATAAGAAGCTCATAATATAATCATGTCAGCTGAGGAGGCTCAAACACATTACCGGTTCTTCACATGGCAGATGGGGTGGCTCATCTCATTTATACGGCATGTCAAAACACAGAGCGTCTTGGAAGAGACTGATAAGTCTCCCGCTCCTTCACTACACAAGTTCCTCCAGTAATCCCCTCCTGGTTCAACTCTCGCTCTTTTAAACTCTTAAATGAGTACCGGCCTACTGGCAGGTGGTGCCACCTCATGTCACCCTCCATCCTTTCCTCAATATTTTTTCCCCATGAATCCTCTTTTCATTCTACCCTTCACTTCCAGTGTCCTGTGTTTACTCCTCTCTCTCTCTCTCTCTCCCTCTCCCTCTCTCTCTCCCTCTCCCTCTCTCTCTCTCCCTCTCCCTCTCCCTCTCCCTCTCTCTCTCTCTCTCCCTTTTTTCCTGTTCTTTCTTTCCCCTACTTGTGTCCAATTGTGGCCCTCTTCCACCTTGCTCTTCCATGACCTTTGATTTTGCAAGCAAATTTTTATCTTCATCATTTTGTGTTTATTTTAACAATGAAAGATTCAACCACAAAACAACTTTTCCTCTACTCGTTTCTAAAAAATGAAAAATCTATGTTGCTGTCTGATGTGTGCAGGTTCACTTGCTTCCCATCTTCGTTTTCTGAGGAATCTTCCCGTAAGAGAGTTGTGGTTTCCCATGAAGCAGGTGAGCTGAAGCTGAAGTTGGCTTCAGCCTCAGTGTGATGTTTTTGACATGGTTTGAAATATGACAGAAAGAATTGCACTCAAAATTGTAAATTCTTAACAACCACAATCTGTGTCCATGTTTGAATATTTCATCTGTAAATGATGCACACCGTCCTCCCCCCCAGATGGCTGATGCTTTTGAGTACATGCACACCCGGAACTTCGTGCACAGGGATATAAAGGTAACCAACTACACCAGTGCAGACCGTGATACATTCTGCGTAACACTGCAATGAAAACCAATTTTTGTTCAAGCAAAGGAAGGAATGAGCGTGAGAAGTGGAGGGGGAAGGAAAGAACAAAATTGATATTGTTGGGTAATGACCTACAATGGAGGGAAAGAGGGGGAATCTGTCACATATGGATCCTTTTTGTGTTCATTACATAATTAATTAAACTTGAAATGTAAATAGAAAGTAATATATCACAATTAAATACTCATTCCAGCTTGGTTGTAGTCTGTGAAAAAGACAGCCCCCCACTGTTGGAATTTGTGTTTAATTTTGTTGTCTCTATTCACGGCGACATTGTGAAGATGTTGTTGCACATTTCTCTGATCCTGATTGCCCTCCTGGTAATTTATCCCAATTTAAGGCAACTCTCCTCATACTCTCAAAATTTATCTCCTGACGTCTGATAACCTCATCCTCCAATCTCAATCTTGTCTTCACAGAATCCACTTACACACACTATGTTATGGTCACTTGTCCATAAATGCTGTTCTTCCTCAACCTTGTCCACCATATTCAGATTATTACCTTAGAAGAGGTCAAACTCCTCATGGGATTATCAACAAACTCCATTAAAAAGCAATCCTGGACAAGATCACGAAATCCCTCCTCTGCCCTTTCCTTGTTTCTGAACCCAGTCTATCTATCCCTGGCAAATTAATACAACAACAACAACATGCATTTTAAAGGCCATTTTCCCTGCTAGAGCAGGGGTTAGCCTTGCGGTCCCTATGACAATCCTCCATTTTGCCCTATTTTCTGCATCTCTCCTTGTTAACCCCCTTGCCCGCATTTCTTCTTCCACCATCTTTAGCCAAGTCTTTCTCGGTCTTCCCCGTCCTCTGCTTCCTTCTACATTCATTTCCATCACTCTTCTCAACCAGTCACTTTCATCCTTCCTCAACACATGACAAAACCATCTCAACCTGTTCCTCTTCACAGCATCAATCACAGGCTCTCTTCCCATCATCTTTCGCAATTCATCATTTGTCTTCCTCTCTCTCAACGATACTCCGCACATCCGTCGAACCATTCGCATTTCCACCCTTTCCAACCTTCGTTGCTGCTCTACGTTCATTACCCATGTCTCGCTCCCATAAATCATAACACTTCTCACACATGCGGCATACACCTTTCCCTTCAGCTTCAACGACACTCCCCTCATCATCAGCACGCCACTCAGTTCCCGAAACTTCTTCCATGCACATCTCACTCGAGCAACCGTTGCCGAGTCTGATCCACCTTCTCCATTCAGCATGTCTCCGAGGTAGCAAAATGTTTTCACACCTTCCAGCTTCACGCTGTCTCCAAGATCCAACTCAACATTTCCTCCATCTGTAGCTCCCTCTGTGCACACCTTACATTTGAATGTAGCTGCCACACTGGTTAATGACCCTCTCAGACCACTACATTTTTGATGAACCCACTCAGCGCACATTGTACATTGAATGGAGTTCACTCCGACACCCTTCCTGCACACAGCACAGGGCCACTTCCCAGTTCTTTCCACCTCACCACATGCTTTACCACTTGCCATCACCTTCGTCTTTCCGATATTCACCTTCAAACCTTTTGTCTCCATACATTCCTTCCACGTGTTCATCTTTTCCTTCAGTCCATCCATACTTTCCGCAATCAACACCAGATCATCTGCATACAACAACTCCCACGGTAAACCCTCCTTTACGTTCTGAGCCAGCACCTCCATCACAGCCACAAATAGTAGTGGACTTAGTACCGACCCCTGATGCACTCCCACCTTCACCTCAAACTCACTACTGTTCCCGTCCTTCGTCCTTACAGCTGTGCGCGCTCTTTTGTACATTGCCATCACTACTCTGATCGACTATTCCTCCACTCCTAACTTCCTCAATGCCCATGTCAATACTTTGCGTGGTACCCTATCGAATGCTTTCTCCAGATCAACAAACCCAAGAAACAACTTCTTCCTCTTCTCCATGTACTTCTCCTGCAACTGCCTCACAATGAAAAGCGCGTCTGTCGTTCCTCTTCCTGGCATGAATCCAAACTGCATTTCGCCGATCTTCACTTTCTTCCTTATCCTCCTCTCCAACACCCTTTCCAATACCTTCATTCCATGCTCCAATAACTTTATCGCTCGGTACGAGCCACACTCCAGAGGGTCACCTTTCCCCTTGTATAGAGGGACGAGGGTACTCAGTTCCCAATCCACTGGAATGCGGCCTTCTTTCACCACCAGATTACAGATCTCTGTCATTCTCTTCACACCCCAACTTCCTGCTGCCTTCAACATATCTCCCACAACTCCCATCGGCCCTCCCGCTTTTCTACCCTTCATTGCTTTTATCGCTTCCTCAACTTCCTTCTCAGTTATCTTCTCTGCCGGTCCTAAAACTGGGTTACTCTTTGTTGCCATCCCATTCATTCTCTGTTTTCAACAGCATTTCCATATATCTTTTCCATCTTCCTTTAATTCCATCTGGGTCGACAACGATTTGTCCCACTTCATCCTTCAAGCAACTCACCCCCATCACATCACACCTCTCTTTCGCCATCTGCTTTGCAATCCTGAATAATGCTTTCTGACCCTCTTCCGAATCCAAGCGTTCTCCGAACATTTTCCTACATGCCTCCTGCGCCTTTGCTACCTCTTTCTTTGCAGCCTTCCTGGCTGCCTTATAACTTTCATGCTCTGCTGTTTCTGCTCCTGTACCCTTCGCCTTCTGCCACTCCTTGAACTTCTTCCTCTTCTCGTCAATCCTCTTTCCAACTTCATCATCCCACCACCATGTTTCCGAGTGCCTCGGTGGTCCTTTTGTCCATCCACATACCTCACCAACGGCTCCCAACAGACTAGCTTTCAACGACATCCAACCACTTTCAAGCTCAACCACATCATCCTCGACCCTACTCAGCCTCTCTTTTAATGCCTCCCTTACTGTCACATCTTTCAACCTCCACACCTTCATTCTCGGTTGGTACTTCACCCGCCGAGCTCTCCTCGCACCTTTCACCCTGATGTCGCAGACAACCAAGTGGTGCTGTGAAACAGCCTCCTCCCCCGGGATCACCTTTGTGTCCCGGAGGTGCCCCCTATCTCGCCTACGCACCATCAGGTAGTCAACGGTTGTCGTCGACCCACCTGACGTGTATGTAACAAGCTTATTATCCTCTTTCTGGAACTGAGTATTACAAATCAACAAATCAGCTCCATCAGCAAACTCCAAAATCCTTTCACCTTCTCCATTTCTCACACCATATCCGTAACCCCCATGAACTCCGTCAAAACCATCCATACTCCTTCCCACATGTCCATTTAGGTCTCCTCCTACCACAACAATTTCCTCATCTTTCACGTTTTCCATCAGCTTCTCTATCGCACACCAGAACTTGTCCTTTTCTTCATCGCTTCGACCAACCTGCGGAGCATATCCCGAGATGACGTTCACCAAGAGCTTTCCAATCATCATTTTCACCATCATCAACCTATCACTCACTCGAGTCACACTCACCACACTGTCTGCAAACTCCTCAGAAAACAGGACACCAACACCATTCACGCCCTCCAGGCACCATTGCCACACAATCTTGTATTTCTGTCCCTGCCTACCCTTCACCACTCTCACACCACTTCCCTTCCATCTCGTCTCTTGCACACAACATATGTCCACTCTTCTTCTGACCAATACTTCCACCACTTCTCCTGATCTCCCTGTCATTGTCCCTACATTCCATGTCCCAAACCTCAGAAACCGATCTCCACTTCGGGCTGTACCCTGCCCATATGTAGTTGTAATTGTCATGGTTCTCCTTTTGAGGCAATGTTTTTCATGGCCGGATGCCCTTCCTGACGCCAACCCTCTTAGTCGTCTTTTACGACACGCAGGGATACAGTGTACCTATTCTTATCCAGGGTACACACCGGGAAACGTTTAAAACATGGAAATTCTGGGGGGTTGGGGGGGGGCGGCGTCAAGGGAAAGATAAAATGAAAATAAACCCCTTCAGCCAGCACTTAGCTTGGCGTCCCAAAGAGTACTTTCAGGAGCTTGGCGGCTGTTAAAACTGGGGTAGCCACTCATGCGGGAAGTGGTCCAAAATGGCGGTGTCGAACACCGCGCGTCGAAGACACAACAAGCGTGAGGCGAGCAGATTAGACGGCCTCCTTTCGATTCTCTACCGTCAAGCCCAATGCGGCCTTCAGCTTCCAAGAGCCCAGCAGTTGTCCAAAACCTCGTGTGGGGAAATGTGGTATCTGTCCGTCGTCTTGTCCACCGTCCACACGCGGCTTCAAGCTCCGGCGCGAGGAAGCCCTCCGTCCACCCGAACGCTTCGCCAGGCCCCGATGCTTTATACGACTTGCTTTATACGCATTGTTAAAAGTAAATAATGACATGTTTTCTTTCACAATCTTGCGAGATTTCCAGAACTCCTCGGCGTCAAGGGAAAGATAAAATGAAAATAAACCCCTTCAGCCGGCACTTAGCTTGGCGTCCCAAAGAGTACTTTCAGGAGCTTGGCGGCTGTTGAAACTGGGTTAGCCACTCATGCGGGAAGTGGTCCAAAATGGCGGTGTCGAACACCGCGCGTCGAAGACACAACAAGCGTGAGGCGAGCAGATTAGACGGCCTCCTTTCGATTCTCTACCGTCAAGCCCAATGCGGCCTTCAGCATCCAAGAGCCCAGCAGTTGTCCAAAACCTCGTGTGGGTTAATCGAGATCAACGTTCGTATCTTTCCGGAGCCGTACAATTCCTGGAATTAACGTTTTTGAGCATCCAAATGAATGAATTCCGTTCATCTTTCATTAATCATCCACTTTCTAAACTCCCCCCTTGCCCCTCCCCTTCAAATCTCCCCCCCAACCATCCCTCCCAAATTCTCCCTCCTCCCACCTCCTTCTCAAAGCTGCCTCCTCCCCACTTCCTCTCCCTCCTATGTCATACCTCCACCTCCCCCAACCTTCTACTTTCCTCTGCCCCCCTCAAACAAACTCTCACTGTGCCTCATTCCATCACCATCAACCTTTTCGTCCTCCTCATCCTTCCCTTTCTTGTAACTCTTCTGTAATCTCTGACACACTATCAACTGCTCTTCCTACATCCCCCTCTCACCCTTCATCTGACCCTACCCCTCCCATCCCCTGTCCTGCACCCGATGCTCCCCCTCTCTCCTCACTAACGGTATGGACCTCAAACATCCGGGGCCTTCGCTCAAACCTGATTGATCTCTCCATTCAGGTTGATTCTGAAAATCTAGACTTGATCTGCTTAACAGAAACTTTCCTCCTTCAAGATGTCTCTGATTCCTTAATATCTCTTCCTGGTTACTCCCTCCTCCGGTACGATAGACCTGATCCTCGTCCTGGTGGTGGGGTGGCTATCTTTATCAAAAACTCTCTTCCTCACTCTCCCTGCACTGCCCTCTCTCCACCCCACCCACAGGAGTACCTCTGGCTACGGCTTCCTCTCCGCTCCCACCTTTTGTTCAGATGTGTTCTGTACCGTCCTCCAAACAGTGATGGCTCCATTTACATTTCTCTGTCGGACAACATGGACCAACTTCTATCAACTCATCCAAACTCTCTCTTCCTCATATGTGGCGACTTCAACTGTCATCATGCCAGCTGGCTGGGTGTGGGTTCATCTCTCACCAGCCATGGCACCTCAGCAAAGGACTTCTGCGACTCATTGGGACTGACACAATCTGTCAATTTCCCGACCCGGATTTCAGTCAATGGAGTATCTTCTCTTCTGGACTTGGTTATGACTAACTTCCCTGCAAATGTCTGCTGCTCTTCTTCTGCTCCAATCGGTTCTTCTGATCATGTGCTTGTTAAAGTGGACATCTCACTGGCCATTCTCAGAGAGCCTCCTCAGCGCCGACGAGTCTGGCATTTCACTCAGGCCGACTGGCACGGTCTGCAAGCAGCCATCAATCAACTGGACTGGTCTCCCATCTCTAATGCCTCTGACATCAATTCTTCCTGGGAATTCTTCCAAAGCAAACTGCTCTCTCTCATGCACAGATTTATCCCATCTCGTCTTCAGTTGTCTTACCCTTCCTCCCGTCCATGGTACACTGAATCTTGTGGTGAGGCTGTTGCCCTGAAACAACTTGCCTTTGGTCTTGGAAGGCAAATCCAACTGAAGGCATTCTCAGTTCCTTCCACTAAGCTCGAAACAAGTGTGTTTCTACCCTCAGGAGTGCCAGGAAGCACTATCTCTCCACACTCAAGATTGAACTCTCAAACCTGTCTCCTTCCTCCAAATCCTGGTGGCGTCTGGTCAAATCCGTTTCTGGTGTTTGTTCCCCCTCCATCTCCTCCCTTGAGGTAAGGGAGGGGATGGAGGGGGAACAAACACCAGAAACGGCTACACAGTTGACACCGCACGTGACAAAGCCGAATGCCTCAACTCTGTGTTTGCCTCAAAATCTTGTGTCCCAAACCCATCTCTCTCTGTTCCCACCTTTCCCAGTCGAACCCAACTGCTCCTGGACTCTGTGTCCTTCTCTCCTGACAAGGTGGAGAAGTTTTTATCAAACCTCGACTCTGATTCTGCACCTGGACCAGATGGCATCAGCCCTCGGGTCCTAAAATCCTGCTCTGCCGCTCTATCTCACCCTCTCTCTGTTCTTTTCACCCTCTCTTTTGTCAAGGTCATATGCCAGCATCTTGGAAATCAGCAAACATTACCGCTTTACACAAAAAGGTGCAAAAACAGATCCTTGCAACTACAGACCAATCAGCCTGCTCCCAATTATCAGCAAAGTCATGGAATCCATCATTGCTTCAGATATCAAATCCTTCCTCTTCTCCAATGGCTTGATCTCTGATCATCAATTTGGATTCAGACCAGGTCATTCTACTCTGGACATGTTGCTTCTGCTGTCTCAACAATGGATGGAGGTCCTCAATGCCAAACAGGAAATCAGAGCTGTCTCACTTGACATATCACGTGCCTTCGATACGGTCTGGCACCCAGCTCTGCTCACCAAACTCACCTCCTATGGTATTCAGGGAAATCTCCACTCATGGCTTGCGGATTTCCTCTCTGGTCGTAGGCAACGTGTGGCCCAGAATGGATTTCTCTCATCTTCCCTGCCTGTTCTGGCTGGAGTTCCCCAAGGTAGTGTTCTGGGCCCTGTGCTATTTCTGGTCTTCATCAATGACCTCTCCGACTCTCTGGAAAATCCTCTCTATCTCTTTGCTGATGACTCCACTATTCCTCATCCCTCAGATCGGCAGTCTGCAGCCTCCTCACTCTCTGCAGACCTGGACAAAATCACAGACTGGTCAAACAAATGGAACATGTCTTTCAATCCTGACAAATCTCACACTCTTACAATGTCTCTGCGAAAGGACCGACTGGACAACCCTCCCATCTACTTTCTCAACAATCCTCTCCAAGAAGTTCTGTCGCTCAAGCTTTTGGGTCTCACTATCTGCCATGATCTTTCTTGGGAAAACCACATTTCCAAGCTGGCCTCCAAAGCCAGTCGACGACTGGGCATCCTCCGTCGTGCGAAGTCCTTCCTTGGCACACCTGAGTTCCTCACCACATACAAGGCTTTCAGCCGCAGCTCAATGGAATACTGTTCCCCCGTCTGGGCTGGTGCTCCTGCCTCACACCTTGCTCGGCTTCACGCTGTTGAGGCCAAAGCTTTCAGAATCATTGGAATCCCCTGCTATGTAGTCAACTCCGAGGGCCTTTCACTCACTCACCGCAGGCAGGTTGGTGGTCTTTCTGTCTTCTACCGACTCCTCTCCGGCCTTGCTCCCCCAGCTCTCTCTGTGCTCTGTCCCTCCAATATTCCTTCAGGTCGCACAAGATCTGCCTGCAACCCTCTTATGGTTAAACTGCCAAAGTCTAGGCTCTTTGCTCACCTTCACTCTTTCATTCCCCTTTTCTCCCGCCTCTGGAACAAACTCCCCCACTCCCTTCAATCCCACTCCTCCCTCCAGGTCTTTAAAACAGCTGTTCACCACCATCTCTTATCTTCCCCCATCGAAAACCTTGATCTTTTCTACCCCCGGTAATTCACCCCAGAGTCCTTGCAGTGTTCATATGTTTTATTCCTCTCCCACCTCCCCCCAAGTCCTCCCGATGTCCCTGCTCTCAAATGTTGTGTTTGTGTCCTTCCCCCTCTCTCCCCATCTTGTCTGCCGCTCCCCTTGTTTTTTGTGTTTTGTGTGTCGGTTTGTCTTTTTGTGTGATTAATGTTAGCTCTTTCACGAGCCTCGATCTTGTATACAAAAAAAAAAAAAAAAAAAATCCAATGACCGTGCTCTCAGTCCGTGGTGAGAAGGAAGCAAGGCCGCGTCGCGAGCTCCCTGGCAAATTAATATCACTCACTTCACTTCAAAGCAAAAGTACTCTTCCTTCACCACAATCCTTTCTTAATTCTTGATGAACCTTTTAATCTTACTCTCCCGTCACACCAAGAGCCTGATCATACGTGCCAAAATACTCATCCATCACGAATCTCTATCCACACAGAACACTCTTCATTCACGCCCTGCTTCAGATCGCCCTTTTCTCTTGAGAAAATATTGTCCTTTACCTAGATTGCGACACTTTTCCGACTTTCTCTTTCTTTTCACACCTCTACATCTTGTGGCCTTCGATTCCTGTCATTTAGCTAAACCAAGTCTCACTTCCTGCGACTCTATCGTTTGTACTCCTCGCTATCTACTCTCGCTTCAACCTCCTCTCTATTATGTAAACTCCTGACTGACATTGGGAGAGGATGTTTTTTAAAGTTTTCTCTTTCTAGAATTTTCTGTCCTGTGTGCCCATCGCATTTATATTCGCATATTTCCTTCAACATAATTTATCACCAGAGGTTTTATGTTTTTAACATATCTATTTTTGTTTGATCTCCAGCCACAAAACATGCTTTTGAGCAATAAGGGGATCGTGAAGGTCATCGACTTTGACCTTTCCACACCTTTCAAACATGGCAGAAATTTTGACGAAAACAGGGGCACACCTGGTTATAAGGCACCAGAGGTGACAAAAGCGCATGGCTACGAAGGTCCCCCAGTCGATGTGTGGGCACTTGGCGTCCTATTCACGACATTATTTGGTGGACTTCACTTTGATGGACATAATATTATTGAAGTGAGTATTGTTTTTGATGGTGTCATGATCATGAATGTGGTGTGAAGGAGATGCAGTTGCTGAGGGTGTGTTGTGTGAAGGGAATCTTGAGTGTTTCATATGCAGTGCCTTGAGAAGGTATTCATGCCACTTAACTTTTTTCCCTTTTGTTGTGTTACAGCCTGAACTTAAAATGGATTAAATTCACATTTTTTGTAACTGATCTACACATAATACCCCATAATGTCAAAGTGGATTAAAAAAAAATATTTTTTACAAAATAATTTCAAATGAAAAGCTGAAATGTCAATAAGTCTTCAACCCCTTTGCGATGACACTCCAAATTGAGGTCATGTGCATCCAATTTCCTTTGATCGTCCTTGAGATTCTCCAGAACCTGATTAGGGTACACACGAGGCCAATTCAATTGATTGGACATTATTTAAAAAGAAACACACCTTTCTATATAAGGTCCCACAGTTGACATTGCATGTCATAGCAGAAACGCGACCATGAAGTCCAAGATACTGTCTGTAGAACTCTGAGATAGAATTCTGAGGAGGCATAGATCTGGGGAAGGAGATAAAACAATTTCTAGTGTTTTGAAAGTTCCCAAGAGCACAGTTAGTATGGCAGATAGGTGCAGGAATTGTGCCTTTGATGATACAAGTATGGCATTTTGCACACAGTCAGAGTACGTCCTAAGAAAGATATTTGGCTATAGGGCCATCGCAGATTTGTCCTTTTTTGAAAAATGGCCACCGTTGTCACAGGAAAAATCTGCGATGGCCCGACAGCCAATATCTTCCTTAGGGCATACTCTGTGTGCCAACTCTTGTGCTTCTATCATCAAAGGCACAATTCTCCCAAATATTTCATCTATCTGCCGTACTAAAAATTGGGTGCCATTTTTATTGGACACATCTGTGATGACTCCAATAGTCAGAATATTTAACTGTGTACCAAATACCATGCTGGGATGATTCAAACAGCAGTTTATACAAATGAATATGCCATATTCCATATACCATAATATACCATATAAATGATGGCCATTTTCAAATCATTGTTGTCACAGGACAAATATATGACAACCCGATAGTTAAGGGTCTTTAATTATGTGCCAAATGTCAAGCTTGTATGACCACAACAACAGTTTATACACAGTAATGTACCAAATATATGTAAAATAACAAGCAATGGAGGCCATTTTGAAAAATGGCCGCCATTGTTGTCACAGGACAAATCTGCAATGGCTCTTTCACCAAATATCTTCCTAAGGGCATACTCTAACTGTGTGCCAACTCTCGTGCTTGCATCATCAAAGTCACAATTCTCCCAAATATTTCACCTGTCTGCCGTACTAAGTGAGCTCCCCATGAGGAAATGCAAAGAATATGAAACTACCCAGACTTTTTCGGGGTTAGTCCCTTGTTGTCCGACCAAACTGAGCAACCCATCAAGAAGGACCTTTGTCAGAGAGGTGACCAAGAACGCAATGACCACTCTGAGAGAACCACAGAGTTCCTTGGCTGAGAAGGGAGAACCTGCCAGGTGGACAACAGTCGCTGCAGCACGTCACAAATCTATGCTTTATGGGAGAGTGGACAGACGGAGGCCTTTCCTGAGAAAAACGCATGACAGCATGCCTGGATTTTGCAAAAAGGCACGTGAAAGACTCAGAGCATGAGGCATATGATTCTGTGGTCTGATGAGACAAATATTGAACTATTTGGCCTGAATGCAAAGGGCCACGTCTGCAGGAAAAACAAACACAGCTCATCACCCATCTAACACCATCATTGCTGTGAAGCATGGTGGTGGCAGCATCATGCTATGAGGATGCTTTTCAGCGGCAGGGACGGGGAGACTTGCAAGGATAGAGGGGGTAATGTGGGTGGTTTGTGTACACCCACCCAGCTGCTGGTGGCATCATTTTTCTGTGGGCGCATCTGCCGCTGATGCAATGCCTCTCCTTAACCAGTTATCTGGGACTCATTTTGCCGAGCTCGGAAGGATGACAGGCTGAGTCAACCCCACCTGGCGTTCATGCAACGGGATTCGAACTCAGGACCTTATAATCCCAAGCCCGCTGCCCTAACCATGAGGCCAACACCAGGTGATGAGGCAACAATGAATGGAGCCAAATACAGACAAATCCTTGAGGAGAACCTTCTTTTTCCTTTTGGAGAACCTTTTTTTTTCCTTGAGGAGAACCTTTTCTTCAGAGTATGCAAGACCTAAGAATGCAGCAGAGATTTACGTTCCAACAGGGCAATGACCCCAAGCATACTGCCAAACCAACACAGGAATGGCTTGATAACAAGAACGTGAAAGTCCTTCAGTGCCCCAACCAGAGCCCAGACTTTAATCGCATTGAGAATCTGTGGGAAGACTTGAAGAATGATGTTCACTGACACTCCTCATCCAACTTGACAGAGCTTGAGCAAATCTGCAATGCAGAATGGAAGAAAGTCCCCAAATCCAGATGTGCAAAACCGAAAGATACCGAAGAAGACTCAAAGCTTTAAAAAAAAAACTTTTTTTTTTTTTTTTTGTATACAAGATCGAGGCATGTGGAAGAGCTAACATCAATCACAAAAAAAAACGGAAACACAAAATGGAGGAGCAGAGGACAAGATGGGGAGAGAGAGGGAAGCACACAAGTACAACAGAACAACACAGGGACAAAGAGAACAGGGACAATTGAATATCCGTGGGAGGGAGAGGGCTTGGGGGGAGGAGGCATGGGAAGGCGGGGGGTGGGGGGAAGGTATAAAACACATGGACACTGCTAGAACTTCCAGGAAAGAAAGAAGTCAGGATTTCAAAATAAGTGGATCTGGGGTGAATTAACGGGGGTAGAAAAGATAAAGGTTTTGGATGCGGGAAGACAAGAGATGGTGGTGAACAGCTGTTTTAAAGACCTGGAGGGAGGAGTGGAATTGAAGAGAGTGAGGGGGTTTTTTCCAGAGGCAGGAGTAAAGAAGAATGAAGGTGTGAAGGTGAGCAGAGAGTCTTGATTTTGGCAATTTCACCAGAAGAGGGTGACTGGCAGATCTTGTGCGACCTGTCGGAATATTTGGGGGACAGAACGCAGATAGAGCTGGGGGAGCTCGGCCGGATAGGAGTCGGTACAAGACAGAACTGTTCAATTTTAAAATGTTTAAACTTTCCCCTGAAGTGCTGTATTCTGTCGTATATTATAACACTTTTTTGTTCTTCTTCCTTAAAAGGGTGCTTTCGACTTGATCACCAAATCTATTCATTCCATCTCTCACAGTTCCTCCTTTCTACATTCCCTAAACTCACCAGCACTCCACCCCCCCTCCAGCGTCCTCAAACGTATCTCTGACTTGAAAGTCACAAGATACTCATTTTGCAATAAATGTTCGTTTTCCATTAATCGTACACTTTCTAAAATCCAAATTCACTCCTCCCCTCCAAATCTTCCCCATCACCCATCCCTTTCAAATCTCCCCCCTTGCCCCTTCCCTCCTAAACTCCAACCTGACCCCTCCCCTCCGAGACTCCCCCTCGCTCCTCCCCTCCTAAACTCCCCCCCACCCTCCCCTCCAAATCGCCCCCATCTCCCATCCCTTTCAAATCCCCCCCTTGCCCCTTCCCTCCTAAACTCCCCCATAACCCCTCCCCCTATAAAATCTGCCCTCACCCCTCCCCTCAAAATATCCCCACCCTCATTTTTTCTCCATTTCCCTCCTCTCACCCCACCTCCTCAAAGCGTCCTCCCCGCTTCTTCCCCCTTCCAACTTTCCCCTTCATCTCCCCCAAACTTCTTCCTCGCTCTGCCCCCTCCTCAAATAACACCTCACTGTGCCTCACCCAATCACCATCAAACCTTTTCTCCATCCCATCCTTCCCTTTCTCCTAGCTATTCTGAAATCTCTGACACACATTCAACAGCTCTTCCTCCTCTTCTACATCTTAACCTATTCCTCACCCCCCCCCCCCCTGTTCTGCAGGTGGGGTTGCTATCTTTATCAAAAACTCTCTTCCTCACTCACCCTGCACTGCCCTCTCTCCACCTCACCCCCAGGAGTACCTCTGGCTACGGCTTCCCCTTCGCTCCCACCGTTTTGTTCATATGTGTGTTGTACCGGCCACCAAACAGTGATGACTCCATCGACATCTGGCTGTCTGATAATATGGACCAACTTCTATCTACTCATCCCAACTCTCTCTTCCTCATATGTGGTGATTTCAATTGTCACCATGCCAGTTGGCTGGGTGTGGGTACCTCTCTCACCAGCCATGGCTTCTCAGCAAAGGACTTCTGTGACTCACTGGGACTGACACAATCTGTCAATTTCCCTACCCCGATCTCAGTCAACGGAGCATCTTCTGTTCTTGAATTGGTTATGACTAACTTCCCTGCAAATGTCTGCTGCTCTTCTTTTGCTCCAATCGGCTCATCTGATCATGTGCTTGTTAAAGTGGACATCTCTCTGACCATTTTCAGAGAGCCTCTTCAGCGTCGACGAGTCTGGCATTACACTCAGGCCAACTGGCACGGTCTTCAAGCAGCCATCAATCATCTGGACTGGTCTCCCATCTCCACCGCCTCTGACATCAACTCATCCTGGGACTTCTTCCAAAGTAAATTGCTCTCTCTCATGCACAGATTTATCCCATCTCGTCTTCAGTTGTCATACCTTCCTCCCGTCCATGGTTCACGGAATCTTGTGGTGAGGCAGTTGCCCAGAAACAACTTGCCTTCGCCTCCTGGAAAGCAAATCCAACGGAAGGAATCAAACAAGTGTGTGTCCACCCTCAGGAGAGCGAGGAAACAATATCTCTCCTCACTCAAGACTGAACTCTCAAACCTGTCTCCCTCTTGCAAATCCTGGTGGTGTCTGGTCAAATCTGTTCCTGGTGTTTGTTCCCCCTCCATCCCCTCCCTTACCTCAAACGGCTACACAGCTGACTCCGCTCGTGAAAACGCTGAATTCCTAAACTCTGTGTTTGCCTCTAAATCTTGTGTCCCAAACTCACCCCTTCTCTGTATCCACTGTGCCCAGTCGAACCCAGCTGCTCCTGGACTCTGTGTCCTTTTCTCCTGACAAGGTGGAGAAGTTTCTGTCATCCCTCAACTCTGATTCTGCAATTGGACCTGACGGCCTCAGCCCACGGGTCCTAAAATCCTGCTCTGCCACTCTTTCACTCCCTCTCTCTGTTCTCTTCACCCTCTCTTTTGCTCAAGGTCATCTGCCATCAGCTTGGAAATCAGCCAACATCACCGCTTCACACAAACAAGGTGCATAAACAGATCCTTGCAACTACAGACCAATCAGCCTTTTCCCAGTTATCAGCAAAGTTATGGAATCTATGCACACCTGAGCTCCTCACCACATACAAGGCTTTCATCCGCAGCTCAAAGGAATAGGCCACGTGCAAAGGCCTCTGGGCCAGTGCTCCTGCCTCACACCTAGCTCGTCTTCACGCTGTTGAAACCAAAGCTTTCAGAATCATTGGAATCTCCCGCGATGAAGCTAACTCCGAGGGCCTTTTGACTCACTCACCGCAGGCAGGTTTGTGGTCTTTCTGTCTTCGACCGACTCCTCTCCGGCCTTGCTCCCCCAGCTCTCTCTGTGCTCTGTCCCCCAAATATTCCGACAGGTCGCACAAGATCTGCCAGCAACCCTCTTATGGTTAAACTGCCAAAATCAAGACTCTCTGCTCACCTTCACTCTTTCATTCCTCTCTTCTCCCGTCTCTGGAACAAACTCCCTCATGCTCTTCAATCCCACTCCTCCCTCCAGGACTTTAAAACAGCTGTTCACCATCATCTCTGATCTTCCCGCATCCAAAACCTTGATCTTTTCTACTGTTACGTGGTCCCCTCGGTGAATACCTGGTCTCGGTGACCCCCGGACCGTGAGAGGAACTTCGCCAGAAAGCTGTATTATATATGCGCTTTCGCCACGCAATCCATATGAATTTCACCCAAGAGACAACTGATGTTCAAGGATATATTTCAATGGTAATGATACCATACAATTTCAAGGATACAACCACGGAGATTTTCCCCGCGCAATCAACAATACACAACCATCAACAATTCCCAACCCACCATCAATTCCCTATGATTAAGATGGCCATCTTATATACGTGTGTCCCAGTGAGTACTCACGACCCCCTTTTGGTCTCGGTCCCGCACAATGTCTCTGGGCCCCTCCTGACCAAGATGATGGTCGGCGTCGCCGCACTCGGGCGGTTGAACGAACCCCGGGTGGACGTGTTTCCACCGGGCAGGTATCGTACCCGGCACCCCGGCTACAGCCCCTCGCGGCCACGCGAAGCGGGGACGGGAAAGCAAGCCAAAAGCCCCACGCCGCTTGCCAGGCGTGTTAGGCCCCAACGGGCGACCCGTACGCGTCTTTTTAGACGGGGTCGCGAACGGCGCCAAACGCTGGGTCGGTGCACGGCCACACGACCGTTTGACGTCCACCGGGCAGGTATCCGTCCCGGTAACTCCTCTCGCCAGACAGGCTCGGGAACGCCGCTTTTCCACACGGCTCAATCAATCCCACCTTTCGTCGGTGCGGGGCGAGGAAGAAGAATACTCGTCCTTTTTTCCTCGTGTCTTTTCCCTTCCGTTTCCGGTCACTTCCGTTTCCGGCCACTTTTTCAGAAGGGCTCCTGACCCTCCAACCACAACAACTACACAACAACTTAATATACTACACACGGATAAGCAAAGACCTGAATGGTAATTCACATACATTCACATAAATATGTAACACTCCCCCCCTTCAAGAAAGAAAGTTTGAACCCAGCGAAAACTTTCTTTGCCGGCCAATTTGGAGAAACAAACCAGATAACTCAACCCCCCCCCCCACATTATCAGTTCCCCCCGGGTACAGTTATCACTTAAAAATAAAGCAACCAAAATTTCACCACAACCCCTCCAGATTACTCACTCTGGACTAAGCACCAGCAACGACATTGTCCCTGCCAAATCAAACTCCATCTCATGACCCTCTGACTTTGACCGTCAGTTTCTTGTGAATGAAGGTTAAGGGGTTGATCAAAGATCCAAAGTTAAGCCACTCGATAGCACTTTTTCCGGGAGGCCAAGCCGAGTATTCACTACATGGATGCCTTTAGGAACGTGGAGTTCACGGTTAGTCCGTGCAGGAAAGTTCTCTACATGGGCGTCTTGAGGAACGTGGAGTTCACGGTTAGTCCGTGCATGAAAGTTCACTACCTGGACGCCTTTAGGAACGGCGTTCACGGTTAATCCGTGTAGGAATCTTGGCTCGGCGGCTCCGCCGCATTCAGTGCTTCAACTTCTCAGAACTTCCTTAATAATGAGGGTGGGACCACTTGTCCCTGTAGTCCCATGAATAGCGGTCTCCTTCTCGGCCACTACTTTGCCCATCCTTCCTTCGGGAGCGGCCGTAACTCAGGGAGCCTCCATAATAATATTGATTGCGGCCACCACCAAAACTACCGCCCAGTTGTCCTCTCCTGTAGACCTCTCGACGCCTACGAAATGCCTTCCCTACTGTTATGGTCCGACCCTCCAAATCCTTGCCATTCCAATTCTTCTCTGCCTCTCTGGCGTCTTTTGTGCTGGCAAACGTGACAAAGCCGAACCCTCTTGACTGTTGCGTTTCCCAGTCTCTTACCAACCGCACTTCCACCAGCGGCCCATATCTGTTGAAGACAGAGGTCAGAACTTCTTCCTCTGTTTTGAAGTTCAGTCCCCCTACAAATAACTTGGCACTTTTGTCGCCATCCCGAGCTGGTGTGGTGTTATTTTCCCTGCTGGGCTCTGTACCAACCCTCAGGTTACCATAAACTTGACCCCCGGCCAAATCATTCCCGATAACCACAGATACACCCTCTACAGGAAGCGTGGCTTGTAAACCGACGGTGACCGGTCCTGACACCAAATCGGACTCCAAATGGATGACATGAAGGGGAGCACTAACACCGCCCCCGATCCCCTGTAAACGAACACTATCCCCCGTTGCCGTCTCCTCGGACCATGGCAAAATGCCTTCAAGCATTAAAGATTGATGTGCCCCTGTGTCCCTCAATATCCTAACCGGTTTCCGGTTAGTCGAGGCTCCATCCCGTGACACAAACCCCTCTGAAATAAATGGTTGGTAACCCTTTTGATGGCGATTTCTCACAATGGCCATTGCATTTGGAGTCGTAGTAGTCGGACTCCGCTCTGGGTCTTCGCTTTTCATGCGGTAACAACTGGACATCAAGTGTCCCGGTTTCTTGCAAAAAGCGCAAGTAGGCCCGGAGGAAAAACTCGTGGTCTGCCTCGGGCCCCCCGAACTATAAGTTTGTCTTGGGCCCGCATCCCTCTGATTTCGAACAGGTGGGGTATCATAGTTGTCCCCATAATCATCTCGAGGCCGCCGCCATGTATGGTCGTTCTCCGCACCTGCTGTTCCCCACCTCCCCTGCGGAGATCTAGGCGAGGAGTTAGGTTCGTGGACCCCTATTCGGTGGGTTAAGGCATAATCATCTGCCATGGTGGCTGCGTCCCACAACTTTGGTACTTTCTTTTCCTGCAGGTACACTTTGATGTCCTCGTGGACACACTGCTGGAATTCCTCCACCAGGATCAAGTCCCGCAATGTCTCGAAGTCTTTCCCGACTCCTTTTGACTCACACCACCGATCAAACATGTTTTCTTTCACTCTGGCAAACTCCACATGGGTCTCACTCTCCCTCTTCCTGGCATTCCTGAATTTTTGCCTGTAAGCTTCCGGAACCAACTCATACGCTTTGAGGATGTGCGTCTTCAGTACCTCATAATCTGCACATTGGTCCATTGGTAGCGCCGAATAAATTTCCTGAGCTTTCCCCACCAGCACACTTTGCACGAGTATGGTCCAGGCCTCCTCCGGCCAGTTTAATTGTCGAGCCACTTTCTCAAAGTGTGGAAAAAATTTCGCGACTTCTTTTTCACTGAACGGTGGAACCAGCCTCACATGTCTGCCCACATCCCAGGTTTTCTGGTTAGGTGTCGACCCCGTCAGCAAGGGTGGTGCCTCTCCCCGTTCTCTCATTAACTCCAGCTCCTTGAATTTGATTTCTTGCTGAAGCTCCATGTCACGTTCCTTTAATTCCCTTTCCGCTTTTCTCTCCTCTGCTTCGAGGTCCCTTGCAGCTCTCCTCTCCTCCGCTTTTCTCCCTTCTAACCTTTCCTGGAGTTCTCTTTCCACTCTCCTTTCCTCTGCTTGTTTCTCTTCTCTCCTCGCTTCTGCTTTCCTTTCCTCTTCTTTTAACCTTTCCTGGAGTTCTCGTTCCACTCTCCTTTCCTCTGCTTGTTTCTCTTCTCTCCTCTCTTCTGCTTTCCTTTCTTCTTCTGCTCTTTCCTTTTCTGCTTTCCTTTCTTCTTCTTTAATCCGTTCCTGGCTCTGTAATTGCAACTCCAGTTTCCGGAGCTCAACGTCTTCTGGTTCTTCGGGTAGCCACTCCCAGGCTAACTCGTCCCATGTTCCTAATCCCACCATAGATTCTATCACCGTGGCCTGCAACTCTGCCTTCCTCAAATTAGTTCGGACCTCCAAGTTAAAATGTTTGGCCAATTTCAAGAGGTCCGACTTTAGCAACGCTCGGAACTGTGCCTCACTCGGGGTTACCACAAAGTTCTGTGCCACAAACGCCATGGTGCCTATCGTTAACACCTGTTAACCTTCACCCAAGACTTTACCCCAATTTCTCAAAATTTTTTTTTAACCAATTAATAATTAATTAATAAATTTTAATTAATAAAAAATTATTATTTTATTATGTTATACAATTTTAAATCCCGGACGTAGACCCAATTGCGAAACCGCAAATCGTAATTTGGACGAGCCCCCAATTCTGTTACGTGGTCCCCTCGGTGAATACCTGGTCTCGGTGACCCCCGGACCGTGAGAGGAACTTCGCCAGAAAGCTGTATTATATATGCGCTTTCGCCACGCAATCCATATGAATTTCACCCAAGAGACAACTGATGTTCAAGGATATATTTCAATGGTAATGATACCATACAATTTCAAGGATACAACCACGGAGATTTTCCCCGCGCAATCAACAATACACAACCATCAACAATTCCCAACCCACCATCAATTCCCTATGATTAAGATGGCCATCTTATATACGTGTGTCCCGGTGAGTACTCACGACCCCCTTTTGGTCTCGGTCCCGCACAATGTCTCTGGGCCCCTCCTGACCAAGATGATGGTCGGCGTCGCCGCACTCGGGCGGTTGAACGAACCCCGGGTGGACGTGTTTCCACCGGGCAGGTATCGTACCCGGCACCCCGGCTACAGCCCCTCGCGGCCACGCGAAGCGGGGACGGGAAAGCAAGCCAAAAGCCCCACGCCGCTTGCCAGGCGTGTTAGGCCCCAACGGGCGACCCGTACGCGTCTTTTTAGACGGGGTCGCGAACGGCGCCAAACGCTGGGTCGGTGCACGGCCACACGACCGTTTGACGTCCACCGGGCAGGTATCCGTCCCGGTAACTCCTCTCGCCAGACAGGCTCGGGAACGCCGCTTTTCCACACGGCTCAATCAATCCCACCTTTCGTCGGTGCGGGGCGAGGAAGAAGAATACTCGTCCTTTTTTCCTCGTGTCTTTTCCCTTCCGTTTCCGGTCACTTCCGTTTCCGGCCACTTTTTCAGAAGGGCTCCTGACCCTCCAACCACAACAACTACACAACAACTTAATATACTACACACGGATAAGCAAAGACCTGAATGGTAATTCACATACATTCACATAAATATGTAACACTCCCCCCCTTCAAGAAAGAAAGTTTGAACCCAGCGAAAACTTTCTTTGCCGGCCAATTTGGAGAAACAAACCAGATAACTCAACCCCCCCCCCACATTATCAGTTCCCCCCGGGTACAGTTATCACTTAAAAATAAAGCAACCAAAATTTCACCACAACCCCTCCAGATTACTCACTCTGGACTAAGCACCAGCAACGACATTGTCCCTGCCAAATCAAACTCCATCTCATGACCCTCTGACTTTGACCGTCAGTTTCTTGTGAATGAAGGTTAAGGGGTTGATCAAAGATCCAAAGTTAAGCCACTCGATAGCACTTTTTCCGGGAGGCCAAGCCAAGTATTCACTACATGGATGCCTTTAGGAACGTGGAGTTCACGGTTAGTCCGTGCAGGAAAGTTCTCTACATGGGCGCCTTGAGGAACGTGGAGTTCACGGTTAGTCCGTGCATGAAAGTTCACTACCTGGACGCCTTTAGGAACGGCGTTCACGGTTAATCCGTGTAGGAATCTTGGCTCGGCGGCTCCGCCGCATTCAGTGCTTCAACTTCTCAGAACTTCCTTAATAATGAGGGTGGGACCACTTGT
Organism: Myxine glutinosa; assembly: GCF_964187855.1. NCBI lineage: Eukaryota > Metazoa > Chordata > Myxini > Myxiniformes > Myxinidae > Myxine > Myxine glutinosa. The sequence continues at coordinate 26,850,864 of NC_136266.1, read as the reverse complement.
CCCTGTAGTCCCATGAATAGCGGTCTCCTTCTCGGCCACTACTTTGCCCATCCTTCCTTCGGGAGCGGCCGTAACTCAGGGAGCCTCCATAATAATATTGATTGCGGCCACCACCAAAACTACCGCCCAGTTGTCCTCTCCTGTAGACCTCTCGACGCCTACGAAATGCCTTCCCTACTGTTATGGTCCGACCCTCCAAATCCTTGCCATTCCAATTCTTCTCTGCCTCTCTGGCGTCTTTTGTGCTGGCAAACGTGACAAAGCCGAACCCTCTTGACTGTTGCGTTTCCCAGTCTCTTACCAACCGCACTTCCACCAGCGGCCCATATCTGTTGAAGACAGAGGTCAGAACTTCTTCCTCTGTTTTGAAGTTCAGTCCCCCTACAAATAACTTGGCACTTTTGTCGCCATCCCGAGCTGGTGTGGTGTTATTTTCCCTGCTGGGCTCTGTACCAACCCTCAGGTTACCATAAACTTGACCCCCGGCCAAATCATTCCCGATAACCACAGATACACCCTCTACAGGAAGCGTGGCTTGTAAACCGACGGTGACCGGTCCTGACACCAAATCGGACTCCAAATGGATGACATGAAGGGGAGCACTAACACCGCCCCCGATCCCCTGTAAACGAACACTATCCCCCGTTGCCGTCTCCTCGGACCATGGCAAAATGCCTTCAAGCATTAAAGATTGATGTGCCCCTGTGTCCCTCAATATCCTAACCGGTTTCCGGTTAGTCGAGGCTCCATCCCGTGACACAAACCCCTCTGAAATAAATGGTTGGTAACCCTTTTGATGGCGATTTCTCACAATGGCCATTGCATTTGGAGTCGTAGTAGTCGGACTCCGCTCTGGGTCTTCGCTTTTCATGCGGTAACAACTGGACATCAAGTGTCCCGGTTTCTTGCAAAAAGCGCAAGTAGGCCCGGAGGAAAAACTCGTGGTCTGCCTCGGGCCCCCCGAACTATAAGTTTGTCTTGGGCCCGCATCCCTCTGATTTCGAACAGGTGGGGTATCATAGTTGTCCCCATAATCATCTCGAGGCCGCCGCCATGTATGGTCGTTCTCCGCACCTGCTGTTCCCCACCTCCCCTGCGGAGATCTAGGCGAGGAGTTAGGTTCGTGGACCCCTATTCGGTGGGTTAAGGCATAATCATCTGCCATGGTGGCTGCGTCCCACAACTTTGGTACTTTCTTTTCCTGCAGGTACACTTTGATGTCCTCGTGGACACACTGCTGGAATTCCTCCACCAGGATCAAGTCCCGCAATGTCTCGAAGTCTTTCCCGACTCCTTTTGACTCACACCACCGATCAAACATGTTTTCTTTCACTCTGGCAAACTCCACATGGGTCTCACTCTCCCTCTTCCTGGCATTCCTGAATTTTTGCCTGTAAGCTTCCGGAACCAACTCATACGCTTTGAGGATGTGCGTCTTCAGTACCTCATAATCTGCACATTGGTCCATTGGTAGCGCCGAATAAATTTCCTGAGCTTTCCCCACCAGCACACTTTGCACGAGTATGGTCCAGGCCTCCTCCGGCCAGTTTAATTGTCGAGCCACTTTCTCAAAGTGTGGAAAAAATTTCGCGACTTCTTTTTCACTGAACGGTGGAACCAGCCTCACATGTCTGCCCACATCCCAGGTTTTCTGGTTAGGTGTCGACCCCGTCAGCAAGGGTGGTGCCTCTCCCCGTTCTCTCATTAACTCCAGCTCCTTGAATTTGATTTCTTGCTGAAGCTCCATGTCACGTTCCTTTAATTCCCTTTCCGCTTTTCTCTCCTCTGCTTCGAGGTCCCTTGCAGCTCTCCTCTCCTCCGCTTTTCTCCCTTCTAACCTTTCCTGGAGTTCTCTTTCCACTCTCCTTTCCTCTGCTTGTTTCTCTTCTCTCCTCGCTTCTGCTTTCCTTTCCTCTTCTTTTAACCTTTCCTGGAGTTCTCGTTCCACTCTCCTTTCCTCTGCTTGTTTCTCTTCTCTCCTCTCTTCTGCTTTCCTTTCTTCTTCTGCTCTTTCCTTTTCTGCTTTCCTTTCTTCTTCTTTAATCCGTTCCTGGCTCTGTAATTGCAACTCCAGTTTCCGGAGCTCAACGTCTTCTGGTTCTTCGGGTAGCCACTCCCAGGCTAACTCGTCCCATGTTCCTAATCCCACCATAGATTCTATCACCGTGGCCTGCAACTCTGCCTTCCTCAAATTAGTTCGGACCTCCAAGTTAAAATGTTTGGCCAATTTCAAGAGGTCCGACTTTAGCAACGCTCGGAACTGTGCCTCACTCGGGGTTACCACAAAGTTCTGTGCCACAAACGCCATGGTGCCTATCATTAACACCTGTTAACCTTCACCCAAGACTTTACCCCAATTTCTCAAAAAATTTTTTTTACCAATTAATAATTAATTAATAAATTTTAATTAATAAAAAAATATTATTTTATTATGTTATACAATTTTAAATCCCGGACGTAGACCCAATTGCGAAACCGCAAATCGTAATTTGGACGAGCCCCCAATTCTGTTACGTGGTCCCCTCGGTGAATACCTGGTCTCGGTGACCCCCGGACCGTGAGAGGAACTTCGCCAGAAAGCTGTATTATATATGCGCTTTCGCCACGCAATCCATATGAATTTCACCCAAGAGACAACTGATGTTCAAGGATATATTTCAATGGTAATGATACCATACAATTTCAAGGATACAACCACGGAGATTTTCCCCGCGCAATCAACAATACACAACCATCAACAATTCCCAACCCACCATCAATTCCCTATGATTAAGATGGCCATCTTATATACGTGTGTCCCGGTGAGTACTCACGTCCCCCTTTTGGTCTCGGTCCCGCACAATGTCTCTGGGCCCCTCCTGACCAAGATGATGGTCGGCGTCGCCGCACTCGGGCGGTTGAACGAACCCCGGGTGGACGTGTTTCCACCGGGCAGGTATCGTACCCGGCACCCCGGCTACAGCCCCTCGCGGCCACGCGAAGCGGGGACGGGAAAGCAAGCCAAAAGCCCCACGCCGCTTGCCAGGCGTGTTAGGCCTCAACGGGCGACCCGTACGCGTCTTTTTAGACGGGGTCGCGAACGGCGCCAAACGCTGGGTCGGTGCACGGCCACACGACCGTTTGACGTCCACCGGGCAGGTATCCGTCCCGGTAACTCCTCTCGCCAGACAGGCTCGGGAACGCCGCTTTTCCACACGGCTCAATCAATCCCACCTTTCGTCGGTGCGGGGCGAGGAAGAAGAATACTCGTCCTTTTTTCCTCGTGTCTTTTCCCTTCCGTTTCCGGTCACTTCCGTTTCCGGCCACTTTTTCAGAAGGGCTCCTGACCCTCCAACCACAACAACTACACAACAACTTAATATACTACACACGGATAAGCAAAGACCTGAATGGTAATTCACATACATTCACATAAATATGTAACACTACCCCCGCTAATTTCACCCCAGATCCACTTTTGTGAAATACCAACTTCTTTCCTGGAAGGCCTTTCAGTGTCGATGTGTTTTCTACTTCTCCCACCTCCCCCCAAGCCCTCGACCTTCCGCAGATCTCCCGTTAACTCTGCTGTCAAATGTTGTACTTGTGTGCCCCCCTCTCTCCCCCTATCTTGTCCACTGCTCCCCATATTATATGTTTTATGTGTCTGTTTGATGTTTTGTGTGATTAATGTTTGCTCTTTCACGAGCCTCGATATTGTGTGCAAAAAATTATATATATATATATATATATATATATATATATATATATATATATATATATATATATATATATATATATTAGATATTTCTGTATTTCATTGTCAATTATTTTGCAAAAAATTCTTTTCAAAAAAAACTACTTTGGCATTATTTGGTGCCGTATTTTCCGGTGTATTGACAGCGGCGGTGTATTAACCGCACCCTATTTTTCACCCTGCAAAAAAAAAATCATTAATCCTCCCGTCAAAGCTTGATGTAAGACTGGAAATGCGTCGTCTTATCAGCTGTGTCATCGTGTCGATGTTGGGTGATGTGTGTGCGACACCGAACCGACAGATCATGGCATGCCATTAACGAGTAGGCCCACGACGGGCTCGTCTTGATGTCCACAATGTCGTCCTCCTTGGCAAAGCTCCTTGCCTTCAGCCTGAGAGCAAGTGTTGAGCAATTGTTGCAAATGAAAACATGTAAATTAAAACTGCTTTCCCATTATATGAGGCAGAGGTTAATATGGAGGGTTTCCAGAAACTGAGAGAGCGGAAGACGATGGAGAGGGAAGGCAATCTAGCCAGAATCCGGGTGTTCTCACGAACACGTTTTCATGTTGTTCAGTGCGAAAATGTAATCGCAGCATTGCTTACGCACTCGAGTTACGCAATTCCTAAAAATGGTGTAAATGACAGATGCGCACGACTCCAAAAATGCGCAAACAGAACACACTTAAAACGCGAAGATACCAAACTGGACTGGAATTGTCACATTAAAGAGTGTGGTGATGTCACACGCGAGGAAATAGTGGTGTTTTTTTTTCATTTAAATCATGTATTTTTAGCCTTTCTGTGTGGAAGAAAAATTTAATCTGAATCACTTTACGAATTAATTTTGAAATCCAATGAAGCGATCTGCAGGGGAAGCGAAATGAGGCGCCCAAAATAGGTATTTGCTTTATTCTCAGAAACTACACACACAATTCTGATGAAACTTGACCACAACGTTGATTACCTGTGTTTTGCCAAAGTTTGTTCATGGCATTAAAAACTAGAACAATGCGACTGTGTCGCCAATATGCCTCCGCATAGAACTAACAATGGGTAGATGCCATCACTCTGCATATGTATGGGTTGGGGATTAATTTTGTGAAGTTTCGTGTTGATCGGATAACTTTCGGTTTTCTATCCAAGATGGCTACCAAATCACGTGTCCTATGATATCATCATTTTCAAACTATATGCAACAGTGCTGTTAGATGATGTTTGTAAAATTTCACATCGATAGGGTGAGCAGTTTCAGGGATACAATTATTTAAAATTTTCCTTCAATCCAATTTTGCTGCCAAATCATGTGACCTACGATGTCATGAATTTAATGTTTCAATGCAAATGGGTCATAGATCATGTGCATGCAATTTCAGATTTTTAGGATAAGTAATTCGATTAAAACATTTTTGGCTGGTATACCACTTCACCGATGATGTTATCATTATCATGCTTTTGTTCCCCATTGGGAGTACTTGACAATGTGCCAAGTTTCAAATTTTTCCATTCAGCGGTTTCCAAGAAATAATTTTTTTATTATTGCTTTTAATCCAAGATGGCTGCCATGCCAAGTGACCTATGACATCACAATTATCATAAAAACATTCTGCGTAGGTGTCACTCCTCCCCTGAAAGTTTTGTCTCAATCGGACATATGGTTGCTGAGAAAAACGAGGTTTTGCCCAGACGGACGGACGTACGGACGGACGGATGGATGGAACGACAGACAGACAGACAGACGGACGGATGGACAGACAACCTGAAAACATACTGCCTCCGGCGACTTTGTCGGTGGAGACATAAAAATCAGGCCCTATGAAGGTGTAGGGGGTTTGCCCCCCTCCCAAATTGGTATTTCCTTTCTTCTCAGAAACTGTACACACAATTTCGATGAATCTTGACCACAACCTTCATCACACGTGTTGTACAAAAAGTTTTTCACAGCATTTTAAAAAATCGGGCATTAGGAGGGTCTTTAGGGGGGGGGGGGGGGGTTGAAGGCAATGGGTGATTGACCACTATGGCCGGGCCCCTTCTGCTTGGGTGCCTGGCACAGAGGCGCCATAGGAGCCATTGTAAACCCGGCCCTGGAGCTCTAAACATTTCCCGATATGTAGAATGTAGATCCACTGGTATATGTGTGACAATTGGAATAGAATTGAGATTCAGCATTGATTGTTTCTAAGACTTTTTTTCTATATCTGTGGATTAACCACACCCCCCACTTTTAACTTTTTGTGGATAAAAAACGCAGTTAATACACCAGAGAATACGGTATTATGTGTCGTAATCAATGACAAAAAAAATCTCAATGTAATCCATTTTTAATTAACTGGTGAGGTACCCGTGCTACGCACAGGTGGGAGGACAGAAGCAAACAGACAATGCAGAAACGGCGAATGCTGAAGCATGAAACCAATAAATTCCACATTCCTGTAGCACCTTCAGTCACACGTCAGACATGGACAGCAAGTTTGTGAAGGACTTACATGAAAAATGTACCTGTTCGCAAACAAACGGGTACGTTTGTTCCATACCCAGTCAATGGTGAATCTGCACATGGCGATCCGTGAATTCACGTTTAGAAAGTAGAAACCATCACGGCATTTCGTCATTCACTTGAACTCGACATCTTTTTTGACTCCAAACAGCAAAACTCCAATCACAAATGAAATAACATTAATATCAAAAATAAACTTTTAACAACATTCGTGACATAAACAAATATTTAAATCCAGATGTGAAGTTCCGTACGGTTGGGTGAATACAATTACAAATTCAAAATCGTAATTGTATTCACTCAATTCCATTCATCAATTGATACTTTAACAAAACGATTAACACGATTAACGTTTAACGATTTAACATTACGATTGAATCACGGTTGAATTTGGATATGATCAAACCCGCGCATTGCCGTCATCTGTCCACTTCCGCATTCGCGGCAGGTTCATAATTGTCATCAAAATCTAAACAGTATTTCTATAATTTCAATTAAAGCCACATCACTGTTCTTGTCGGTAAATATTATTCCATCGTGTTTGGAAAATTGGAAAACTTGGAAAAATTGGAAAAACAATATAGCCTATTTTACTCCCAGGGGTCTCAGGAATACCCACCCAAAATATCGTTGAGATCGGTTGAGCCGTTTTTGCGGTACCTTCGAACGGACAGACGGACATTTGGTGAATAACACACCTACAACACAACTTGGAAAAATTGGAAAAACAATATAGCCTATTTTACTCTATTTTACTCCATTTTACTCCTTTCTAGTAAGATACTATAACACAACAAAATGTTTTTTTTTTTTAAGTCAAGGGGTGTGAATACTTTCTGAAGGCACTGTATCAGGAATAATTGATGAATGAAAATGTATTTTATTTGTTTCAAGTCAAACCTTGGTCATTGCATCAGTGAGTGCTTCTTTGGAATGTGCTTGTTATGCAAATGTAAGTATTCGATTGCGACAAATGTGTAGGATTCGGTCACAAATACATTTGTTTTGCTTCTTTGCAGATATCACATGACAAGACTGACTTCAATGTGGGAAGCAGTCCACCAACCTTTGCAAGGGATACATTGGTTTCCCTTCTGACTGCAATGCTTCGGAAGGATCCAATGGAGAGGCTCACCATGGCGGTGAGGGATTGATACCGTTTTGAACTGCAGTGTTTTAATTGCATGAACAAGAATGTTCATACATGCTGGAGTTACTGACCTCTTGTTATTGTTGATGAAAATACAATTGCTCACCAGTAGTCAGGGCCCTTAGGGATATTTTGGTTCAAATTCTTCCAAAAGCATCAAATTTGGCGCAGATGTTGCCCATGCCATACTCTTTCGATTTTTGACGGCACCAAGGGTGGTATGATCCGGGGACCATACCGGTCCATCCCGCCATGTCACCTGACGTATGACGTCATAATTAGGATATGCATCCAATCACATGGCGTACTATAAGTGGTCAAAGTTCAAAATGAATCGATCGAAAAATGAAGGCAGGGATCCATTTTAAAGGTTTTCATAAATCCAATATGGCCGCCAGGTCACATGACCTATGACGTCATATTTATGACATGTATACAATCATGTATACATGAACCCGGATCATGATTGCACAAAAATTCAACACAAGGAAATGGCATACAGTTCATAAAACATCAAAATCCGTACCTTTGTAATTAGACTGATGAACTGCATATGCCTGAAAATTAGGAAATAGACATGTAAATATTTCCTCTAATTGTCAAAAATAAGGTCAGAGTTCGATTACCCAACCCAGAAACATAAAATGGTGAACCTCGCGTAAATCTTGACAAAAAACTCAAAAACCGACATGTTTGACTCAAAAATGACCTTTAAGATGACCTTGAGGACCTTGACCTCGAATCATCAAAATAACATCATAATTGGATTCCTCGACCTCGAAAACCCCTGAAAAGTTGTATCATACATGATTCCATCCCTTTTGGTTATTTAACTGATTTTCCTCGAATCCGGGTGGCGGCCATTTAGTATTTCGCCAATATGGGGCCCCCGGGGGGGGGGGGGGGTGCCCATCTTGGCGCCCGCCAAAAATCAAAAGAGTATGGCATGGGCAACATCTGGGCCAAATTTGGTGCTTTTGGAAGAATTTGAACCAAACAGCCCCAAAATATCCCTAAGGGCCCTGACTACAGTGCAGGTGTTTCCTGATCATGTTTATATTTGTTTCCAACACATCCAATGTTTTGCAGGAAATTGTGAACCACACATGGTTCAAGGAAAATCACCCGGTGAAATTTTTACGGTAACTGGCACTCCTTTTGTACTCTTTTTACATCTTCAATTCTTATTGTTTCACTGCAGAATGGAGCTTAATGGAAAAGCATGGTGATAGAGGACGTGAACTTATAATAGGGCAGCAGAGAAAGTCTTGAACAAAATAAACATGAACCTCCGGTTCCAGGTCCGAGTGTGTTAAACTTCAATCGTGCCACGTGTCTTTCCAGTTTATCAAAGCGAAGTGTTCAGACCAGATCCGTTGTCTCTCACTGTTTGTAGCTCTGCCACCATCAACGGGCGTAGGTTATGTTGTTGGCACTCCTGTCTGTCTATTTATTTGGTTGTCTGTGAAGAAGATATCTGAGTGTGGATGGATTTGGGCCAATTTGATTTTGGTTCACGTCTGGAATCGGATCCGGCCTATTGGTGGGATGCAGAACATAAACTGCTAAACCTTTCAGAGATATTGGCTCGACCGAATGCCCATTCTAGTCTATTTATCTGTTCTCCGCCAGTCTGTTTGTCTGTCTGTTCACTTAAAAATAAAGTCACCATCGCTTTTAAGCGGTGAAGCCGCTTCAATAGTTGGCTATCTCCTTTTGTCAATTATGAAGAAGAAGAACCTCTAACGCAATGTGTTTAGTTCCAAAGGGTAATTCTAATTGGTTCTAAAGGATAATTCTAAAGGTAGAAAAGAATAATTCCAATGGATTATCAAGGGTGATTCTAAAGGTTTCTGAAGGGTAATTATCATGAGTTCCAAAGGGTAATTCTCAAGGTATCTATATAATATTCTCCGTGGGTGATTCTGTCGAACGTCTGTCCGGGGGAGTGGCTACACCCGGTCTGGGAGGGTTTCACAAACAAATATCCACCATTTTGTTGACTCGCATAGCTTTGAGGCCTCTTTTGTTTGGCCTGCGGTGTCTTGCTCTCTCTCACAGTTTTCTTTTAACTCTAATTCGATATGTCATTTCATTTTTCACAGTCGCTAACATGGTTGCAGACTCGGTTGCAAAAAACGTGAAGAAAATTCAATTAAAGCTACCGTTTATAGAACAAAATGCATTTTCAAAGGCCTGTCACAGATAAAGGCCATTCATTGAGTCTCCATCACGGCGTTATCTCAACTCTAATTCACCATCTGATTTCATTTTTCACAGTCGCTGACATGGTTTTAGACTCGGTTGCACAAAACAGGAAGGAGATTTGTTGAAAGTTAACGCACAGGAAGGAAATAGACGAGATCGGCATGGTGCATCATATACCGCCCATATAACACAGACGAGAAATATTCAATGAAAGTTAACGTTTATAGAACAAAATGCATTTTTAATGAGAAGGCCTGTACAATGTAAACTAACTATGGAATACAATATTTATTAACAACGTTTGCTTTTAATCTATTTTTACTTTGAAAAGCGAAAAGTTTTCGATACATTCATGTTTAAAAATGAAGTCACCCATGACTGATGTGCATTTTAAGACTGAATTAACACGTCTTCGATCAAAAATTACTTTTTGAAGAAACAAAGGTACATTTAGATCACAACTCGAGCAAAGGAAACCAGGCAATGGCTGTTTCGTTCGGAGCGATTATACACCGTCCAAAGAAGATGCCTTTCTTTGCTATCGGAAATAAAACCGTGAAATCTTTCATAATTTTTTTGGGGGTTTTTGCACGGGTTTTCAAGGCTCAATCAATCATGTTCACATCCAGGCTTAATAAACGAACTCCATTTCACGTGTGCATGGACCTGCAATCACTTGTGTAAAATAAATAAATAAACAGACGGTAAATTGCCAAGAGGTTTTTTTCGTTCTTATTTTATAATTTATGTCCACGTACACTTCAAATAGGTTTATTTGAAATCTTTAATTTAAAACATGTCATTTTATATGCCCTAACGAAAAGAGTAACTTTGGTTTTCGTGGGGTATTAAGGTGCAATGTAATGTTCTTATACACCGCCCAAAATACTTTTTTCCCAGGGACTTTTCCATTTGAGCTGTATTCTTTATATCGTCGGAATGTTTCATTCTTTAGACGTTGTCACAATAAAAAATTGCAATTAGGTACTCTGCACATGGGGAGAATGGCGGAGCATCGTTTACGTGTCGCCACTCGTGTTTGTAAATGCTATCTTCAAAATGAATAAAAGAATGAGGGAATAGAACGAGACATTCAATGAACGTTAACCCAGACTTGCACGGGATGCTGAGCAACAAAGACATTGGAAGGTAATGTGTGCTCAGCAGACATATACAAGAGCAGCTTTAAAGAATCCGGATTAAGTATCGGATAATATTGTTGAAGATCATCATTGCTGTGCGAGTCTGATGACGTCACAAAGCTTGTGCTGTTCTGCGAAACATTTCATTCATGAATGAACAGGACGTGGGAGTGGATTTACACTGTGTTGCTCCAAGAGGAAAGTTAAATTACCTCTATTAAATATTTTCCGAACCTGCTTGATCTATCTATAATTCCAGTAATCTCTGTCTGTCTGTCTGTACGTTTGTTTGTTTGTCTGTGACCGCTGTTTCTCGACAACTACCGGTCCGATATACTTGAAACTTGCCAGGTATATTGCTGGGGACCCGAGGATGTGCCTTTTCAAGGTTTCATATTAATCGGACAATTACTTACCGAGCTATGTCCAAAAAACGATTCAACCAATCAGAGAGCAGCGAACGATCGTGTGTGCCGAACGTGGAGGACACACTCTGCCTCGGATGGCACATTTGAGAGCGTATTCATTTATTTCACGTTTGCAAACTATGTTGGCGTTAAACTATGTTTTAAAACTAATAAAACCGAATTTGCGATTCATTCGCTTTCCTGCGCGTTTGTGCACGCGATGGCGATTTCTTTACCAAACTCCGGAAGCCGTTCGCTTTGGACCAAACCATTTCATGTAAATAGAGGGGGGGGATATAATTTTAGATATAGATATAGTACGGGCAATGCCCTAGTTGGAACAACTGTCGGAGTGAGAGGGGGGGAGGAGACTAGGGGAGGGGGCGAGGAGATTGAGGGAGGGCGAGGGGAGACTGGGGCGAGGGGGAGGGGAGACTGGGGGAGGGGGAGAGGAGTCTGGGGGAGGGTGAGAGGCGATGGGGGAGGGGGAGAGGAGACTGGGGGAGGGGGAGGTGAGACTGGGGGAGGGGAGAGGAGACTGGGGAAGGGGGAGAGGAGACTGGGGGAGGGGGAGAGGAGACTGGGGGAGTGGGAGAGGAGACTGGGGGAGGGGGAGAGGAGACGGGGAGCGGGAGAGGATACTGGGGGAGCGGGAGAGGAGACTGGGGGAGCGGGAAAGGAGACTGGGGGAGCGGGACAGGAGACTGAGGGAGCGGGACAGGAGACTGGGGGAGCAGGAGAGGAGACTGGGGGAGCAGGAGAGGAGACTGGGGGAGGAGAGAAGAGACCGGGGGAGGAGAGAGGAGACCGAGGGAGGGGAGAGGAGACCGAGGGAGGGGAGAGGAGACCGAGGGAGGAGAGAGGAGACCGAGGGAGGAGAGAGGAGACCGAGGGAGGGGGGAGAGGAGACCGAGGGAGGGGGGAGAGGAGACCGAGGGAGGGGGAAGAGGAGACTGAGGGACGGGGGAAGAGGAGACCGAGGGACGGGGGAGAGGAGACCGAGCGAGTGGAGAGAGGAGACCGAGGGAGGGGGGAGAGGCGACTGAGGGAGGGGGAGAGGAGACGGAGTGAGGGGGAGAGGAGACCGAGTGAGGAGGAGAGGAGACCGAGGAGGAGAGTAGACCGAGTGAGGAGGAGAGGAGACCGAGGGAGGGAGAGAGGGGAGCAGGGGGAGGGAGAGAGGGGACCGAGGGAGGTGGGAGAGGCGACTGAGGGAGGGGGAGAGGAGACCGAGGGAGGGGGAGAGGAGACCGAGGGAGGGGGAGAGGAGACGGAGTGAGGGGAGAGGAGACCGAGTGAGGAGGAGAGGAGACCGAGGGAGGGAGAGAGGGGAGCAGGGGGAGGGGGAGAGGAGACTCGGGGAAGGGAAGGGGAGACTGAGGGAGAGGAGACGAGACTGGGGGAGGGGAGGAGGAGACTGGGGGAGGAGGAGAGGAGACTGGGGGAGGAGGAGAGGAGACTGGGGGAGGGGGAGGTGAGACTGGGGGAGGGGGAGAGGAGACTGGGGGAGGGGAGAGGAGACTGGGGAAGGGGAGAGGAGACTGGGGAAGGGGGAGAGGAGACTGGGGGAGGGGGAGAGGAGACTGGGGGAGCGGGAGAGGATACTGGGGGAGCGGGAGAGGAGACTGGGGGAGCGGGAGAGGAGACTGGGGGAGCGGGAGAGGAGACTGGGGGAGCGGGACAGGAGACTGGGAGAGCGGGACAGGAGACTGAGAGAGCGGGACGGGAGACTGGTGGAGCGGGAGAGGAGACTGGTGGAGCGGGAGAGGAGACTGGGGGAGCGGGAGAGGAGACTGGTGGAGCTGGAGAGGAGACCGGGGGAGGAGAGAAGAGACCGAGGGAGGGGATAGGAGACCGAGGGAGGGGGAGAGGAGACCGAGGGAGGGGGGAGAGGAGACCGAGGGAGGGGGGAGAGGAGACCGAGGGAGGGGAGAGAGGAGACCGAGGGAGGGGGAAGAGGAGACCGAGTGAGGAGGAGAGGAGACCGAGTGAGGAGGAGAGGAGACTGAGGGAGGGGAGAGGTGACCGAGGGAGGGGGAGAGGAGACAGTGGGTGAGGGGAGCGGGGGGAGGGGGAGAGGAGACTTGGGGAAGGGGAGAGGAGACTAGGGGAAGGGGAGGGGAGACTGAGGGAGAGGAGACGAGACTGGGGGGGGGGAGGAGGAGACTGGGGGAGGAGGAGAGGAGACTGGGGGAGGAGGAGAGGAGACTGGGGGAGGAGGAGAGGAGACTGGGGGAGGAGGAGAGGAGACTGGGGGAGAGGGAGGGCAGACTGGGGGAGGGGGAGGAGGAGAGGAGACTGGGGGAGGGGGAGAGGAGACTGGGGGAGGGGGAGAGGGGACTGGGGGAGGGGGAGAGGGGACTGGGGGAGGGGGAGAGGGGACTGGTGGAGGGGGAGAGGACACCAGGGGAGGGGGAGAGGAGATTGGGTGAAGGGGGTGGGGAGAAGAGACTGGGTGAATGGGTAGAGGAGAGTTAGGGAAGGGGAGTGGAGACTGAGACTGAGGGAGAGGAGACTGGGGGAGGGGGGGAGGAGACTGGGGGAGGGGGGAGAGGAGACTGGGGGAGGGGGAGAGAAGTGAGGAGGAGTTTGAAAGGAATGACGGGAGAGTAGTAAAGCAACACCCACTCTCCCCCGTGTGTGTGCCCCATTCTCCCCCAGGTGTGTGCCCCAATCTCCCCCGTGTGTGTGACCCACTCTCCCCCGTGTGTGTGACCCACTCTCCCCCATGTGTGTGACCCACTCTCCCCCGTGTGTCCATAACTTTTTTCTCTCTGGGCCAATTCTTTTCAAATCTACACCAGCCTCCATGTGGACCCAAATTTTAGCTTGATCTTATGTCCTTTCATATTAAAAAAAAACACATCATCCCCATTGACCCACAGATGGCCTCCAAAGTCCCCCATGAACAACATCATCGAGTCCAAAATCAAACACACTTTATTTAAATAATTGTGAATGTGAAACTGCATTCTTTTAACACAATCAAAAACAAAAACAGTGTTTAAAAACAAAATCTGTTTCGTAACAAAACAATCGTGCCAGGGCAGTCAGGCTATCAGTGTTACTTGGTGCTCTTGACCAGTTGATTTTTAGTGGCACTGGTTGGCAGAAGCTTCCGGTGATGCTCAAAGACCTGGTAGAGGAGCTGGCGCTGCTGGGCATTCTTGGTGAGGACTTCATTAAAGTCAGTAGCCAATTTGATTGCACGTTCTGTATAGTCGTTCACCACCTTCAGCTCACGAACAGTCTTGTACGCTGCAATGTTGTCATCAGCTCGAACCATGTGTGTACTGCGTCCGTCAGGAACTCCTGTGACAAATGAAGTGACTCAAAGAGGTTGAGCGAGCGCTGTGTGACAAACTGTGCCACGGGAAGGTTCCGGAACTCAGGGATCTTGTTTGGAGCCATACGTCAAACATCTTCTGGGAGTGGATCTCTCTGCAAAGCATTGACGATAGCCCCCTTATCTTCATCAGTGCGGTCATCGCTGAACAAAGGCAGTGCTGCAAGGTTCTCACTTAGGTACTACAAGTGCTACAACTTAGGTACCTCTCCCAGGAGCCAAAGTGAGTCTCGCAAACTCTCGGTCGTCTTCACGAGGTTGGACAGTCTCCAGGTGTTGTTGAAGGTTATGGACAACAAGAGTACGGCGAGATTCCAGCCATGCTTTCTCTGATGCACTCAAACTACCTGCACCAGCCTCGTCGCTATCAAGAGCATCAAACTTTGACTTGTCGATAACATCCCACTGTGACTTGATTCGACGAAAAAGCTCAATCTCTGGTCCCTTTGAGGTAAAGAAAGTATCGAAGACAAGAATTGTCTGAGAAGAAACAAAGTTATGGACACCAGAAATTTCACCGAATGCTGTCACACAGAGTACTTTTAGAGGGTTCTGGGAGACCACTTATTCTTGTTGGATTGCCATAAAACTTTTACTGTGTTATTTTTTCATCTAACCCCCTAGAATGACCGTGTGTGCGATATGAATGAATGAATGAATAAAATATGAATGATCGTTTTAAGGCCATTTTCCCCGCTAGAGCGGGGGTTAGCCTTGCGGGCCCCATGACTATCATGGTTCCCTGTTTGAGGCAATGTTTTTATGGCCGGATGCCCTTCCTGACGCCAACCCTTAGTCGCCTCTTACGATGCGCAGGGATACAGTGTACCTATTCTAAACCGGGGTACACACCGTGAAAATGAGAAACGTGAAAAAAACGTGAAAACGTGAAACAAAGAAAAAAAATACGACATAAAAATTGGCCACCCGAATTCACATGTTATCAGAAGTAAATAAATTGTGTAGATTACATCCATTTGAGGATCTGATTAATTGCCAGGAACCATTTTGTAAAACAGAATGTGCAGGTGCAGCATCTAACCCAATATGTCCAAATGTCACACACGTCCATACCTGTGGGATTCCCATGGGTGACCCCATGAATGTAAAGGATAATTCTAATGGATTCTAAATGGTGATTCCAAAGGTTTAGAAAGTGCAATTCCAAAAAGTTCTAACGGGTAATTCTAGGGGGTTCCAAAGGTTTATTGTAAAGGTTTACAAAATGTAATTCTAATAGGGTTCCAAAGACTGTTTATATGTGATTATTAAAGGTAATTCTAATGGGTTTTGTGCGTTTCTCGGCTTTGCCAATTTCATATTAAAATGCCAAACGGAACCTCTTCCTTCAGACACTGGTGCGTTTTTGTCCCCGTCGCACAGCGTAGCGAAAGGGGGACTATGGCTTTCCCCTCCGTCCGTGTGTCCGTGCGTGCGTGCGTGTGTGCGTGCGGGCTTGCGTGTTTGTGTGCGGGCGTGCGTAAGCGAAGGACCGCATTCGAATTTGGTGTGTGGGTGCAACCCACGTCAAAATCCAAGATGGCCGCCGCCATGTATGTCTGATGCCATGTATGTCTTAACCTTGTGAGATGAATATCTTGAAAAATAAGCGAAGTACCAACGTCTAATCTGGTGTGTGGGTGTATCTAGGCATAAAGAAGAACGCTATTGAAAATTGGGTCGCCACGTCAAAATCCAAGATGGCCGCCACCATATATATGTCTGAAACGTGTGAGCGAAATATCTCGAAAAATAAGCGAAGTACCAACTGCTAATCTGGTGTGTGGGTGTATCTAGGCACAAGGAAGAACGCTGTTTAAAATTGGGTCGCCACGTCAAAATCCAAGATGGCCGCCGCCATGTATGTCTGAACCTTGTGAGATGAATATCTTGAAAAATAAGCGAAGTACCAACTTCTAATATGGTGTGTGGGTGTATCTCGGCATAAGGAAGAACGCTATTGTAAATTGGGTCGCCAGGTCAAAATCCAAGATGGCCGCCACCATATATATGTCTGAAACTTGTGAGCATAATATCTTGAAAAATAAGCAAAGTACCAACTTCTAATCTGGTGTGTGGGTGTATCTAGGCATAAGGAAGAACGCTATTGAAAATTGGGTCGCCACGTCAAAATCCAAGATGGCCACCGCCATGTATGTCTGAACCTTGTGAGTGGAATATCTTGAAAAATAATTGAAGTACCAACTTCTAATCTGGTGTGTGGGTGTATCTAGGCATAAGGAAGAACTCTATTGAAAATTGGGTGGCCACGTCAAAATCCAAGATGGCCGCCGCCATGTATGTCTGAACCTTGTGAGCGGAATATCTTGAAAAATAAGCGAAGTACCAACTTCTAATCTGGTCGGTGGGTGTATCTAGGCATAAGGAAGAACGCTATTGAAAATTGTGTGGCCACGTCAAAATCCAAGATGGCCGCCTCCATGTATGTCTGAACCTTGTGAGCGAAATATCATATCATAGCATGTTTTCTGCGTCTTCCACTTTGTCAACTCACATCACTTCACCGACGGGGGACCTAGGCGTAACGCTTGTTATTTTTAATTTATGGTTAAAAAGTCGAATTTTCTTGGGATTTGGTTGGGTTGAGTCTTAAACAATGTCAGTGGCAGTCAAAAATGATTTAAAAAAATTATCTCACAAGAATAGATCATGGAAGAGCCGAAAATGCTTTAGCTTTGTGAGGCCTCAAAGCACAGAACTTTTTAACATTAATAAAATCAAAACATGAGACCCCACAAACAAACCACTTTTTATGGCATAGCCCGTATTGCAAAGCCATCTAGAACAGTGTTTGTTTGTCCATATGTTCGTGTATGTATGTCCCTCACAAACGTACACCAATTAGAGCTGAGGATCTGGTCACATGACTGGGATGATGTGATGCGATTACGTCTGTGATGTCATTACGGTGTACAACGGCTGACGCCACACACCGCCATTTTGATTTCTATGCCGTTCAGACCGAACATATTGTCGAACCTGTCATATATCATCACAATCGCCATGCTCTACCTTTAGGTTTTTCATTCAGTGTGAAACACAAACAAACCCATTGTTCAAATGACCATCAAATATCGAAAGCATCGGCATTTCGGGTCTTCCAACAACACAGCACGTAAAGGCCTTCGGCTTCATGCCTTCATGCCTCACCTTCAGGCCACTTTGGACAAATTAGCCCAGGTTTCATAATACAGCAGTATCTTTTTCGTTATAACAATAATAATAACTAGCCGAAACCCGTGGAACATCCACGGAAGGGAGGATGTGGTGAAAATGAATGGATTCGTAATAGAATCGGCATAGCACCACTCTGGGATTGTCCCCTCAGTGGACGGCTTGCTGTCGCCTTCGACTGTCCAATCAGCGGACGGCTTGCTTCGCCTTCACCCAGCAGACGCCAATACGATGGCGTCGTAAGATGGCGTCGTATCGGCAGTTAATCGGATGCTTTTGGGCCCCAACGTCGGCTAATTCAGATTTTTCGAGTATGCCTGTACTTGATAAACAAAGAGCGCGGTTCGTAGATCGTAAATCTATTAGTGCCGTGGGCATCGGGTCACTGGGTGCGGCGGAAAAGGGATATCAAAGTCGAGTCCTTACGGTATTATTATATAGACTAGCCGAAACCCGTGGAACATCCACGGAAGGGAGGATGTGGTGTATGGATAGAGTGTACCATTATGGATGGCATAGGGGAGCGCTCATGGGATCTTCTTCTTCCGTTGAGCTCCAATTTTTTCTCTTTAAGTTAAGTCCAATCAGTCCTCTCTGCTCGAAGTGCTCAGGCCATGCCTTCCCGCTCTCATACTTTTATTTCCATTTGGTGTAGAAAGAGATTGACATATCGTTTGTCTGTTTTCAGCTCGTTATCTTTAAGCTTCCTTACGTCTCGCCACCTGCTACACCTCTCTGAGTTACGAGGATTTATGCAACGTACCCTGAGTATCGCAACGTCACTCCATTTAACTTTATTAAAATGACGATAAAGACGTTTCCTTATATATCCTAAATTAAAATGTTCAAGGGAATAAAAAGACCATTTGGTTCACACCACTCGACTGTCCAATCAGCGGACGGCTCGCTTCGCCTTCGCCCAGCAGATGCCAATACGATGGCGTCGTAAGATGGTGTCGTATCGGCAGTTAATCGGATGCTTTTGGGCCCCAACGTCGGCTAATTCAGATTTTTCGAGTGTGGCTGTACGTGATAAACAAAGAGCGCGGTTCGTAGATCGTAAATCCATTAGTGCCGTGGGCATCGGGTCACTGGGTGCGGCGTAAAAGGGATAACAAAGTCGAGTCCTTACGCTATTATTATATAGCTAAAAAAAAAAAAAAAATTATATATAGATAATTATTATATCGATAATCGTAACATTATTAACATTAATAGAAATAATATAGTAAATATAATTGTAACACGGCAATCCCTTTGTCATGACTGCAAAGTTTGAAGCGGTGTATGGTTCATTGATGACTCAAAACAAATAGAATAAACCAGTGTCTCAGTGCAATGTCTTTATTGTCCCCCGTCGCACCACGGAGCGAAAGGGAGACTATGGTTTTCCCCTCCGTCCGTGTGTCCGTCCGTGTGTGCGGGCGTGTGTGCGTGCGTGCGTAAGCGAAGGACCGCATTCGAATTTGGTGTGTGGGTGCAACCCATGTCAAAATCCAAGATGGCCGCCGCCATGTATGTCTGATGCCATGTATGTCTGAACCTTGTGAGCGGAATGTCTTGAAAAATAAGCGAAGTACCAACTTCTAATCTGGTGTGTCGCTGTATCTAGGCATAAGGAAGAACCCGATTGAAAATTGGGTCGCCAAGTCAAAATCCAAGATGGCCGCCGCCATGTATGTCTGAGCCTTGTGAGCAGAATATCTTGGAAAAATAAGCAAAGTACCAACTTCTAATCTGGTGTGTGGGTGTATCGAGGCACAACGAAGAAGGCTGTTGAAAATTGGGTCGCCACGTCAAAATCCAAGATGGCCGCCACCATATATATGTCTGAACCTTGTGAGCGAAATATCTTGAAAAATAAGCGAAGTACCAACTCCTAATCTGGTGTGTGGGTGTATCGAGGCATAAGGAAGAACCCTATTGAAAATTGGATCGCCACGTCAAAATCCAAGATGGCCACCGCCATGTATGTCTGAACCTTGTGAGCGGAATATCTTGAAAAATAAGCGAAGTACCAACTCCTAATCTGGTGTGTGGGTGTATCTAGGCATAAGGAAGAACGCTATTGAAAATTGTGTCGCCACTTCAAAATCCAAGATGGCCGCCACCATATATATGTCTGAACCTTGTGAGCGAAATATCTTGAAAAATAAGCGATGTACCAACATCTAATCTGGTGTGTGGGTGTATCTAGGCATCAGGAAGAAACCTATTGAAAATTGGATTGCCACGTCAAAATCCAAGATGGCCACCGCCATGTATGTCTGAACCTTGTGAGCGGAATTTCTTGAAAAATAAGCGATGCACCAACTTCTAATCTGGTGTGTTGGTGTATCTAGACATAAGGAAGAACGTTATTGAAAATTGTGTCACCACGTCAAAATCCAAGATGGCCCCCTCCATGTATGTCTGAACCTTGTGAGCGAAATATCATATCACAGCATGTTTTCTGCGTCTTCCACTTTGTTTTCATGGTAACAGACAGCTTAGATACTTACAGTGATTCTAAATAATTTTACACTTACATTATTTGCTCCCCATGTCATATGATCCTCTTCAAGTGAAGTATCAAACAAGTCCGGCTGCACCGCTGGTGGACTTTTCGTCTTGCTTTCTTCTTTTCAAGAAACACTCGCCTCTCCAAATATCCACACTTGCACCCACTCACGTAACCACAGCACCGACGCTGGTAACTTGCAGCGATTCATGTATACCAGAGACCTGTGTGGCCTGAGAAACAACATGGAGAGAAAAAAGCAAAACCCATCAGAATTACCCTTTAGAACCCTGTAGAATGATCCTTTCGAACATTAGAACACTCTTGGATTCAAACCCAGGCTAAGGGGTGTTGCAAAATAAATGATACTTTTTTTTCTCCAAAGATGAAATGAAGTTTCAATCAGATGAAAATCCAGCCAAAGGCTTCATTTCATTCAAAAATTAAAAGCTCACTTTTAATATGCGTCAATATGTCCACCATTAGCTTCAGAAACCATTTGAAGTCGACTTATAAAAAATTTCACCGTATTCACGAACATTAGTTGCAAATATGACGGACACAACATGCAGGCAAAGTGCGCGACACGTCATGATGACGCAAGCAAAATTTGAATTAAAAAATCGCGGACATGTGGTCAATACAATCTGGGAGGGGAAAAGTATCATTTATTTTGCAACACCCTACAGACAGCTCACAGGTGAGTGTAGGAGCTTGGGACAATAAGGGGAAAGAAAGAAGTGTGGTTAAAAAAACAATGGTGATATTCATCCCCTCTTTACCACGTAACATTTCTTGGCTTCATTGGCAACTGTGTTTGAGGATAGTTGGACGGGTAGCACGGTGTAGTGGTGTTGTTTGCTGTCTGAATGTTGAAAACACAAAGTATGCAGTCTGATTTTCACCTGCCTGACTGCACTCTTATTCTGACATTGTTTCTTATTTGTGACATTTATTTAACGACACCTTTGCAAAATCTTTATTTTCTGCAGGAATGCTGAGCCTCAAGTGCAAAATGTATCTGTTGCTGAAGAGCTGCCAACTGGTGAGTTTTGAGAATTAATCTTCATAAAATATATTATTATCTCATTTACAGGTACAAGAAGAGACACCTGAAAATATTTGTTGTTGTTTTGTTTCTTTTTCAATTTGCCGGTGGTGGCTGCTTGTCCCTCATGACAGTGACACAAACAACTTCCTCTCACCACAGCAACCTTTCCCATGCATGCTCCAAACCAAATTGAGCATCACCTCAACCAATACAAAACAATACTGATTGGTAATATTAGTGGTGGAGGAGTAAGGCAAGGATTAAAATGGACAGACAAGATGATGGAATAGATGAGGAAGTTAAAGATCGAGCTGCTGGAAAAACATTTGAATGGCGTTCCCGAAGAGGCAACCTCTGGATCATAGATGGTACCAGATGATGGTGAGAAAGCAAATCAATTTCAATGAAAATGTAAAACGACATGATCAATGAGGTGGAGGAAACGCTGAAAGCAAGCAAGTAGTAGGTTTGGATTGGGAAGGATTAATGTTCCATAAATATTGTCATGTGGATGGCTCTATTAAGACAAAGCACCCACGGATGACAATCGAGCTTACTTTGAGGCGACGACCAAATACGGATTTCACTCGACAAGCACTGGAGGAAAAGAGAAGAAGAAGCGGCGAAGCTTTACCTGACACGACCCGCGCACAGTCTTCAACCCTACAGGAAATTAAACTCACGAACAAGGATTTTATATGTACAAAAATAAGACGGCTTTATTGCCGGACCCCGTGAACAAAGAGCACGATATCTAAAACCCATAATGAGCGCTTCTATATACAGACTTCTAACATGTACAGATGGGGAGGATATGAACGAAAATGCGTCGTTGTGTGTTCTGTGTGGTGTGAGCTTAGCTCTGTCTGGTTGAGGTGTGTCGGGGATCGTCAGGCTCGTTGGCGTCGTCCAGGCCCCAACCGTTCAAACCCGCCGCGGCACTGGTGTTGGCGGGAAGAAAAGCCACCGTCCACCGTTCATGCTCTACTCGGCCCCCACTGAGCCACTCATTCGCCCCGGCCTCGTCCGCTGGCGTGCCACCGGCCCTCTGCGCGACTCGAACGGGTCGCGTGCAGCTCGCTCCTCCGGCCGTGCCTGGCTCCGAGCGCAGTCGTCCGACGCAATTCAATCTTTCAATCCTGACAAATCTCACTCTCACTATGTCTCTCCAAAAAGACCGACTGGACAACCCTCCCATCTACTTTCTGAACAATCTTCTCCAAGAAGTTCTGTCGCTCAAGCTTTTGGGTCTCACGATCTGCCATGATCTTTCCTTGGGAAACCACATTTCAAATCTGGCCTCCAAAGCCAGTCGCCGACTGGGCATCCTCCGTTATGCGAAGGTCCTTCCTTGGCACACCTGAGCTCCTCACCACATACAAGGCTTTCATCCGCAGTTCAATGGAATACAGCTCTCCCCTCTGGGCTGTTGCTCCTGCCTCACACCTAGCTCTTCTTCACGCTGTTGAAACCAAAGTGTTCAGAATCATTGGAATGTCCCGCGATGAAGCTAACTCCGAGGGCCTTTCACTCACTCACCGCAGGCAGGTAGGTGGTCTTTCTATCTTCTACCGACTCCTATCCGGCCTAGCTCCCCCAGCTCTACCTGTGCTCTGTCCCCCAAATATTCCTGCTGGACACACAAGATCTGCCAGCAATCCTCTTCGGGTGAAACTGCCAAAATCAAGACTCTCTGCTCACCTTCACTCCTTCATTCCTCTTTTCTCCTGCCTCTGGAACAAACTCGCACACATTTGAACATGGTGATATTTAGCCCATTTATATTTTTGTTTGATATCTGTCACAATATCTGTTTGATGGTCATTTTGCCTGTTTTTCCAGGATCTTTTCTCCATCATGGTGAAGATAAGGTTGCTGTCAGCCCAAACTTTCATGGTTATTTTGCCCCTCATGTTGAATATGATGAGAGTACTTCCAATGATGAGAGTGCTGCCAGTGATGACTATGCAGAGTACAATGTGGGGCAGGTCGTGGTAAGCAGTACATTTCATTATCTTTTCCAATAATAGCTCGGTTTGCGTCAGGGTTGCATTCCTTGAAAGTGTGACGATGATCAAACGACGTAAATCAAAACAATTTGTATGCCTCCGCCGACGAAGTCGCTGGAGGCATTATGTTTTCAGGTTATCCGTCCGGAGGTCTGTCCGTCCATTTCACCATCCCATCCGTAAGTCCATGATAGGAATTCGTTACCGCGTTAACATTAGAAGGGCTGAAGGGATCTTTGTCATACTTGATGCAGGTATGTATAATGAGTTAAAGATGAACTGATTCGATTTTGGGGTCAAAGGGCAAAGATCAGAGGTCATGTTAGGTAAAACTCCTGTTACAGTGATAACTTGTGAACCAGTGATGTGATTCTGACCAAAGTTAGTACAAGTTTGTATTATGACGTAAAGGTGAACTTGTTTGATTTTGGCATCAAGAGGTCAAAGGGCAAAGTCTGTGATTGGTCTATAAGTTGAGAATGACTGAAGTGATCTAATTCAAACTTGGCACAGGTAGTATGTATAATGATGTAAAGATTAACCGATTAGATTTTTGGGTAAATAGGTCAGAGGTCATGTTAAGTAAAAATTATGTTGCTGCACCAACTCGTGAACCAGTAATGGGATTTTGAACAAACTTGGTATTATTATATTCGAGCAGAAGTACCCGGCATTGCCGGACGGTGGAGGGGAGGGACAAGGGGAGGGGAGGAGAGGGGGGAGGGAGGGGAGAAGAGGGGGGAGGGGAAGGAGGGGGAGGAGGGGGGAGGTGGGGTAAGGGTGGAAGGGGGAGGGTAAGGGAGAAAGGGGAGGGGGTAGGGTGTAGGGGGAGGGGAGGGGAGGGGGTAGGGTGTAGGGGGAGGAAATCCTTCCGATGCCCATTGTAGTCTTTATAATATTGTCGTGCGATTCCCTCAATTAACACTGAGACAACCACGGAAGGCTTAAAGCAAGCTTTAACTTCGAGGTGACTATCAAATGCGGATTTTCTATACGTGCAGAGAAAGAAAGGCAAGGGCAAGCTGCAGAGCGCTTATTGTCCCCCGTTGCACTGCGGAGCGAAAGGGGGACTATGGTTTTCCCCTCCGTCCGTGTGTCCGCCCGTCCGTCCATGCGTGCGTGCGTGCGTGCGTAAGCGAAGGACCGCATTCGAATTTGGTGTGTGGGTGCAACCCACGTCAAAATCCAAGATGGCCGCCACCATGTATGTCTGATGCCATGTATGTCTGAACCTTGTGAGCTGAATATCTTGAGAAATAAGCAAAGTACCAACTTCGAATCTGGTGTGTGGGTGTATCGAGGCACAAGGAAGAACGCTATTGAAAATTGGGTCGCCACGTCAAAATCCAAGATGGCCGCCGCCATGTTTCTCTGAACCTTGAGATGAATATCTTGAAAAATAAGCGAAGTACCAACTTCGAATTTGGTGTGTGGGTGCAACCCACGTCAAAATCCAAGATGGCCACCGCCATGTATGTCTGATGCCATGTATGTCTGAACCTTGTGAGCTGAATATCTTGAAAAATAAGCGAAGTACCAACTTCTAATTTGGTGTGTGGGTGTATCTCGGCATAAGGAAGAACGCTATTGAAAATTGGGTCGCCACGTCAAAATCCAAGATGGCCACCTTGCGTCTTCCACTTTGTCAACTCGCGTCACTTCACCGACGGGGGACCTAGGTGTAACGCTTGTTTGTACGATCCCACTGGGCAGTCTTCCAACCTGCAAAAAGTAACTCAATCGGGAACAGGTTTAAAATGTACAGAAAATAACGAACGTGTTTATTCAAAAAAATATCGGGAACAAGAAAATGCGACGTGAAACTAAAACAAAATTCCTATCGTGGAGCGCTGCCGCACCAGACTTAAACGCAGACAAAGTGATAGATAAAAAGAACTGGAAAATAATTGTGTTGAATTTAATTGTGAGGACTTAGCTCCGATCACTGGTAGGATCACTGGTGGGAATGATGATTCCCCCCACCATAGGTATTTGCTTTCTTCTTTGGAACTACACCCAATTTCGATGAAAATTGACCACAACCTTCGTCAACCGTGATGCATCAACGTTTGTTCACGGCATGAATGAATTAGGGTTGAAGGTGATGTACGGGGTGTTTGACCCCCTAAAATAGGTATTTGCGCTCTCCTCCGAAACTTCAAACGCAATTTTGTGAAGCTTGATCACAACTTTCATCACCCATGATGTACCAATGTTTGTTAAAAGCATTATATTAGAAAAATCAGGGTCGAAGCAGGTATATGGGTGGTTGGGTGGGGGCATTGCCCCCCTAAAAAGAGTTTTTTTTGTTTGTTTAAAGCCTTATGATTACGTTAGTATGATTCTACATGCTGCCCTTTCTTCTAGCAATTGTTAAATTTGTTTGAAATCGGTGTTACTGGTAAAAAATACCTTCAGTCAGTGAAGTATACTGCTTTATTCTACCAGGTGAGCACCCAGAGGTATTGCCCCTATTTTTAAAAGCAGCATTATATTCTCCACATAATCTCTATTTGAACATAGCACAATGTGTACACTTTAACAAAAAAATCATTGGTCATGATCGGCCCCTTCTGATTGGGGGCCTGGCACCGAGGCGCCATAGCAGCCATTGTAAACCCGGCCCTGGAGCTCCAAATATTCCCCGATATGTAGAATGTAGATCTACTGGTGCATGTGTGACAATTGGAATATAATTGAAATTCAGCATTGATTGCTTTTAAGACTATTTTCTATATCTGTATATTAACCACACCCCCAACTTTTAACTTTTTTGCTGATAAAAAGCACGGTTATTGTCCCCCGTCGCACCGCGGAGCGAAAGGGGGACTATGGTTTTCCCCTCTGTCCGTCCGTGCGGGCATGCGTGCATGCGTGCGTGCGTGCGCGAAGGACCGCATTCGAATTTGGTGTGTGGGTGCAACCCACGTCAAAATCCAAGATGGCCGCCACCATGTATGTCTGACGCCATGTATGTCTGAACCTTGTGAGCGGAATATCTTGAAAAATAAGCGAAGTACCAACTTCTAATCTGGTGTGTGGGTGTATCTAGGCATAAGGAAGAACGCTATTGAAAATTGGGTCGCCACGTCAAAATCCAATATGGCCGCCGCCATGTATGTCTGAACCTTGTGAGCGGAATATCTTGAAAAATAAACGAACTACTAACATCTGGTGTGTGGGTGTATCTACGCATAAGGAAGAAAGCTATTGAAAATTGGGTCGCCAGGTCAAAATCCAAGATGGCCGCCGCCATGTGTGTCTGAACCTTGTGAGGGGAATATCTTGAAAAATAAACGAACTACTAACTTCTAATCTGGTGTGTAGGTGTATCTAGGCATAAGGAAGAAGGCTATTGAAAATTGGGTCACCACGTCAAAATCCAAGGTGGCCGCCACCATATATATGTCTGAACCTTGTGAGCAAAATATCTTGAAAAATAAACGAGCTGCTAACATCTGACCTGGTGCGTGGGTGTATCTACGCATAAGGAAGAATGCTATTGAAAATTGGGTCGCCAGGTCAAAATCCAAGATGGCCACCGCCATGTATGTCTGAACCTTGTGAGGGGAATATCTTGAAAAATAAACGAACTACTAACTTCTAATCTGGTGTGTGGGTGTATCTACGCATAAGGGAGAACGCTATTGAAAATTGGGTCGCCACGTCAAAATCCAAGATGGCCGCCTTGCGTCTTCCACTTTGTCAACTCGCATCACTTCACCGACGGGGGACCGAGGCGTAACGCTTGTTACACCAGAAAATACAGTATTATGTGTCAATCAGTGCCAAAAAATCTCAATTTAATCCATTTTAAATTCAGGTTGTGACACCAAAAAATGTTTTTAAAAAGTCAAGTGTGTGAATACTTTCTGAAGGCACTGTATCAGGAATAAACAGCCTTGTCCTCGCTTTGCTCGCCTTAGGCCGAATAAAGCCACATATACTTAATATCCAATTATTTAGATGACGGGGTTTCTTTTTCAGTTGAGAAAAAACTTTTGTGTTGCACACCATAACTTATTTGATGAATGCAAATGTATTTTATGAGTTTCGAGTCAAACCTTGGTCGTTGCATCAGTGAGTGCTTGTTTGGAATGTGCTTGTTATGCAAATGTAAGTATTCGATTGCGACAAATGTATAGGATTCGGTCACAAATACATTTGTTTTGCTTCTTTGCAGATATCACATGACAAGACTGACTTCAATGTGGGAAGCAGTCCACCAACCTTTGCAAGGTAAACATTGGTTTCCCTTCTGACTGCGATGCTTCGGAAGGATCCACTGACTGTGGCGGTGAGGGATTGATAGTTTTGAACTGCAGTGTTTTATTTGCATGAACAAGAATGGAACACACATGCTGGGGTTACTGATCTCTTGTTATTGTGGATCAAAATGCAATTGCTCACCAGTGGAGGTTTTTCCTGATCGTGTTCATATTTGATTCCAACACATACATTGTTTTGCAGGAGATTTTGAACCACACGTGGTTCAAGGAAAATGGACTGTGATGGATTATTTCAGGTAACTGGCACTCCTTTTGTTCTGTTTTTACATCTTCCATTCTTATTATTCTCCGCAACATTGAGTCTCATGGAAAAGCATGGTGATGGAGAGCGTGAACTGATAATAGGGCAGCAGAGCAAATCTTGAACAAAATAAACATGAACTTCCGGTTCCAGGTCCGAGTGCATTTGACTTGAATCGTGCCATGTGTCTTTCCCGTTTATCAAAGCGAAGTGTTCGGGCCAGATCCGTTGTCTCTCCATGTTTGTAGCTCTGCCATGGTCGGTGGGTGCAGGTTATCTTGTTTCACTCCTGTCTGTCTATTTGTTTGTTTGTCTGTGAACAGGATATATCAGAGAGTTGTGGATGGATTCGGAGAAATTTGGTGGAGAGGTTGAGTGTGTGACAAGGATGAAATGATGAAATTTTGGTTAAGATTCGGATCTGAGATTTTTTTCAAAGTGATTTCTCACAATTGAGTGATAAGCTTGGGCTAAAACCGATATGTAGCAGAATTGATTCAAATTTGGTGAATATCCAAATCCCAATACGAGAATTTTTAAAGTTTAGTGATTTTTTTTTACCATTGAGTGATAACGGCGAAAACCGATATTTAGCATGATATTTTGGACGAGTTACAACAAAACTCGATGCATGATTTGTATGGGTGACAAGAACAAGCCAATTTGATTTGGCTTCACGTCTGGAATCGGATCCGGCCTATTGGTGGGATACAAAACATAAACTGCTGAACCTTTCAGAGATGTTGGCTCTTCCGAATGCCCATTATAGTCTTTATAATATTGTCGTGCGATTACCTCAATTAACACTGAGAGAACCATGGTAGGCTTAAAGCAAGCTTTAACTCCGAGGCAACTATCAAATGCGCATTTTCTATACGTGCAGAGAAAGAAAGGGAAGGGCAAGCTGAAGAGCGCTTACTTGTACGATCCCACTGGGCAGTCTTCCAACCTGCAAAAAGTAACTCAAACGGGAACAGGTTTAAAATGTACAGAAAATAATGAGTGTTTATTCAAAAAAATATCGGTGACAAGAAAACGCGACGTGAAACTAAAACAAAATACCTATCGTGGAGCGCTCCCGCACCAGACTTAAACACAGACAAAGTGATAGATAAAAAGAACTGGAAAATAATTGTGTTGGATTTAATTGTGAGGACTTAGCTCCGATCACTGGTAGGATCACTGGTGGGAATGATGATTCCCCCCACCATAGGTATTTGCTTTCTTCTTTGGAACTACACCCAATTTCGATGAAAATTGACCACAACCTTCGTCAACCGTGATGCATCAACGTTTGTTCACGGCATGAATGAATTAGGGTTGAAGGTGATGTGCGGGGTATTTGACCCCCTAAAATAGGTATTTGCGCTCTCCTCCGAAACTTCAAACGCAATTTTGTGAAGCTTGATCACAACTTTCATCACCCATGATGTACCAATGTTTGTTAAAAGCATTAGAAAAATCAGGGTCGAAGCAGGTATAAGGGGGGTGGTTGGGTGGGGGGCATTGCCCCCCAAAAAGATTTTGTTTTGTTTGTTTAAAGCCTTATGATTACGTTAGTATGATTCTACATGCTGCCCTTTCTTCTAGCAATTGTTAAATTTCTTTGAAATAGGTGTTACTGGTAAAAAATACCTTTAGTCAGTGAAGTATACTGCTTTATTCTACCAGGTGAGCACCCAGAGGTATTGCCCCTATTTTTAAAAGCAGCATTATATTCTACACATAATCTCTATTTAAACATAGCACAATGTGTACACTTTTTTTTTTAAATCATTGGTCATGATCGGCCCCTTCTGATTGGTGGCCTGGCACCGAGGCGCCATAGCAGCCATTGTAAACCCGGCCCTGGAGCTCCAAATATTCCCCGATATGTAGAATGTAGATCTACTGGTGCATGTGTGACAATTGGAATATAATTGAAATTCAGCATTGATTGCTTTTAAGACTTTTTTTCTATATCTGTATATTAAGCACACCCCCAACTTTTAACTTTTTTGCTGATAAAAAGCACGGTTATTGTCCCCCGTCGCACCGCGGAGCGAAAGGGGGACTATGGTTTTCCCCTCCGTCCGTCCGTCCGTGCGTGCATGCGTGCGTAAGCGAAGGACCGCATTCGAATTTGGTGTGTGGGTGCAACCCACGTCAAAATCCAAGATGGCTGCCGCAATGTATGTCCGCCGCCATGTATGTCTGAACCTTGTGAGCGGAATATCTTGAAAAATAAGCGAAGTACCAACTTCTAATCTGGTGTGTGGGTGTACCTAGGCATAAGGAAGAACCCTATTGAAAATTGGGTCGCCACGTCAAAATCCAAGATGGCCGCCACCATATATATGTCTGAACCTTGTGAGCGAAATATCTTGAAAAATAAACGAACTACTAACGTCTAATCTGGTGTGTGGGTGTATCTACGCATGAGGAAGAACGCTATTGAAAATTGGGTCGCCACGTCAAAATCCAATATGGCCACCGCCATGTATGTCTGAACCTTGTGAGCGGAATATCTTGAAAAATAAGCGAAGTACCAACTTCTAATCTGGTGTGTGGGTGTATCTAGGCATAAGGAAGAACGCTATTGAAAATTGGGTCGCCACGTCAAAATCCAAGATGGCCACCTTGCGTCTTCCACTTTGTAAACTCACATCACTTCACCGACGGGGGGACCTAGGCGTCATGCTTCTTTATTGAAAATTGGCCAATTTAAACAAGTCAATTAAAAAATCGCCGTGACCCACGAGTTACCACAACAACGGCCATCTAGCTATGGTAACAGCTTACACAAACAGCTCTCCCGGGCTTATTTCAACCCCGATTTTAATTTTGTTTTCAACTCCAGTCCTACCTGGGGCAGCTTCACACTGGAACACAACAATCCGCTTCGAACGAGATAAAATAATGATTGTAGGTAATAGGCCGTGGACTTGACTAGTCAATAAAATGGTTTTAAAATATTTTCTCACGATTACTCGGTTATTTTATGATGCATGAGGTTACAAGGGACATGTGAGTGTATAAACTATTAATGCATGCATAAATTATTCACAAATCATGAATAACAGGAGTGTTACGGGAGTTTGCAATCTGCTTGGTGTGTTGTAATTTTTGCAAAGTCTAAATATGTCTTGGTATTCCTCGTGCAACAGTTGTGCAGATTGCAGGTCAACAAAAGTGAGTCCGGGTCCGAAGTCGTGTGCCCCCCAAGGTTATTGTGTTCAAGGAATCTCCACCAATGCTGTGTATATATCGTTGTATGCTATCGTTCTGGTTGTTGAAAGAAATAAGGAGTTGTGGCAAGCCCTGCTGACACGAGTATGAAGGTGCAGGGTACAGGTAAGCTAAGGTAAGTTGGTGTAAAGTGTCCTCACACCCTCAGCTTCACTCAAATCTCGTTCCACTCTCACCTCTTTCTCTCCCCTCTTCCTCCCTCTCACCCCCACTCTCTCTCTCTCTCCCAATTGGGGACAACCCCCCAAAATAAGACACCCCAAACAATGTGGGTACAAAGACCTCTCAATGGTGTAGTCCGACTTGTTTAATTATTTCTTACAACAAACTGACACACATTCGGTCAGCCTGTGGGGCTGTAAGTTATCATTGGGGGACCAAACAATTCTGAGTACTCCCATCTATAATTATGCCCACAGGAGCTCATGGTAAGTCTCTCCTCAATGAGAGGTGGGGTTGGGTTAGTTAACAAAATAATGGTAAATACTGTATGTCCAAGGTTTAGCCCAAGTTAAACGAAGTAAACTTCGTCGAAATTAAATTTATTTCCTCCGTCAACCCACTTCTAGGCAGTACGAGGTTAACACTACTTCCCCAATAAATTAACCAAGCTGTCTTCCCCAAATAGCGTGGGTACAAAGACCTTGAGGAAGGTAATCCGATTTATTGGATTATTTCCTACAAACTAACCGACTTGCATTGGTCAAGCCTGTGAGGTAACCATAGGGCTGGCTATAAGTTATCATTGGGGGATCAAATTACTTAGAAGACTCCCAACTACAATGAATGCCCACGGGAGCGAGTGGTAGGTCTCTCCTCTCGGGAGAGGTGGGGTTGGGTTAGTTGACAAAATAATTGCAAGTACTGTCGGGATAAGATCAAGGCAGAGTTTAACAAAGTAAACTCAGTCGAAATTAAATTGATTCCCTCCATCAACCCATTTCTCGGTTGTCTGAGGTTAACACTACCTCCCGAAGAAATTAACTAAGTTATCTTCCCCAAATACCATGGGTCTAAGATGTGTAGTGTTGGGGGCTCTGAAGGGATATAAGGGGTGGAAAGGGTCAAAAGGAGTCTGAGGGGTGTAAGGGGTGCAAGAGGTCTAAAGAGGTCTAAGGGGTTTAAAGGATCCAAGGAGAGTAAAGGGTATAAAGAGGTATAAGGGGTGTAAAGGGGTCTAAAGGTGTTCTCAGGGGTGTTTAGGGATCTAAGGGGGTGTAAAAGGTTGAAAGAGGTCTCAGTGGTTTAAAGGATCCAAGGAGAGTAAAGGGTATAAAGAGGTATAAGGGGTGTAAAGGTGTTTTAAGGGGTGTATAGGGATCTAAGGGGGTGTAAAGGGTCGAAAGAGGTCTAAGGGGTTTAAAGGATCCAAGGAGAGTAAAGGGTATAAAGAGGTATAAGGGGTGTAAAGGGGTCTAAAGGTGTTCTCAGGGGTGTTTAGGGATCTAAGGGGGTGTAAAATGTCGAAAGAGGTCTCAGGGGTTTAAAGGGTCTAAGTTGTGTCGTGTAAGGGGTTTAAAGGGGGTCTGTCCCACCCCTCGCTCTCTTCCTCCCCCGTGGTCTCTCTCTCTCCCACCCATCTCAAGCCAATGATGCCTTTGTCACCCCTGTGTGAAGTGGGGCCATCGCCGTGAAATATAAAACACACAGGAAACGGTGCAATGTGCTGAGGCGCGGCGGTGATGGTCATGGTCATGGTTAACCCTCGGCCAGGCAAAGATCCCCGGAGGGTTAAACAGCACGGTGAAGTTTGCATGGCAGTTGTGAATGTTGCTCTGGTGGGGATGGTCTTTCATGTCGCAGTTATTCTTTCATGTAGCACGATGCCACGTTTCTTCCTCGGTGTCGATATTGTATGGTCAGGATTCACCTGTCTATCGGCCGCACTCAATTTGTGATGTGTGCTATCGTTCGAGCCCATAAGGCCAAGGTCCACTGCGTGTGTGAACTGATCTCTTGATCTGATCACTGATGAGTGAAAACTCATCTCTTCCCTCACTCCTACTTATTAATATTAACAGGACCATCATCCACCCTTGCATCTTGCTCACCTTTCCCATCGTTCTGCAAAAATGCCTCCTGACAATATGTACCGAAAATTCACTTAATCTTACCTTTGTCCTTGATGGCTGTGAATGACACTCGAGGATCTTGATGAGGTCCCATTCACCAAGGTTGAGAAGCATTCAGCCGCCGGAAATTCTTCCCCAGCACCACAAGCCTTCCCTTCACTCCAAGACAATCCCACACATCTCCATTTTAAATGGCCTTGTTCCACAGTTCACAACTTCAAACCACACCGTACCTCTCTTTGTCCATATGTCTTCACCTTCACATTGTACACATCAATGCATAAAGTTTCCTTTAAAAAAAACTCAATTTCCACCTCTGCCAGTTCATTGTGCGTCATGCAACAATCATTCATACATATCTAGCAATATGTACCAATAAAATAACAACATGTATGATCCTTTCTGTCCAATGAGACGTATGTTCGTGGATCGTTACCCACTTCATATGCCTTATTGAAGACTACCTAACTACCTCTACAGTTTAGAATCATACATATATTTATCCTTGTGCGGGTTTTCCCAGTATCTGTCAATACAATATTTATTTAAATACCTCCAAGCTTATCAGCCAGAACTATTGGGAAAAAAAAAAAAAAACCCACTTCACCAACCATTTACGGCTGTTGTCCTTCAGTTTATGAGACAGCCAGCCGGTGAGTGAAATTTTTTATTTCCTTCTCAATTTAACCCTGTAGTTCCAAGAATGGTACGTTCAACAATCCATTGTGACAAAAAAATTCATTCAAATTATAATACCCTGAAAGTCCAGAAAGCCTGTGATATCATCTATACCCTATTCCCTTCAGTTCGGCCATTTAATCATGATTCTAAATATGAGTGTCTCTTAATAATTCCAAGATGTTATTATTTATCTGAAGAAAAACTGTTATCACACCTTTTCCCATTCAATAACATTAAACATCCACTTTTCATATTCGTGAAGGTACTGCATAAAGTCTTGGATTTGGGAGGGGGTTGGTAGTGAAAATTGAGAGAAGGGGAGAGAAAAGGGTGGGGAGAGGGACTCGAAAGAAAGAAGAGGGAGAAAAGGAAGGTAGGAATGGAGGGAGGGAGGAAGGGGAATAGAGGGATTGGGAAGGTAGTATGGGGAAGGAAGGGGGCAAATAGGAAAAGAAACAGAGAGAGAGAGAGAGACAGAGAGATCATACAGTTTGACCCCTCCCTCATCGGAGTGAGTTGCCATGACTAATTTATAGCACTTGTGAGGACTTCTTCTTTTTTAATAAAAAAGGTTAAAAAATAAATACAAATCAAACATTTAAACAGCCTTGGACGTGCACCTTGACCCCACGGCCAAGGCACACCATCCATCAAGACTGTCCCATGAGCATACACATGCACCTCAACCATCCCTTCCCACGCCTCCTCCCCCCAAGCCCTCTCCCTCCCACACATCTCCCTGCTCTCAAATGTTGTGTTTGTGTGCTTCCCCTTCTCTCCCCATCTTGTCTTCCGCTCCCTCTTTTTATATATTTTGTTTGTCTGGTTGATTTGTTTGTGAAATAAATGTTAGCTCTTTCACGAGCCTCGATTCAGTATACAAAAAAAAAGAAGACAAAAAAGGCTGAAGCACATGGTCAATCAGAACACATGCATCCTGATCCCGAAGGGTCATACGATTGGACCTCTCCTCCATAGGAGTGAGACCCCACGCCAGTCGTACCGGAGGACTCAGATTTACAGTAACTTTTTCCCCCTTTTAATCGCAGGACTTTATCTTCGATACTCCAGCTTTTGTTTCCGGTCATCATTTTGTTTTTACCTAAATTTTATGCACATATTGAACATTATGCAAATTGCATACTACAGATCTGACCCAAGACATTTCGTTTAATATTCTGACTTAGTTGCTTATAAAATTCCACCATTCGTTCCTATTTTTCAACGAATTGCAGTGAATATATACACAAAGAATTAAGTTAAGCACCCCCCCCGTTTTTTTACAACCTCGCACATTACAAGTTTGTTGTCGTCAAAACAGTGTAATATACCCATGATATTGCTATATTTTCTGGAGAAGTGATATTATGGTCACATAAAAACATAACAATCATGCCGTTTTCAATATTTTATTCTGAATAATTTAAGGTGAAATTTTTTGGGAATTTTAGGCATATTTTCACCTCAATTTAAGTATGGAGCTATAGGTCCATCACGGACAGTGTGGATGACGTTTATGTTTTCTAACGTACAGTCATTGTTCTGAGAAGACCTCTAGCGATCTTTGCGTCAATAACGTGTGTAGGACCCACGTGATCGGATCACTGACTCAACCAATCACTTTTTTTCACTTTGATCACTCAATTTCATCAATGGATAATTGCTAATGTCATACCAATCATTATTTGATCTCACATACCTTAGAATATATGCCAATGTATACATATACACAAAGAATATATATTAGGGGGTGCTTACCTTAATTCGTTGTGTAGGGGTGCTTAACTTAATTCTTTGTGTATACATGCGACACATATCAAACAAACTTCTCCAGCGTGATGACATGAATCGAACTCGATGACGTTCCTACGCAAATTACAATACCGGATAAAACCACCTTTAGAGGCCATTTTTCCCCGCAAAGCGGGGGTTGGCCTTTTTCGGGAACCGTGGTTGTTGTTGTTTTTTGGGTCCCCTTTTGAAGCAATGTTTTACGGCCGGATGCCCTTCCTGACGCCAACCCTTTTTGCCGCCTTTAACGACAAACAGGGAATTACCAGTGAACTGGTACTCAATTAGCCGACCTCGGAAGGACGACAGGCTGAGTCAACCCCCCTGGCGTTAATTCAGCGATCGACCAGGATTCGAACCCAGGATCCTAGGATCCTAAGCCGGCACCCTAGCCACTAGCCCAACACCAAATTACAATACCAGATGTGCGATACAAACCCATTCCTTGAACTCACTACGTCACCAAGTCACGTGCGCTCAACACTGAGCATGCAGTGATCGCACACGATTGGGTTAAACTTGATTGGCCAAACGAACACCATTGAAACCTATGTTGGCATCAATGGATGGCTACGTTAGCTACCTGACAGGAGTAGTACCTTGTCAGTGGACTCACTCCTATTGAGAGGAGTGGTCCAATTGTATGACCATGCATTGTGGCCCTTCGGGGTCAGGATGCATGTGTTTGAATGACCATGTGCTTCAGCCTTTGGGTTGAGGTGCATGTGTAATGTTATTGGGACAGCCTTGATAGACGTTGTGCCTTGGCCATGGGGTCAAGGTGCACGTCCAAGGCTGTTCAAATGTTTGATATTTTACCTTTTTTCATCGTAAAAAAAGGCAGGCCTTAGCTCTGGCCTCATAAGAGCCTTTGGGTTGAGGTGCATGTGTAATGTTATTAGGACAGCCTTGATAGACGGTGTGCCTTGGCCATGGGGTCAAGGTGCACATCCAAGGCTGTTCAAATGTTTGATTTTTTACCTTTTTTATTTTAAAAAAAGGCAGGCCTCAATGCTGGCCTCATAAGCACCATTGAAAAGCTAACCTTGTTCAAGTCTACCTTCTTACATACATGTCGATCTACCTATACCACTGGCGGATCCGACTCAAATGCACACAAAGGCGCCACGTCTCGAACATCAGGATAGCTATTAAAATCGAAGGTTATCTCGTGTCTGACACAGACAGAGACATCCGCCCTCCCATTTGTGCACCATTATCCGGTGTCCAGGATCCCTCAGTTATGATTTTGGGTTCATGCCTGCATATATGATCATACAGTATGCTTGCGCAGTACAGTGCACCCTGTTTACAATAAAGTCGGGTCGACCGTGAGGAGTCACAGCCCCCGGGGCATTTCTGCAGTTGCATTTTGAACGAACTTCACATCTGTATTGTTAAACTGTGTCCCATGTTCGCACACCACACGCGGAGAAACTGCCTCGGGCGGCGGTCGCTTCTATACCCACACGCGCACAGCACGAAGTTTCCATGTACGTCCCAGATCGATAGCTCCCCAGTACTTATTTGCATCAGTGATAGACGCTTCGTTTCAGCCACTCGTCCCTCTAAGTGTGACAACGCAAACAGACCGACCGTTATCGCAACGATCGTCGTTTGACTCGATGTGCCTCTTTTTTTTTTTTTTTGGTATCCAAGATCGAGGCTCTTGTAAGAGCTAACATCAATTACAAAAAAAAAAACGGACACACAAAACATACAATAAAGGGAGCAGGAGACAAGATAGGGAGAGAGAGGGAAGCACACAAGTACATCATTTGAGAGCAGGGAAAACGGGAGATCTGTGGGAGGGAGAGGGCTTGGGGGGAGGAGGCGTGGGAAGGGGGTGGGGGTGTGAGAGGTATAAAACACATGGACACTGCTAGAACTTCCAGGAAAGAAAGAAGTCGGGATTTCAAAAAAAAGTGGATCTGGGGTGAATTAACGGGAATAGAAGAGATCAAGGTTTTGGATGGAGGAAGATAAGAGATGGTGGTGAATAGCTGTTTTAAAGACCTGGAGGGAGGAGTTGGATTGAATAGAGTGATGGACTTTGTTCCACAGGCAGGAATAAAGAGGACTGAAGGAGTGAAGGTGAGCAGAGAGTCTTGATTTTGGCAATTTCACCAGAAGAGGGTTATTGGCAGATCTTGTGCGACCTGCAGGAATATTTGGGGGGGACAGAGCACAGACAGAGCTGGGGGAGCAAGGCCGGATAGGAGTCGATGGAAGACAGAAAGACCACCTACCTGCCTGCGGTGAGTGAGTGAAAGGCCCTCGCAGGTAGCTTCATCGCAGGAGATTCCAATGATTCTGAAAGCTTTGGTTTCAACAGCGTGAAGCCGAGCTAGGTGTGAGGCAGGAGCACCAGCCCAGAGGGGAGAACAGTATTCCATTGAGCTGCGGATGAAAGCCTTGTGTGTGGTGAGGAGCTCAGGTGTGCCAAGGAAGGACTTCACACGATGGAGGATGCCCAGTCGGCAACTGGCTTTGGAGGGCAGATTGGAAATGTGGTTTTCCCAGGAAAGATCATGGCAGATAGTGAGAACCAAAAGCTTGAGTGGCAGAACTTCTTGGAGAGGATTGTTCACAAAGTAGATGGGATGCTTGTCCAGTCGGTCTTTTTCGAGAGACATAGTAAGAGTGTGAGATTTGTCAGGATTGAAAGACATGTTCCACTTGTTTGACCAGTCTGTGATTTTGTCCAGGTCTGCAGAGAGTGAGGAGGCTGCCTAGGACGATGACTGCACTACACTGAGCTGGCCATCTGATGATACACGAAAGAAGAAGAAGAAGAGGAGGCTGCAGACTGCCGATCTGAGGGATAAGGAAGAGAGCGGCACAGAGTGGAGTCATCAGCAAACAGACAGGATTTTCCAGAACACTGCCTTGGGGAACTCCAGCCTCAACATGAAGGGGAGATGAGAGAAACCCATTCACGGCCACACATTGACTACGACTAGAGAGGAAGTCCGCAAGCCATGCGTGGAGATTTCCATGGATACCATAGGAGGAGGGTTTGGTGAGCAGAGCGGGGTGCCAAACCGTATCGAAGGCATGTGATATGTCAAGGGAGACAGCTCTCATTTCCTGTTTAGCATTGAGGACCTCCACCCATTGTTGAGACAGCAGAAGCAGCATTGCTAGAGTAGAGTGACCTGGTGTGAAACCAAATTGATGATCAGAGATCAAGCCATTGGAGAAGAGGAAAGATTTGATATCCGAAGCAATGATGGATGGATTCCATGACTTTGCTGATAATTGGGAGAAGGCTGATTGGTCTTTATTTGTAAGGATCTGTTTTTGCACATTTTTTGTGTAAAGCGGTGATGTTGGCTGATTTCCAAGCTGATGGCAGATGACCTTGAGCAAAATAGAGGGTGAAGAGAACAGAGAGGGGAAGTGAAAGAGTGGCAGAGCAGGATTTTAGAACCCGTGGGCTGATGCCGTCTGGTCCAGTTGCAGAATCACATTTGAGGATTGACAGAAACTTCTCCACCTTGTCATGAGAGATGGACACAGAGTGCAGGAGCAGCTGGGTACGACTGGGTACGGTGGGTACAGAGAGGGATGGGTTTGGGACACAAGATTTTGAGGCAAACACAGAGTTGAGGCATTCAGCTTTTTCAGATGCGGAGTCAGTTGTGTAGCCGTTTGAGGTAAGGGAGAGGATGGAAGGGGAACAAACACCAGAAAGAGATTTGACCACATGCCACCAGGATTTGGAAGAGGGAGACAGGTTTGAGAGTTCAGTCTTGAGAAAAAAAAAAAAAAACCACCTTTAGAGGCCATTTTTCCCCGCAAAGCGGGGGTTGGCCTTTTTCGGGAACCGTGGTTGTTGTTGTTTTTCGGTCCCCTATTTGAAGCAATGTTTTACGGCCGGATGCCCTTCCTGACGCCAACCCTTTTTGCCG
Organism: Myxine glutinosa; assembly: GCF_964187855.1. NCBI lineage: Eukaryota > Metazoa > Chordata > Myxini > Myxiniformes > Myxinidae > Myxine > Myxine glutinosa. Next base: position 26,811,404 of record NC_136266.1, on the reverse strand, counting down.
CCTTTAACGGCAAACAGGGAATTACCAGTGAACTGGTACTCAATTAGCCGACCTCGGAAGGATGACAGGCTGAGTCAACCCCCCTGGCGTTAATTCAGCGATCGACCGGGATTCGAACCCAGGATCCTAGGATCCTAAGCCGGCACCCTAGCCGCTAGCCCAACACCAGGGTTAGTCTTGAGAATGGAGAGATATTGCTTCCTGGCTCTCCTGAGGGTGGACACACACTTGTTTCGGGCTTTGTGAAGGGAAATGAGATTTTGGATTTGCCTTTTGATTTTGCAAATCCAAAGTCCATTGGTGAAGGCAAGTTGTTTCAGGGCAACTGCCTCACCACACGATTCCATATACCATGGACAGGAGGAAGGGTATGACAACTGAAGACGAGATGGGATAAATTTGTGCATGAGAGAGCAATTTACTTTGGAAGAATTCCCAGGATGAGTTGATGTCAGAGGCAGTAGAGATGGGAGACCAGTCCAGATGATTGATGGCTGCTTGAAGACCGTGCCAGTTGGCCTGAGTGAAATGCCAGACTCGTCGACGCTGAGGAGGCTCTCTGAGAATGGCCAGAGAGATGTCCACTTTAACAAGCACATGATCAGATGAACCCATTGGAGCAGAAGAAGAACAGCAGACATTTGCAGGGAAGTTAGTCATAACCAAGTCTAGAAGAGATGATGTACCGTTGACTGAGATCTGGGTCAGGTAATTGACAGATTATGTCAGTCCCAATGAGTTGTAGCAGTCCTTTGTTGAGGTGCCATGGCTGGTGAGAGAGGTATCTACACCCAGCCAGCTGGCATGGTGACAATTGAAGTCGCCACATATGAGGAAAAGAGAGTTGGGATGAATGGATAGAAGTTGGTCCATGTTGTTAGACAGCGAGATGTAAATGGCGATGAATGGATGTAAATCTGCATATGTCGATCCGCGAATTCACGTTTAGAAAGTAGAAACCATCATGGCATTTCGTCATTCACTTGAACTCGATATCTATTTTTTCATTCCAAACAGCACAACTCCAATCACAAAGTAAATAACATTAATATAAAAATAAACTTTTAACAACATTGGTGATGGAAACAAATATTTAAATCCTGATGTGAATTTCCGTATGGTTGGGTGAATACAATTACGAATTCAAAATCGTAATTGTATTCACTCAATTCCAATCATCAATTGATACTTTAACAAAACGATTAACGTTTAAGGATTTAACATTACAATTGAATGACGGTTGTATTGGGATATATCAAACCCGCGCATTGCCGTCATCTGTCCACCTTCGCATTCGTGGCAGGTTCATAATTGTCATAAAAATCGAAACAGTATTTGTAGAATTTCAATAAAAGCCACATCACTGTTCATATCGGTAAATGTTATTCCATCATGTTTGGAAAATTGGAAAACTTGGAAAATTTGGAAAAACAATATAGCCTATTTTACTCCAGGTTGTCCCAGGATTACCCACCCAAAATTTCGTTGCGATCGGTTCAGCCGTTTTTGCGGTACCTGCGAACGGACGGACATTTGGTGAATTATAGTAAGATGGTATATCATATCAATCCACGTGAAATGGATTTTGCATTGAGAAAATATATCTAAAATCCGCATTTGTCTACTTTAATATAAAAGTGGTTGCAACATCAACTAATGGATTATGGGTGTCCAGGGATATATATTTTTTTTAAATGCAAATTGCCCCAAACACGGCAGGAAGCCACTCGAGGGAAGGGGCTGCAGGAAAGTTAGATAAAGTTAAAGCAAAACAAGTAGAACTAGAATGGCACTCAGTAGAGAGCATATATCTCCACCAGACTGAATAGTTTACATTTTGTATCCCACTGATAGGCCAGATCTGGATCCGGACATGAATCAAAATTGAATCGGCTTGTTCTTGTCACCTAACCAACTCATCCACAACTTTTTGAGATATCCTGTTCACAGACAAACAGACAGACAGGGATGAAAACATAACCCCCTACCACCAAAGGTGGGAGAAGAGATAAATAAAATAAAAGGTTAATAAAAATTTATTAATAAAATAAAAGAGGACAGAAGTAATAAAATAAAAAGAGGAAAAGAAGGGGAATAAAACATGTCCAAGACACAACCATAGAAGTACCAAAACACATTCACAAAAGAGGTAATAGCAATGCGAAGTCTCACTGAGATGGGCGGCCATCTTGAAATCCAAGACAAATAATAAAATTAAATAAAGTTAGTTCAACGACAAAAGTGTGGTGAAATGGGATGAAACTTGAAAGGTATAGAGAGCAGGAATTTATATTTCTCTTAAAGCTGAGTAGACCATCGGATGATGGGAATCACGTTACAGGAAGTGAATTCCAAAATATGAGAGCATGAGGGGGGAAAAAAACAACTTTGCATCACACTTCGTTCGATACTTTGGATCAGATACAGTGTATGGATGCGCAGAGATGGCAAACAGAGTCCTGCGTTCAAACACTCGTCCAGAAGGAACCAAGTTAGAAAGGCCGGCGGGGCATTTCCTATGAAATATCTGTTGAACAACTCAAGAGTGGCTGTCCTACGGTTCTCCACACCAACCAAGTTAACTAAGCGTTTCTGTAGCCTATCAAGTAAGGGCACGTGGCAGGCTGGGGCGGTGGCAACAGTACTCCATGAAGGGATGTATAGTTGTCTTGTACAAGTACAAGACAGCATCAGGTGGTAAATACCTGTGCTTGCCATAGGAGATGATTGAGATATTTGGTCCTCAAGTACCACTTTCATCTCGCGATTTGTAAGGAGAGCTGAAATGATTGAATGCATACACCATATGACTGACGTTTGGGTAGCATTCCCTAGTGCCACACCTTGTAAATGGCCTTCAATATATCAAAAACAACTAATGGAGCTTCACCCTTGTTGAGATCCAATGCCCTCTTGAAATGACAAGTAATGAAGGTCACCAACCAGTAGAGCGAAAATGGAAAAATCTCTATACCGTCAATGAGAAGTTCATCGTCCTCCAAGTGGCTGAGAAGTGTTGATTGATGTGTTATTCAAATACCTTACTTATTACAGGAAGCAGGCTGATGGGCGATAGTTACTTGGCTCAGAATGCTCACCGGCACCCATGAAAACAGGGACAACAGAAGCCACCTTCCAGGATGAAGGGAGCACCGACACAGACAAGCACAGGTTGAAGAGCTTGGCAAGAATCGATGACAGTTCAGGACAGCACATCTTCAACACAATAACAGGGATTCCATCAGGACCAGTCGCTTTTGAGGCATCTAGGGTATGAATAATTATGGCAAACTTCTTAGGAGTGATGAAGGGAACTGGAATATCAGTCTGTACAAGATGGATTAATTAGGAAGAGGATTTCCATGATCATTGAGGATTGAATTAGAAGCAAAGTGATCTGCAGAGGTTAGCCCTTTGGTATACATATTGTCATAGTTTAGTGAAAAACAATTGGCATTAAAATATATGTACGTAACTATATATGCGTAAATAGTAGTATTTTATTCATAAAAAGGGGATGTTCTCCTTATTGTATTTTGTTATACTTTTGATATTTTGTTAAGGGATGTCGTGGTAACATAACGGAAGTGTGGCCTGGCCCTAATTTACCCAATCAACTCCTGGACTACAAGAATGTTTTAATGTCTTCCAGGCCTTTTTTTATTTTGATTTTATGGGATATTTCCTGCCACAAAGCCAGAAGGCTTAGACCTTTATTGTCACCGTCAGAAAATGCAGCATCTTTGTGGATAAAACTTATTGCCTAATTAAAAAGAGGTGCAAAGGTGCTTGACCTTTTCTCCTGCCCCTCCTCTTTCCTCTCTCTCTCTCATTCTCTTCTCTCTCTCCAACCTCTTTCTCTCCAACCTCTCTCTCTCCAACCTCTCTCTTTCCAACCTCTCTCTCTCCAACCTCTCTCTTTCTCTCCAACCTCTCTCTTTCTCTCCAACCTCTCTCTCTCCAACCTCTCTCTCTCTCTCCAACCTCTCTCTCTCTCTCCAACCTCTCTCTCTCTCTCCAACCTCTCTCTCTCTCCAACCTCTCTCTCTCTCCAACCTCTCTCTCTCCAACTTCTCTCTCTCTCTCCAACCTCTTTCTCTCCTGCCCCTCCTCTTTCCTCTCTCTCTCCAACCTCTCTCTTTCCAACCTCTCTTTCTCTCCAACCTCTCTTTCTCTCCAACCTCTCTTTCTCTCCAACCTCTCTTTCTCTCCAACCTCTCTTTCTCTCCAACCTCTCTTTCTCTCCAACCTCTGTCTCTCCAACCTCTGTCTCTCCAACCTCTGTCTCTCCAACCTCTCTCTCTCCAACCTCTCTCTCTCTCCAACCTCTCTCTCTCCAACCTCTCTCTCTCTCCAATCTCTCTCTCTCTCTCTCTCTCTCTCTCTCTATCACTCTATCTCTCTCTCTCCTATCACTCTCCCCACCCTGTCTCTCCTCCCCCCCCCCCTCTTTCTCTCTCTCCCCCTCTCTCTCTCGCACACCTATCACTCTCCCCCTCCTCTCTCTCACCCCCCCCTCCTCTCTCTCTCTCCCCCTCTCTCTCTTTCCCACCCCACTCTCCCCCCACCCCCACCCCTCTCTCTTAGTATTCTAGTCAGCGAAGCGATGCATGATATTGGGCAGTACTGAATATGTAGATGGCCCTTGTTCGAATAATTTAAATGAAAACATTTCTCTTGCTCTTCTAATGGTCATCATAATGCGCTCGAACCAGATTATTCTGCAATTACAATTACCGGGCTCAACAAGATTGGTTTACACTCGCATGTGGTCTGGGTTTGGAAACATGGGATTAAAGGGAAGTTTAAAGGTCACGCTCTCCTGAGGCTGCAGGTGCTCGAGGTGGTTGGAGACAACTTCATCACCACCAAATGATTCTTTATTATTGCAACAGCTTTCCTTTCTTGTTGCTATTATATCACAGGCCGGACAGGTCAGAAACCACAACAGAATGTTGAATAATCGTGCCTCGTCCCAGGAATACTCATTGCATAGGAATCGTCAGTTTGAATCAAAATTACATTTTATTATAATGTTTATATTGTCACGTGTATTCAGGTAAACTAAAATCCTTCAAGATGACAAGGTGGTGAAATTAACAACAATACCAAACTAATGTTATATGGTTTTTATTTTTAATTTTGATTGAAGGATCGTGGTCTCGCGAGGATGTAAATCAGATGAAGAACAACAACATGAGAAAACTAGAACGAAACTCGGTAGAGAGCATTCCTCCACCAGGCTTGACAGTTTACGTTTTGTATCCCAATAATAGGCCGGATCTGGATTCTGACCTGAACCAAACTCTCATCAGCTTGTTATTGTCACATACCAATCTCATCCACCAAGTTTTGTCCAAATCCGTCCATAACCTTTTGAGATATCCTGATTTGAGATACGACTCGCCACTTCGGTTAAAGGGAATCTCCAACCTCGACACCACGACAAATCACCAGTCTTGCTGAGGTGATGAATCAGCTTTTATTCACCAATCGCAATCATGCCGCACGAGGCAAAACCATAGCCAATCTCAACCCAACCCCTGCACGATAACCCCGTGCCAGCCCTCACCAGTGGGTGTAATACACATCGTGGCGTGACCTCTTCTTACCCCTCTACATCCTTTCATTGTTGTACTCGTACCTTTAAGACAGTTCTCGAGGTTATACATGTAGAAAACAGGTGAGAGTAACTGGCTACTAACATTGATGGCTGAGTACAATAAAGGTAATGATCACCTACAATGTTGGAGGTCATGGATATTATGGACCACTGTATTGAGCGCACAGGGTCAACAAAACCCTTTACAGGTAAAACATTGAAAAACAAAACCCACTATAAACCAGGGATAAAGCACAAATAACAAATGAATAAGCAAAACATTTGGCAAATTACAATCTCACATACAGTCAACACTTCAAAGAAATGTACCAATTAGTCATGTATCTGCAAGTCTATTACAAGGTTTTTCCTCCGCTCCAACCTCAGGGACTATTCTGCTCCATTACAGGACTTAGGCAAGTACTATGACCATCATATGACGATCCTAAGCATCCAAAATATAATCCTTCAAGTACTTGGGCTGGTATCGTGGACGGCTGGAGCGTCCTGGTGCACAGTCGCTTGGAGACATTGTTGGATGATCCACACTGGTGTCACCGATGGCCTCAACAGATTGGGAGTGATCTGGTTGACGGGTGTTAAGCTTTGGGGGTGTAACGGAGATGTGATCCGGTGCTTGGCTGATAGGGATTGGTAAGGATTCAGAACTGTCAGCAGGTGTGGACAGCTCATCGGGGATATATGGGGGGTCTGGTGGTTTTGATGTTGGTTGGAGGCACACATCTTCAGTGTACAGAGAACAACCATGTACCCTATTGCGAGGAAGTGCGGGCATATCTTCCCAATAGTTGGATACCTTGTAGCATTCTGATTTTTTGACCCGATACGCTGCACTCCTCAATGGGGATCCGACAAACATACGTATGTTAGACCAGGTTCCATCGATGGCCGAAACGAGGTGGCGGTTTCTTGCGCATGACTTGTTGCGGTCAGAGTACAGATGGGCTAAATCACCAACTTCCACCAACGTGTTGGGCTTGACAGACCCCTTGGGCGCCTTGGCCTTCTCACTAAATGGGTGGTTTGTCGAACAAAGCTGGTGTTGGGTTTCTATCATTTGCAGGTCAGAGAACGGGATTTGTTGATTGGTGAACTGATCCCGCTGGCACCACATCTCACAGGCTGAGAGGCCCCGTGCATGAATTGCTGAATTCAGACTGGCAGTGCCCAGTGCGAGGGCGAGTCGGTTTACTGGTCCTCCCATAGGCTGCTGTTGTAAAAGTTCATCCTCAAGTTCACGAACTGCCTTCTCAGCGACGGGATTCTTGTTGGGATTTTTAATGTGACCAATCTCAATGCACATGTGATGACGTTTAAGAAGCTCGTCATGAACCAAATGTGTAAAGCCGGGGGCCGGATCGGTGCGGATGACAGCAGATGGACCATCCAATGGCTGGAGTTCTATGCATAAACGGACAGACCAAGTTATCGCGGAGTGTGCTGTGTTGTTCATTGTCCACAATACATGATGTTGTGTAAGAGGTGGTACATTCTCGCAATACAAGAATTAACTGGTGATTGCGTTTGATTGCATCTGCTGCGAAGGATACACCGACTGCACCGGGAGGGTCTCCAGTGGACTGTTTGATGATGCTGTGGGGTGTGTTGCACAATGCAGCTCACTGGTGGCACCGGGAGGGTCTCTCGTGGACTGTTTGATGATGGTGTGAGGTGTGTTGCGCAATGCAGCTCACTGGTGGCACCAGGAGGGTCTCCAGTGGACTGTTTGATGACTGTGTGGGGTGTGTTGCGCAATGCAGCACACTGGTGGCACTTGGATGTCACCTGATCAACTGCTCCATCCAAGTCGAGAGCGTAGAAATAGCGGTGAATGACGGATGAAATGACGGATTGATAACGACTCGGGTGATCCAACTGAATGTGTAATGCTGTTAGTAGGCCATTGAGTACCTGACGTGGGACAATGATGCACTGGTGTGCTGGGGACAGGGGCTCGTTATGACAAACTACTACTAGGCCATCTTTGGACACTGAAGCGACCTGGAGGTATCGTTTGACATCCTTGATCGTGGTCGCTTTTTTTGATGGGCGGGTGCCCTGAACGAGGTGGGCATGAGTCCGCCTTAAGTCTGGGCACTCCGCCTGCACTGCCAACCAAGCGGCTCTGTTGGTGAAGGGCAGTTTGGCACGACCGGAAATTATGTCCTGAGCTGATATATGCAGGACTACGGTTTCCTCCTCGCTTCTAATGAAGGCACAAATATGACAGGTGGTATCAGTGCAATTCGGAGCATTGCGGCTGGCAAAATCAGATGGAATGTTGGATGACTGCGGCAGGACCACAGGTAAGCTCTTCAGCTTCTTATTCTTCTCTTTCTTCCTCCTGCGCATATATAGTAAAATCCCCATTTGATCATCGCCTTCAGAGTTAAAAGCTTGCTTTTTCGCATAAATGCAAATTTCGCATGTGGAAAAAGTAAGTACACCCCAACATTTATCACTACTTCAAATACCTAAAATTAGAATCAGGTGCACCAGCTCAGGTGCAAATGATTAGAACATCGTTAGAAAGGATCTTGGAGGAACCTGTCTTATTTAAACCTCAGACATTTAGTTTGGTTTGCTCTTTGTTGTTGAAGTGTGCGGCGTCAGCATGCCTAGATCAAAAGAGCTCTCTGAGGCCTTCAGAAAAAAGGTTATAGATGCCCACGAGTCTGGGAAGGGATTTAAAAAGATCTCCAAACCATTTGAAATCAATCATTCGACTGTCCGAAAGATCATCTACAAGTGGAGAAGATTCCAAACAACTGCCGACTTGTGCAGGACAGGCCGCCCCAGCAAGTTCAGCCCGAGAGCAGACCGCAAGATGCTGACAGAAGTCTCAAAGAACCCCAGAATGTCATCACGGGACCTACAGGTAGCTCTTGCCACTGTGGATGTCAAAGTGCACGAGTCTACCATTAGAAAGAGGCTGCACAAATTTGATCCACAAGGGAGGTGGGCCAGGAAGAAACCTTTGCTGTCCAGAAAGAACATCAGGGCAAGACTAACGTTTGCCAATGAACACCTAGGCAAAGACCAGCACTTCTGGAACAATGTGCTCTGGACAGTTGAGTCAAAGGTAAAGCTATTTGGCCACAGTACCAGAAGACATGTTTGGCGAAAACCAAAGACAGCATTTGACCACAAGAACCTGATACCAACTGAAAAGCATGGTAGTGCAAATATTATGGTTTGGGGCAGCTCACTATCATGGAATCCACTATGAATTCTTCATTGTACCAGAGGGTGCTTGAGGATAATGTGAGGCCATCTGTCAGGACGTTTAAGCTCAACCGAAGGTGGACCTTGCAGCATGACAATGACCCTAAACATACCAGTAAATCCACCAAGGAATGGCTGAAAAGAAAGAAATGGAGGGTTCTGGAATGGCCAAGTCAAAGCCCGGTTCTAAATCCCATCGAGATGTTGTGGGGATATTTGAAACGAGCTGTGCATGCAAGAAACCCCTCAAACATCGCAAAGCTGAAAGAATTCTGCATGGAGGAGTGGGCAAAAATTTCTCCCAGTCGGTCAGAGACTGGTCGACAGTTATAAGAAACGCCTACTTGAGGTTGTTTCTGCCAAAGGGGGCAATACCACCTATTAGAGCCAAGGGTGTACTAACTTTTTCCACATGCGAAATTTGCATTTATGTTTACTTAAATTATACAATGGACTACAAAATGTAAATGTTTCATGATATTTGTTATATTATATCACCTTTATCTATCAATATTGTTGAAATGAAGATCAAATAGCTGTATGTTAAAATATGTTAAAAAAGTCAAAACTTTACATGGGGTGTATTTACTTTCTCACGTGAATATATATATATATATATATATATATATATATATATATATATATGTGTGTGTGTATGTATATATATATATATATATATATATATATATATATATATATATATATATATCAGGGTGGAGCTTATTTTTGAACTTTTGAAATATGATCTTCTTACCGTCTCAATTTGTTCCTATATATGAAATAATAATTCAGGCAAAATATGAGCACAATTGAACAATATGTAGGGGTAGCTCAATGATGGTAAAGTTTCTGATACCCCAAAGCTGCGGCCACCCTTTTATTTCGCATACTACTGATAATAGATTAATTCTGTTGATAAATTAAGAACCCAATTTTAACTACTAAGTAAATTGACACTCTCTCCTATCATCATACACACAACGTGCAATCATTGTGGTAAAATTAATTCCTGGGAACACAGATAAAACCTTTAAGTTATAAAACTCTGTGCTCCATTAAATAAATAATTACAGTAGTAATATGTACATTGTACATACACAATATCTGTTATAATAAAAGAGTAAAATGTTCGTTGAGCTAGAGTCTGCTAGACAATAAATGCTAAAATGAGATGTAGCGCTGAGCTGGGAACGCTTATCACCATAGTATCTAAAAGTAAACACTGTACATAGGTGTATCACAGAACACTATTTGAAAATAAAAACGAAGTTATCACAGGCTTTGCAGAGAATCACAGACACAATGGGTGTATAAACATGGTATAATGTTATCACAGATTATAGAAGCATAATCATTGTGGTTCAACTGGTTCATATCTATTATCCAACCAATCATCCGAATCCCATTGTTTTGCTGATAAATTGATAATGCAAATTTTCCATGAATTTATATTCCAGACATGTTCAGACTTGTTTACTGTTTGGACTCAATGGACTGACTATGCTGACTAAGCAACAGTTGCAACACTGTTGCAGCAGTATGTTTGTGTAATTGCTTCAGGCATTGTGCTCACTGCTCAGTTATTAATAGAACTGTTTGAATTTTCTTGATTCTTAATTTCTTAATGCTATGTTCTATTTCTTTCAGATTCATATCTGATTGAAAATGTCATCTGTGGAAAAAGCAACAAGATCTCAAACCAAGTTGTATCTCCTTGGCGACTCTGTGACTGAATTAAGTGGCAGCAAGTTGCCATCATTGCGTATGGCTCTTGGATTCTTCCTACGTCACCATCTCGATCTGAAGGAGACTGTAAGACAATCGTCGGATGTTACCATCACGGAAATAGCTAACTTTTGGAAGAAAGCTGGAATCCCGATGAGAGCTCATCAAAACTGCCAAACCAAGCTTGAGCAGACATTTGAAGAATGGCGTCTTCTGAAAAAGAACAAAGCGCAAACGTCACCAACTCAACTCGCGAGAGAGTCGGCTTTTGTTTCCAGGCTTGAAGACCTTTTTGATGTCGCTCACGCTGATGCTCTGACCAATACGTCAGTATTACAAGAAGACAAGGATTTCTTGTTAGCCCAGCGAGAAAAGGGAAGAAGGGGGTCGCTGGCTGGAGTAGATGTAAAGCTTGCTGCGAAGGAGAAAACGGCGTCCAAAAGAGAGGAGGAAATGTTTGCCAGGCGACAGCGAATGGAGCAAATGAAACAGTTAGCAGCTTCTACAGCTGAACTGATTTCATCTGGTTCTGAATCTGAAAACAGCTCAGCAGAAGATAGTGAAAAGATGGAAACTGGGGACAATGCAAGTGAGGGAGCTGCTGGAGGCATCACATTTCAGACACGAAAAAGAAAGAGGGGGCGAAAAACTGTCGTTACTGAAGAACTCGCAGCCGCTCTAGATCGCACAAAAGTGTCAGACCGCAAAGCCGTTTTTGTTATAGCAGAAACTGCCAAAAGCTTGGGACAAAACATTGATGAACTTGCTCTAAACAGAGACTCAATTCGCCGACAAAGAGTACAACACCGAGTCCAGAGATCTGCAAATATAAAGGCGGAGTTTCAGGGTAACGTTCCCCTTGTTGTTCACTGGGACGGCAAACTGATCCTTGATCTAATTGGAAAAGAGAAGGTTGATCGCCTGCCAGTATTGGTTTCAGGGAAAGGAGTTTCTCAGCTACTCACAGTTGCCAAGCTTCCATCTGGAACAGGCGAGGCTCAGGCTGCTGCTGTCTTTGGAGCCATTGAAGACTGGGGCGTAGCCGACAGCATCCGAGCTATGTGTTTTGACACGACCAGCTCAAACACTGGTCGGATCGCTGGTGCCTGTGTCCTCCTAGAGCAGAAGCTTGAGAAGGAGCTCTTGTCACTAGCTTGCAGGCATCACATTATGGAATTGATTAATTGGTGCAGTGTTCCAAGTGTGTATGGGATTGGGAGCCAAATCTTCTCCCGAGGTTCCACTCTTCAAACGCTTCCAGGAATACTGGGGATTCATAGACACAGCCAAGTATGAACCAGGGATTGCAGCTGATGACGTGGCAAGTCTAGTGGAAGACATAAAGCAAGGCACTATCGATTATGCCAACAAGCATCTTGAACAGAGTCAGCCGAGAGATGATTATAAAGAATTCTTGGAACTTGTGATTGTCTTTCTCGGTGCTGCTCCTGCCAGAGGAGTGCGATTCATGTCACCCGGAGCAATGCACCACGCCCGCTGGATGTCCAAAGTAATATACTGTCTCAAGATCTGGATGTTCAAGGCTCAATTCAAACTGACTCATGCAGAAAAGAGAGGATTACGTGATGTGTGTGTAATCACAGTACGTGTCTACCTGACAGCCTGGATCTCTGCACCTCAAGCATCAGGTGCTCCTTACAGTGACCTGCTGCTGCTGAAGTCACTGCTTGAATACTCATCAATCCATCCAGCCATCTCAAAGTCAACATCACGCAAGTTTTCCAATCACGTGTGGTACTTGTCACAGGAACTTGTTAGCTTGGCTTTCTTCGACAGTCGGGTCAGTTCGGCAACCAAGAGACTGATGGTGAGTGCCATGAAGAATGAAGAAGACCAAGATCAGGATCATTCCAAGCAAATCACTGTTGCTCTTGATTCATTCAAGGACAAGAACTTGGAAGATTTTGTCACAGCAAGGTCAATGAAACTTCTGCGAATGATGGAACTTCCAGATGGATTTCTCGCGGTTGATCCGGACTTGTGGGATGACAGAGATGACTACAAGCAGGCTGCAGAAAGTCAACTCTCTAAAAGTTGTCAATGACTACGCTGAACGTGGAGTGGCACTCATTCAGGAGTACAGTGGGTTGATAACCCGCGATGAAACTCAGCTGCAATTCCTGCTGCAAGTTGTCGAGGACCATCGCAGAATGTACCCTGATAGCAGAAAACATACACTGTCCGGGATGCCATGAAAATAATAAATTTGGGGTTTGCTGGACATTGTCAGACTGATAATAATAATAATAATTCATTTATTTTGTATAGCGCTTTTCCCGAAGCCCAAAGGCGCTTTGACAGAGTGGCAAACATAATGCATAACAATACATGAAAACAACAATTGCAAAAAGACAAGAATCAATAGGGAAATATTTAAAGCAAAAGGAGGGAGAAGGAGAAGAGATAGTCAGGGGTTAAATGCTGTGGGTTGAATGTTGAATGCAGTGTTGAACAGGTGGGTCTTGAGTGATGTTTTGAATGTGGTGAGTGAGGAGGAGTCTCTGATGGTGTGAGGTAGCGAGTTCCAGAGGGTGGGAGCAGCGATGGAGAAGGCCCTGTCCCCCCAGGATCTAAATTTGGTCCGGATGGAGGGGGTCAGGAGGTTGGTACCAGCAGAGCGGAGGTTGCGGGTGGGAGTGTGTCTGGAGAGGAGGTCAGCCAGGTAGGATGGGGCCAGGTTATGGAGGGCTTTGTATGTCAAGAGGAGGATTTTGTACTGGATTCTCTGGGGGATGGGGAGCCAGTGAAGCTTGTAAAGGACGGGGGTGATGTGGTCACGGGTCCGGGAATGGGTGAGTAGACGGGCAGCGGAGTTCTGAATGTATTGGAGTTTATTGGTGATTTTTGAGGGTGAACCATAGAGGAGGCTATTGCAGTAGTCCAGACGGGAGGTGATGAAGGCGTGGATGAGGGTTTCTGCAGCCGTGGAGGAGAGGGATGAGCGGAGACGGGCAATGTTTTTCAGGTGAAAGAAGGCTGACTTTGTGATCTGTTTAGTGTATTTGTCGAAGGAAAGGGTTTGGTCAAAGATGACGCCAAGATTCCGGATGTGAGGGGAGGTGGATACTGGGATACCGTCGATGTTGAGGGCAAAGTTATGGGTGGATTTTGTGAGCGTTTTTGGGCCAATGATGATTATTTCAGATTTATCACAGTTAAGCTTGAGGAAGTTGATTTGAAGCCAGGATTTTATTTCAGTGATGCAGTTTGTCAGGATAGAGTGGGTGTCGGTGGAGACGGACTTGGTGGAGATGAAAAGCTGGATGTCATCGGCGAAGCAGTGGAATTGGAGACCATGACGGCGGATTAAGTGACCGAGCGGGGACAGGTAAAGGATGAAGAGGAGGGGGCCAAGAACTGAACCTTGGGGGACACCTTGGGGGAGGGGAGCAGTGGGGGATTTGCAGTTATTGATGGAGATGAACTGGCATCTGTTAGAGAGGTATGATTTAATCCAAGAGAGGGCAGTGCCGGTAACGTTAAAGGTGGATTCAAGTCGGGTGAGGAGGATAGTGTGATCGATGGTGTCAAAGGCGGCGCTGAGGTCGAGGAGGACGAGAATGTTGAGGTTGCCAGCGTCAGAGGAGAGGAGAAGGTCGTTGGTGATTTTGAGGAGAGCAGTTTCAGTACTGTGGTTGGACCGGAATCCGGATTGGAATGTTTCATACAGGTTATTGGCAGAGAGATGATGTTTGAGTTGAGTGGCTACAGTGCGTTCCAAAACTTTTGACAGAAAGGGTAGGTTGGAGATGGGTCTGAAGTTGTTTAGGGTGTCAGGGTTTAGACCAGGTTTTTTTAGAATGGGGGTAACAGCAGCAATTTTGAGGGAAGGTGGGACGATGCCTGTAGACAGGGAGGAGTTTATTGTTGCAATGATAAGTGGAGAGAGAGCAGGGAGGGAGGCTTTGACAAAGCTGGAGGGGATGGGGTCAAGAGTGCAGGTGGCAGTTTTCATTCCTATGAGGAGTTCAGATAGGTCAGTAGGGGAGATTGGGGAGAACCGAGACAGGGGATGGCAGGACAAGGGGGGGCAGGTGGTTGGAGGGGGAGCGGGTGCGGCGGTGGTCAAGCTGTTGTAGATGTTGTCAATTTTGCGTTGGAAGAAAGAGAGGAAGGAGATGCAGTTGTCTACTGTGAATGACTGGGTGGTGGTGTTCAGGGGGCGGAGGAGTTTGTTTATTGTCGAGAAGAGTGCTTTTGGGTTTCCGGAGCCAGAGTGGATAATTTGAGAGTAGTAGGCAGAGCGGGCGCGGGAGAGGGCATCTTTGTAGTGTTGTAGGTGGTCCTTGTAGGCTTGGGAGTGAACTGTGAGACCCGTTTTATTGCGGAGTCTTTCAAGTTGGCGAGCACGAGTTTTCATCAGGTGGAGTTCAGGGGTAAACCAGGGAGCAGAATGGGTGAAAGAAACTGTTTTGGTTTTTACAGGCGCAAGCTGGTCAAGGCAGGAGGAGAGAGTGTGGTTGTAGTAGTCAGTGAGGTCGGAAGGGGTGTGGAGGTCAATGAAGGGAGAAGTGGACATATTTTCAGAGAGGGTGGATGAGAATGAGGTAGGTGAAAGAGCGTTTAGCTTACGGAAGTTGATTGTGCGATAATGCCTTGGTGTTGGGGCGGGGATGTTGATGGTCAGAGTGATGGCTAAGTGGTCAGAGAGGGTGAGGTCGGAGCCATAGAGATGGTGCAAATTTAATCCAGTGGAGCAGACAAGGTCCAAAATGTGACCACGGATATGGGTAGGAAAGTCGACATGTTGAGTGAGGTTAAAGCAGGTGAGTAAATCAGTGAAGTCAGTGGTTATTGTGGAGTCAGTGGAGTCCATGTGGATATTGAAATCACCAAGGAGGAGGATTGAGGGGGAGAGGGAACATAGCTGGGTCAGAAAGTAGGAGAAGTCAGACAGGAATGATGGGTGTGGTTTGGGAGGGCGGTAGACGACAGCCATGACTGACTGCGTGCGACCAGAGAGTTTTAAAGCCAGGTGTTCAAATGATGGAGCAGATGAGATGGAGATGAGGTTGGTCTTGATGTCTTGTCGGTGGATAACGGCAATTCCACCACCTCGGCCCTCCGAGCGTGGTTTATTGACGTAGGAATATCCATTGGGTGTGGTGAGGTTAAGTGTGTAGTAGTCCAGAGGTTGTTGCCAGGTTTCGGTGAGACAGAGAAAGTCCAGTTTGTTATCCAGGATGTATTCGTTCAGGATGAGGCATTTGTTGTTGAGGGACCGGGTGTTGAACAGGGTGAGCTTGATGTTGTTTTGAACAGCAGGGATGAATTCAGGTGATTTATCCAGGGTTCGTAGGCAGGAGGTGCGATCGTGTGCGTTGCTGTGACCAGGTGCGCTGGGACGAAGAGTGAGAGTGCGCTGAGCCGACCAGAGGATGGGGATGGAGTGACCTGATTGCAAATAAACAAACTTACGACCGGAGCCACGGTGAATGTACCTGGGTCGTCGGAGGAGTCCATTTGATTTGATGGCAGAGATGCATGATGGGGTGGAGCGGGTATTGAGCAGAAGAAGCCTTGCGGCGGAGTACCTCAGAGCCATGCCAGGCAGGAGCGAAGGGACGAGTACGAGGCCAAGGTCGAGGAGGCAAAGTGGCAAACGCAGCGGCAAACGACTGCAGCCGCTAATCAAGACCACAGCGGCAAACAGCCACCGCCGCAAACAACGGGAGCGGGCCTGAGGAAACAGTGGAGGAGCCGGGCAGGCGAAGCCAGGAGCAGAGGGCAGACCCAATGGTCAAAAATCCGCCACGACCACCAGTAAAGCAAACTATGTACAATGGCCCAGTCGGAGAAGCGGCGAACAAGTAACGCCAGCGTCCTCTCCAGACCGGACCGGAAGCGGAAATCGATACTGTTTTCAAATCTGGATTGGCGGCTCTGCTTGATGTTTAGCCAATGGGGACCAATGAATAAATCTCTGTCTGTTGACAGAGTGGCCGGGCTGAAGCCTCCAGAAGACCCTTTGGGTCGGAGGTGACGCTTTGGTCTAGGACTTCGGTCCACAGGAGATCGGGACAGCGCTCGTCACGCTGTTATGTTCGTTGATTATTATCCCCGCCGATCGCACCGCACCCCCTGGTTTTGGTTTGCACTGGTGGGAACGATGGTCTGTGTGGCAGACAGGCTGTTGGTTCCTTGCGGGTTATGCGGTATTTACCGTGTGAGACATAATTCGTGGCTGGTGCTCACCATTAAAGCTAGGAGGTGCCTTGATCATATATATATATATATATATATATATATATATTGGTATATATATATTGGTATATATATATTGGTATATATATATTGGTATATATATATTGGGGTGTATCATGATGGTGAATAACGACCATCAGAAATCAGCCCTTGTTGCTTGTAATGTTGGTGCAGAGACAATCCGTTGATTGAAATGGCGGACATTGGAATGATTCTGCGTTTTCTGTGTTTTAGCTAATCATACTGAGCAGTAATTACATTTTTCATGTCAGGGCATACAAGTACTGCGCATGCGCAAGATTTGAGGTCACGTCTCTTCAAAGCTGTCCATGTGCGCACGCTTTCGAAGTTAAGTAATTTTTCACAATTGTGTTTTTGTCGAAACTGTATCATTCTTTCAGTGTATGTACCTATAGTGTAGCAGCATAGCAAACCTGTTGTGCATTTTGTGATACAAGCACCAAATTTGGCACAAATGTACATTAATATGTTGCGAACATTTTCAGATATTGGGCCACTTGAAATTCTCTCTTTATGTCCGCCATATTGGATTTCAAAATGGCCGCCACTTGAAATCTACATTTGCTATTATCTCTGGACGTAATGCAGCTATTGACTTGATTCTGGTATCTAAATGTATGTTTTTGGGGGCAAGGAATCCAATGGTACCAATTTCAACTTAATATTATCTATCACAGTCTGTTATATAATTTTATTTGGAAATTATCTAGGCAAATATTGGATTCAACACAATACTTTGAAAAGAATGTCTTAGTTCTGTAAATGTCTTAGGTATAATACTGACATGCTACATGGTCTAGTATTTGAGGCTAGGTGTACTGGTATCTGAGGCTAGGTATATACCGGTACTGAAGATACGTGTACATAAACAGTGTCATGTTAACAAGTTCAGCATTGCCACAAGTACATGTATGTTGTTGACTCATCGTCATGTGCAGTCCCCTTCACACACACAGAGGGCTGTGCACTGAAGCGCAGCCTTTTTGCACTTGCAGCACCTCACACACCCTTTCTTGCACTTGCAAGAAACCAGCTCAATGCAGCTGTGAGCTGCCTCAGTTAGCCTGGTCCAGTAAGGTGTGTACTGTCCTTCTCCAGTCCTTGACCAACCCCAGTTGGTTGGTGGAGGGAGCTCTGGTGCTGGCAGCAGTATCTGACCCCACACATGTCCACCTTGATACACTGCCCTCTTGACATGTTCCTCCAGAGCTGCCTTCGTTGGAGGGATGAGCTGCACATTGTTCTTCCTTGCGAAGAGTTTCCTCCTGGCCTTGTCAATGTCTGTGCATTTGCTGGTTCGATCATACAACAGGCTCACGAACCTCTCGATGATGCGCATTGCATCGTCTGGTATGTCACGAGGTGCAGAGGACAGCAGCAGCAGCGCCTCAGTGAGTTCTGGCAGTACCGTCCAGACTGCCCACGCAGTGTTCTTGCCATGTCTATGAAAACTAGACACAGTGTCGCATCCAGTTAGAGCGTGGAACATTGGCAGTGCACGAGCCTTCTCTCGTCCCAATCCAGCTGCTATTTCGTGTGCTGCTAGGTATCGGAAACTCTGGCCTGTTCCGAATGCCAGCCACAGTTTGTCTTCTGGTTGCAACTCCTGTGCCAGGGACACTGCCAACAAGAAGGATGTTGTATGAGGGAGATAGCGGTACCATGGAAGGAGTCCTTTGATGTTGTTGCACTGGGGTTGTGATCTATGTTGTCTACAGCGGCAGTTGTAAACACTTTGCCACGCATCTTCGGAGGGCAGACCACTCGTTCTCTGTGAAACTGTTGGCAGACACTGTTGCCCATCTGTGCTGAGAGCTGGAGCACTCTATCATAGGAGATGCTCAGGCCAAGGTGTGACAGTCTGTCGACCAATTCCTTCTTGTGTGTATGAGCATGCAGCATCATCCCTATGTATATTGGAAGTGGGGTCTCCTGTGCAACACTGTGCCTGACACTGGTGGATGATGTGGTGCCACGTGTTCGCTTGTGTTTGATGCTGTTGAACTTCAGTATCTGAGCTGTGGCAATTGCTGCAGGGTTAGTGTCTGCCATCTGTTCCTTGATGCTGGGTCCCTCTAGGATCATACTGACTAAGACAAGCAGCAACGGTGGCACAGATTCTTCTTGACATACTTCAGGGAATCCTGTGAAGGGCTTGGCTTCTCCAAACATGTGACGGCGAACAATCTGTGCAGCATGGGCAAGATGGACTGCATCACTATCACTGTCCAGCTCGCAGGCTTTGGCAAGAGCAGCACCGACATCTTCTTCAAATGCCATCAGGATGTCTCTCCCCTTGGTGTGTGCCCGCATGTCAGGAAACTGAGCCAACAGTCTCTGTTTCAGTCGTGTGGAGTGGACTCTCGTGTCGAGCTGGACTCCTAGCTGTTCCATTCTGGACTGATAGAGCTGGACAAGGTCAGCCAATCTGAATACTGGTGCCGTCTCCTCATCTTGTCTGGTTTCTTCAATGTAGAGGACGAGTTCAGCGAAGACAACTGCCGACATTGCTCGCTCTTGTTTTGTGTCCTGTGATCCTGTTGACTGGGCCTTTCTTGTGCGATTGTAAAGTCCTATCAAGCACCGTGGGTGATACTGGGCGTCCAACGCTATCATGTCCCCACCACTGAGACGGCCCAGCAGTTCTGTATCACCAAGAAGGGTTGCACAGGCACGCACCCGTTTGTCCATTTGGAATGTTGCAGCTTTCCGAAGACTGTCAGCCCCAGCAGGTTGTTCACAGAAGAAACAATTTTCTGGGACCTTCTTCTCTGTACTCGATGAGCGTGAATGTAACCTGGTGCGTTTGCATGCAGCTTGTTCCTCATCGCTCTCACATTCTTTCTTGAGTGCTCTCTTTTGTGCTCTCTGCAGTTTGGTGTTGTTGTACTGGAGCCTGCATGTCTGATGATATTTTGCACCGTGTGCAACCATCGCAGCTTCAATGCCATGACCATCATCGAGTCTTTCCAGGTGAAATGATCCTGGAAGCTCTCCAAGTTCACTGAATTTGACCAAGTTCTCTGTGAGTGAACTGTACCCACTCCCAATGTCTTTTCTCTTTGATTGGTCAGGTTTGGTCAGTGTCTCCGTCTTGTCCTCTTGACATATAAGGCATAACTTCCAGTCAGTTGTGGTGAGGTGTTGTGATGTTGATGGTGAAGTTCGCTCAACATCAGCTAGTCTGAAGCTCTTGGACATGGTGGAACTGTCTTCTGAATCTGCAACGATACAATGATATAATGTTAACATTTTGTTATATATATAATAGAGGGGTTTCCTCCGCCATACTAATGGAGAGGAGGATAATTCCTCTATATCGTAGAGCATTTAGCTTGGCACACTTAGGGAATTAGTTTTGTGAGATTATGCCGGAATTAAATTTTCACCCATACCGGAGGCAAGAAGAGAAATAAAATCACATGAGATTCTTTAGTTAAAAAATATTCCCAAATTTATTGAATATTTACAAAACATTTGAATTCATAAATTCTTACAATATTTACACAGCCAAGATTTAAATATAAATCAGTCTAAACTCTTATTAGGTTGGACAGTACATTTTCCAGACATACCCCGTTCTGTTAATTACAGCCTTCGTGTTAAATTCAGAACATGTCAAAACTGTCAGTGTGGAATACACACTTCACTCAAAATACTACTTTATATAAAACATTTCTAATTTAAAGCCTTATAGTAAGAATTTCAGATAAACCCCAAAAAAGTAAGACCAGGTTGGCTATTAGACAACCTGCCTCTGTCGTGCCCACCAGACAAGTGGTTTTAGCCAGCACACATGTGTATCAGGTAAGCTTGTGCTGAGTACATCATACCTGAACAACTCAGTGAGGCAGAACACAGCAGTGCACACCAGGGTGACCCCTTCAGTGCATAAACCAATTAACCTGTCCACTGCAGGGCATATAGAAATGAAGTTATTTTCTGCATATAATAATAATATAAGTTCAGTTCTATATAACAATTTCTGTTATCACCACTACCACTACAACTACCACTACTACAAGCTTTGTCTGGAATTTTGTGGACTAACAGACAAACAGACATACAGACAAGCTGGGATCAAAACATTACCTCCTTCCACCATTGAGTGTAGAGGTAAACATCATGGAAATTATATCATGCCCTAGATTTAATTCATGCTTACCCGTGTATTTGCTTCACTGGTTCACAAGGTCTTTTGCATACATGTAATTCAGACTCTCGTCTTCATTGCTGACCACACAATGTTGTCTAGCTGAGCCCAGATTGTATGTAATTAACTCATTTATGTGGAGTCACAAGGTGATTTAAACACAGCCACACACAAAGAACACAGTTGATGTGGGTCAACACACATGCAGCCTCTCTACTCTTTTATTTGGGTCAGGGCTGTGATTAAAGACATGTAGTGGAGTCATGTTTGTAAACATTGTTAAAGACATGCTACAGTGCATTGTTAAGGAAACAAGACAGATGGAAGCCTATACAAGAAATTTCTGTACTCTAGAAACACAAAAGATGGCTTAAAGGGTCTAGGAAAAGGGGATTATGCATGTTTGGTATTTATTGACAATATGAATGTAATGTTACATAAAATATGCATATGAAAAACACAAATGAATGGGTCACTTTGTTTCCTAATGGGATATGAATTTATATTTTAGACTGCCAGTATATATGAGCTTGTCTGAGTTGTTACTAGTGATTTAGTATAGTTTTTTTTATTATTTATATTTACAGAACTAAGACATTCTTTTCAAAGTATTGTGTTGAATCCAATATTTGCCTAGATAATTTCCAAATAAAATTATATAACAGACTGTGATAGATAATATTAAGTTGAAATTGGTACCATTGGATTCCTTGCCCCCAAAAACATACATTTAGATACCAGAATCAAGTCAATAGCTGCATTACGTCCAGAGATAATAGCAAATGTAGATTTCAAGTGGCGGCCATTTTGAAATCCAATATGGCGGACATAAAGAGAGAATTTCAAGTGGCCCAATATCTGAAAATGTTCGCAACATATTAATGTACATTTGTGCCAAATTTGGTGCTTGTATCACAAAATGCACAATTCTTTTGAATATTTGGGCTAAGCCGCCCCACTACTATTGGTGTGTCTTTAATAGGATTCTCGGTGTTGGTTTTTCATACCTGTGTACAGAATCGTCGGTTAGTTCGTGTCGTGTATTCTGAGGCCTAGTGTAGAAGGCTACCGTGTCCGACCTTGGCTTGAGGCTTTGTTTTTGTCTCAGCGGTTCTTCTATCGCGCTGCAATTACTTTCGGTCTCTGTTTTTCCCGGTCTTTTCACCCCATACTTCCTTGTTTTAAAATCTCCTCAAAAAAAAAAAACCAAAAAAATATTTCCTTCTCTGTTCTTATCCGTTTGTTCGTTCTTATTTGTTCGTTCGTTCTTCGACCATGTTGTTCGTGATAACGTGATCACGTTGTTAAAAAATGTTTAATCTGTCCCCTGAAGAACTGTGTTCTGTCGTATTCTATAACACCTTTTCTTCTTCTTCTATAAAAGGATGCTTTCGACTTGCTCACCAAATCTATTCATTCCAAAAAAAAATTCCATCTCTTACAGTGCCTCTTTCATACATTCCCTAAACTCTCCACCCATCCTTCAGCATCCTCAAACGTATTTTTGACTCGAATGTCTCAAGAAACCCATTTTGCAATAAATGTTTGTTTCCCATTAATCGTACACTTTTCAAAATCCAATCTCACCCCTCCCCTCCAAATCTTCCCCATCACCCCTTCCCTCCAAATCTACCCCCTTGCCCCTCCCCTCCAAATCTTCCCCATCACCCATCTCTTTCAAATCTTCCCCCTTGCCCCTCCCCTCCAAATCTTCCCCATCACCCATCCCTTTCAAATCTCCCCTCTTGCCCCTTCCCTCCTAAACTCCCCCCACACCAGTCCCCTCCGAGACTCTCCCTCGCTCCTCCCCTCCTAGACTCCCCTCTCACCCCTCCTCCTCCCCGCCTCTTCCCCCTTCCATCTTTCACCTTCATCTCCCTCAACCTTCTGCCTCACTCTTCCCCCTCCTCAAATAACACCTCACTGCGCCTCACCCAATCACCATCAAACCTTTTGTCCGCCCCATTCTTCCCTTTCTCCAAGCTATTCTGAAATCTCTGACACACCTTCAACAGCTCTCCCTACCTCTTCCTCCTCTTCCACATCTTACCCTACCGCCCCCCCCCCCCCCCCCCACTGTTCTGTCTCCAATGCTCCCCCTTCCTCTTCTTTAACAGTATGGACCTCAAACATCCGGGGCCTTCGCTCAAACTTGACTGATCTCTCCATACAGGTTGCTTCTGACAAACCAGACGTGATCTGCTGAACAGAAACTTTCCTCCTTCATGATGTCTCTGATTCCTTGGTATCTCTCCCAGGTTACTCCCTCCTCCGGTATGATAGACCTGAGCCTCGTCCTGGAGGTGGGGTTGCTATCTTTATAAAAAAAAACTCTCTTCCTCACTCGCCCTGCACTGCCCTCTCTCCACCTCACCCCCAGGAATACCTTTGGCTACGGATTCCCCTTCGCTCCCAACTTTTGTTCATATGTGTGTTGTACCGTCCACCAAACAGTGATGACTCCATCTCCATCTCGCTGTCTGATAATATGGACCAACTTCTATCTACCCATCCCAACTCTCTCTTCCTCATATGTGGTGATTTCAACTGTCACCATGCCAGTTGGCTGGGTGTGGGTACCTCTCTCACCAGCCATGGCTCTTCAGCAAAGGACTTCTGTGACTCACTGGGACTGACACAATCTGTCAATTTCCCGACCCGGATCTCAGTCAATGGAGCATCTTCTCTTCTGGACTTGGTTATGACTAACTTCCCTGAAAATGTCTGCTGCTCTTCTTCTGCTCCATTCGGCTCATCTGATCATGTGCTTCTTAAAGTGGACATCTCTCTGACCATTCTCAGAGAGCCTCCTCAGCGTCGACGAGTCTGGCATTTCACTCAGGCCAACTGGCACGGTCTTCAAGCAGCCATCAATCATCTGGACTGGTCTCCCATCTCTACCGCCTCTGACATCAACTCATCCTGGGAATTCTTCCAAAGTAAATTGCTCTCTCTCATGCACAGATTTATCCCATCTCGTCTTCAGTTGTCATACCCTTCCTCCCGTCCATGGTACACGGAATCTTGTGGTGAGGCTATTGCCCAGAAACAACTTGCTTTCGTCTCCTGGAAAGCAAATCCAACGGAAGGAAATCTCATTTCCTTTCACAAAGCCCGAAACAAGTGTGTGTCCACCCTCAGGAGAGCCAGGAAACAATATCTCTCCGTTCTCAGGACCGAACTCTCTTATCTGACTCCCTCTTCCAAATCCTGGTGGCGTCTGGTCAAATCTGTTTCTGGTGTTTGTTCCCCCTCCATCCCCTCCCTCACCTCAAATGGCCACACGGCTGACTCCGCACGTGAAAAAGCTGAATGCCTCAACTCTGTGTTTGCCTCTAAATCTTGTGTCCCAAACCCATCCCTCTCTGTACCCACCGTACCCAGTCGTACCCAGCTGCTCCTGGACTCTGTGTCCTTTCCTCCTGACAAGGTGGAAAAGTTTCTGTCAACCCTCGACTCTGATTCTGCAACTGGACCTGACGGCATCAGCCCACGGGTCCTAAAATCCTGTTCTTCCGCTCTTTCACTCCCTCTCTCTGTTCTCTTCACCCTCTCTTTTGCTCAAGGTCATCTTCCATCTGCTTGGAAATCTGCCAACATCACCGCTTTGCACAAAAAAGGTGCAAAAACAGATCCCAGCAACTACAGACCAATCAGCCTTCTCCCAATTTTCAGCAAAGTCATGGAATCCATCATTGCTTCAGATATGAAATCTTTCCTCTTCTCCAATGGCTTGATCTCTGATCATCAATTTGGTTTCAGACCTGGTCACTCTACTCTGGACATGCTGCTTCTGCTTTCTCAACAATGGATGGAGGTCCTCAATGCCAAACAGGAAATTAGAGCAGTCTCCCTTGACATATCACGTGCCTTCGATACGGTCTGGCACCCCGCTCTGCTCACCAAACTCTTCTCTTTTGGTATCCATGGAAATCTCCACGCATGGCTGGCGGACTTCCTCTCTAGTCGTAGTCAACGTGTGGCCCTGAATGTGTTTCTCTCATCTCCTCTTCCTGTTCAGGCTGGAGTTCCCCAAGGCAGTGTTCTGGGCCCTGTGCTTTTTCTGGTCTACATCAATGATCTCTCTGACTCTCTTGAAAATCCTCTCTATCTCTTTGCTGATGAGTCTACTCTCTGTCGCTCCATTCTTCATCCCTCAGATCGGCAGTCTGCAGCCTCCTCACTCTCTGCAGACCTGGACAAAATCACAGACTGGGCAAACAAGTGGAACATGTCTTTCCATCCTGACAAATCTCACACTCTTACGATGTCTCTCCGAAAAGACCGACTGGACAACCCTCCCATCCACTTTCTGAATAATCCTCTCCAAGAAGTTCTGTCACTCAAGCTTTTGGGTCTCACTATCTGCCGTGATCTTTCCTGGGAAAACCACATTTCAAATCTGGCCTCCAATGCCAGTCGCCGACTGGGCATCCTCCGTCGTGCGAAGTCCTTCCTTGGCACACCTGATGAGCTCCTCACCACATACAAGGCTTTCATCCGCAGCTCAATGGAATACTGCTCTCCCCTCTGGGCTGGTGCTCCTGCCTCACACCTCGCTCGTCTTTTTTTTTTTTTTTGGTTATACAGAGTCGAGGCTTGTGAAAGAGCTAACATTTATCAAACAAACAAATCAAACAAACAAGCAAACAAAGTATATAAAAAGGGGAGCGGTCGACAAGATGGGGAGAGAAGGGGAGGAAGCACACAAACACAACATTTGAGAGCAGGGACATCCAGAGATGTTTAGGAGGGAGAGGGCCTGGGGGGAGGCAGGATAGGTATAAAACACAAGGACACCAATGACTTCCAGGAAAGAAGACAAAAGTCACCTCAAAAAAGTGGATTTGGGGTGAAATTAGCGGGGGTAGAAAAGATCAAGGTTTTGGATTGGGGAAGACAAGAGATGGTGGTGAACAGCCGTTTTAAAGACCTGGAGGGAGGAGTGGGATTGAAGAGAGTGAGGGAGTTTGTTCCAGAGGCGGGAGAAAAGAGGAATGAAGGAGTGAAGGTGAGCAGAGAGTCTTGATTTTGGCAGTTTAACCATAAGAGGGTTGCAGGCAGATCTTGTGCGACCTGCAGGAATATTTGGGGGACAGAGCCCAGAGAGAGCTGGGGGAGCAAGGCCGGAGAGGAGTCGGTAGAAGACGGAAAGACCACCAACCTGCCTGCAGTGAGTAAGTGAAAGGCCCTCGGAGATAGCGTCATCGCGTCTTCACGCTGTTGAAACCAAAGCATTCAGAATCATTGGAATCTCCCGCCATGAAGCTAACTCCAAGGGCCTCTCACTGACTCACCGCAGGCAGGTTGGTGGTCTTTCCGTCTTCTACCGACTCCTCTCTGGCCTTGCCCCCCCAGCTCTCTCTGGGCTCTGTCCCGCAAATACTCCTACAGGTCGCACAAGATCTGCCTGAAAACCTCTTATGGTTAAACTGCCAAAATCAAGACTCTCTGCTCACCTTCACTCCTTCATTCCTCTTTTCTCCCACCTCTGGAACAAACTCCCTCACTCTCTTCAATCCCACTCCACCCTCCAGGTCTTTAAAACAGCTGTTCACCACCATCTCTTATCTTCCCCCATCCAAAACCTTGATCTTTTCTACCCCCGCTAATTTCACCCGAATTCCACTTTTTTGAAATAGCAACTTCTGTCCTGGAAGTCCTTGTGTTTTATACTTCTCCCTACCCCCACGCCTCCTCCCCCCAAGCCCTCTCCCTTCCACACATCTCCCTGCTCTCAAATGTTGTGTTTGTGTGCTCCCCCTTCTCTCCCCATCTTGTCTTCCGCTCCCTGTTTTTATATATTTTGTTTGTCTGGTTGATTTGTTTGTGAAGTAAATGTTAGCTCTTTCACGAGCCTCGATTCAGTATTAAAAAAAAAAAAATAAATAAATAAATACAATGTTCTTCAATGTGTACACTTCATCCCTCGTCTCCATACACAGTGCGGATACCCTGATCAAGTGAAACGTCTTGGTGTGTTCATATGTGTCAGTATCACTTTCGTAACTATCAGTATCATCATCGCCTTCAGACTTCAGTAAAATACCCCGACACTTCATTCATCGAGGTCCCATTATTGTTACTTCCCCCGAAGCATACCTCTCAACTTGCTTCTGCTGACGGCCTCTTCCTCTTCCACCCCTGGCGGGACGGCCTCTTCCTCTTCCACCCCTGGCGGGACGGCCTCTTCCTCTTCCACCTCTTCCACCTCTTCCGCCAGCTCCGAGCTGGACCAGTCTAGAGTCCCTGTATAAAGAGAGTTGCGCCATGCGCTGACCCGAGATTTCTGGTCACGTGATTTCGTGGCGCCATTTTGTGTCTAACTTCACCGTGCGTGAACGTCAGCTTGGTACGGGAATGTTGTTTATTGCCAAACAAAATGACTGGTTGTTCTGCTTTTGGTTGTTCAAACCAATCTGGGAAATATAAGATGTATAGATTTCCAAGTGATAAAGTCAGAAGACAAATTTGGGAAGCGAAAGTCAGACGAAAGAGCTGGAAAGCGATCGACTCCTCGAGACTCTGCCAGGTAGGCCCACGCCGCTTGATGATCGATGTTCAAAAGCAATTCTATCTGCTCGGTTTTTTTTTGGTTGTCTGTCCGTTGAAACCCCTTTTAAAGGGAAGTGATTTGTGTTTGTTTATAATCTTCAAGGAGCTGACCAAAAATGCATTTCCGTGGGAAGAACCCTGCTCAATTTTTTTCGGGTAGTCCTAGCGGACCGCATATTGTCATTGATTGATGAAATGTCCCGGTACAGTGACATTGCCTGGTCTGCGGTTGGGTAGTCTGCGGGCAATGTCACTGTACTTTTTCAGAGGGAATTAATTTTGATTTTATAGGGGTGGGAAACCCATGGTCCGTTTTGTTTTCAGTTGTCTGTCCGTCCATTCAAAACTTATTCCGAGGCAAGTTATTTTTTTGGTTTAAAATCTTTAGCCTAATCGGCAATCATAAAAGCAATTTTAGGGGGGGACCTGCTCAATTTTTTTGCGGGTTGTGCAGCCATCCATACGTCCAAAATTTGACGAGTTATTGTTTGCTTTGTACAGTGCTCATGCGTCTTGTGAGGGGGATGCTCACTTGTGAGGAGTGAACGGAGTAGTGATGAGTCTCACTTGTGAGGAGTGAACGGAGTAGTGATGAGTCTCACTTGTGAGGAGTGAACGGAGTAGTGATGAGTCTCACTTGTGAGGAGTGAACGGAGTAGTGATGAGTCTCACTTGTGAGGAGTGAACGGAGTAGTGATGAGTTTCACTTGTGAGGAGTGAACGTAGTGGGATGAAGTGTTGGTCTGGTCAGAGTGTTGTATTACGGGCAGAGTTTTCTTACGGTCTGAATGTATGAATCATGTTCTGTACTGAATGTATGAACCAAGTTTTGTACTGAATGTTTACTGTGTTGGCCTCATCGTGTTCCTGGTGAAATTAAACAAGTTATGGTGAATACGACGTCTTATCTGTGCTTTTCCATATCTGTTCGACTAGACGAACCGTGCACACTGCAGGTATTTTTTTAAAAAAATTTCTCTGTTTAATTACGGCTTGGCGCAGTCGAAAATTAAGTGTTAATTAAGTCGCCAGCTATGAAACATATTGTTACAGACGCGGTTTTGGATGTTAGTTTACCGAGCGGTTTGGTATGACCGCGTCTGCACAGTTTACCCGATTATACTCGAACGTTGGCCGAGTCGCGCTACGCTAAATCAATTAAGGAAAGGACACAACGGCTGGGCTAAATGACACGACACCAGGGGTACAGTTCTCAAGACCTCCGGAGGAGGTTATAATATTTGTATGCGGAACGTTTAGATTACAAGGACAAGAGGTACAGCATAGGAAGGTAGGCACTTAGACACACTTATCTTAATCCCGACAGACCACAGATAAACGGGACAAGACTGACTCACACAGGGATTGATGGCAAGGAAGGGCAGGTAGTCGATGGACAGCACAAGGTGCACCTTGGCTCAGGGACAGGATAGCGCGGTCCAAAAGATGCAGGGAGGTATCGTCGCGCTGGAGGTGGCGTCTGGTTCTCTTCAAGCTGGGGGCGCATCTCACGTCACCTCCGGTAAGTGGTTGCGTATATCCAGCGGGGAGTGACACGCCCTCGGCTCGTTAGCTCCGCCCCAGATGGAATCGGCCCGCCGCTTCTTATTGGGTGCGGGGGGTTACCGGGCTCCGCCCTTGACGAGGAGCTGACAGTCAGCCCCTTCGTGGTAACCCCGCCGGAGCACATGGGCAATGGCGGCTAACCAAGCCGGAGTGAGGACGCACACTCCCCGCGCGCTGTTGTTGTAGTTGTTGTTGTTGTTGTAGTTTCATGAGGAAGATGGGAGGAGGTATGGGGAGGTCCTAAACTCACTACTGGTGCCATACAATCACATTCTGGTGCAACGAAGAGTCAGAATTAATGGAAACGAGTCCTTAACTGACATAGACTAAGAATAACTAGCAAGATGTCCTATAGTTGTCTACGTGAGATGCGGTGAACCTGGGCACGACATTTAATGGGGGAAAAAGGGGAAGGTCGGTTCTACAGAGTGTTGTTTACAGACAATGGGACTAGGGAATGGGGGATTGGGGATAGTTGGGGAGTATTGGGGAAATAGGGGAATATTTACAAGCGGATATGGATGGAGGCCAAATCCCATATCCGCAACATTGCACCCTTCTCTACCTCGGGGCGTCCCGACCCGATAAATCTTTACCTACGTTAGTGTGGCACTCAGATGTAGTTCCCTCTACTATTAACTCTACCCTGAGTGCGACAGTTTTACAGATGTTCACAAATGAGTAAATATGTCCCCCTGCGACGTTGCACCCTTCTCCTCACAGAAACACACCCACAGGATAACCGAATCGCGGAAAGAATTCTCAAACTAAACATACAGCCGGTAGGGAGCATTATTTACACAAGACTACGCTGATATTTACACTACGATCCAGGACCTGTTTTTGGAGGAACACATGCAGATGTTATGCATAGAGAGAGCACGCATGCCAGCATCGATACACCAACCCACGAGTGCTCTGTGGCCTTACGGCCTTTAATAATGTGCAGAGCACCCCATCCAAGCACCAAAAGCACCACCCCATAACACAGTCAGCACCATCCGGTGCACCAATAAAGCGTTCATAAATCACCGGTGGTGTCGCAGCCGGCCGATGTTCTGCCGCTGGTCTTGCCTTCGTGTGGTGCACTTGGCCTTCTGGCTTCTTTAAAAAAATAAAGAAAGGCGCCAACCGCGTCCATTTCCTTATTGTGGCCGTCAGGGGGCCAACTATTAGTGGTTCACCTGGATGGCATAGGTGCCATGTTGACCCAGAGGTCCATCCACGGGTGGTGCTTGCCCGCAAGAGAACTGCGGTCCATGGTGGGCGGCCACAAAAATTGCGGTCCATATGGTGTATCGATCCCGGCAGCAAGCAGCGAAAGTGCAGGCCCACAACTGCGGAGCCAGCACCTCTCTCTCCTCTCTCTCTGCCCCAAAGCCAGATCCTCGGAGGTGGGAGACAAAAGAAAAGACAAGTGAGTAAGGTGGTAAGGGCGCAAAAGTGCACGCAATACCAGGTAATGCACACTGGGGGCACATGGGAACCAGGTGAGACAGGTACGTTCCTACCGTACGCCCCCCCCCTCCCCACCAGGTAACCTACATTGCCCCCCCCTTACCCCTTACTGTATCCACAAAACACAACACTACCCATAAACATCTACTTTACAAATCAACAAATGTCCCTACTGTCTTCCCCGTTCCTCCCATAAACCAAATTCGTCTTCTCTCCCTCCTAACCAATCAAATTTGCTATTTCCAACTCTCATCACAATTTGCCATCTCCAATTCAACATCAAAATTTGCCATCACCAATTCATCATCAGTCCCTCCTAAGGAGGGAGAGATGGAATCACCCCAACGTCTTATCCACGTCGTGATGCATCTCACAAATCCTCACAGCAATTCTCATTTCCTGCACACAGAACAAAGAAACACAGGTGTGGAGTCATCATCATCACCACAGGTAAGTGGCTGCGTATGGTGCGACAGGTTCATCAATCCTAACTATTTCCTAAATGACTTTAACAACTTTACATTACCCGGGGTCTTTCTCCTGCCAAACCATTGGCCCTCTTACACTATGGGTTCTAAAAACCAATTCCCATTGACCAAACTGTGGTGCTTTTCAATTTGGGGTCTCACTCCCCCGATTCATCTCCCGGTGCCCTCGCACAATTTCTGGGCCGCGACGTGTAGCTCTCCCAGCCGGTATACCCACCTGCACACCTCCACCACTGCAGTTGCCTCCGAGCTTACCTGCTCCTCACCCTACCCTATCTACCTGGGGAAGGCCCTCTGGCGCTCTCCCCACTCGGTGCCCTCTCTGGCACTGGGCTACCCGGGTCCGTCCCCCGGATCCTCGGGCCCCATCCACAACTCTACCGGCTCCCAGAGCCCACCTGCGGCCTCACCTGGCCGACATCCTCACAGTGGTGGAGTGCCCAACCAACTACACACACTAACAGGCTACACGCCCAGCCATTTCCACAACACTAATGCACCCATCCGCAATACCATTCTGTCACCCGCACCACCGATGCCAATATCCAACCACAATTTACCTATACCCTCTACCTAACACTTACACTACCCGCCCCGGGTACTCGTGAAAGGGGTCCACTCTTCCCCCATCCACACCTTCGCACCATGCACACCACTCCGTACCACTTACTCCAACTCTCTCCACACCACTCATTCTCTGCTCCATATATTCCACACACCTGCACTTGCACACCTGTGCTCTCACACCTGGTGCCACCTGCACCCTTCTCTCCCCAAGCGCATTCGCACTGATCCACAACACTCACTACTCACACCCTGCTCCACACTGCTCCACACACCTGTCCAGTTCTCACACAGCATCATCTCATCTAACTACTCCCCTCTGAGACTTGCGCTTCCCAGTCGTCCCTTTAAACTATTGCGCTCCCACGTCATTATCATCCATACTAATCTACCTGCGTCCCCACTACAGGTATCAGTCACTATCTAACCTTAACGTCACCTAATGTCATCTTCTAGGGCCCTATCAATATCCTAACCCACCCGGGCTAGTTTTCACTGCCATACACCCCATAATCTATTGCGCATTTGCCCCACAAATGGGAAGGATGGTGGATTTGCCATCCCACCACATCGGGGGTCTCCCACTACCAATTTTGCCCATCAAATTTCAAACAAATCAAAAATTTGCCAATCACGACTCATCATCTGCCAATCATTACTGCCAATCCTTTGCCAATCATCAAATTTTGTTTTTCTAATTTCGGGGCCAAAACACTAACCTCGTCACACAGTCTACTCACTAATGCCTCTCGGTGCGCCAATTCCTGTCCAAAGCCCGGCTTCGTAAAGCCGAGCAATGAATGCGGGTTGTTTGGTGCCAGCGGCTGGATACGTCCCGCATTCGGGGCAGGGACGGGGGCTTACCCGGCCCGAGACCCCACGCACCACCTTGGCGTGGAGCCATCCAATGTCCCGACCTCGACCTGCCGGCACGTCTCAACAAAAAGGGGTCGCCATGACGACCCTTCCTATCGGGCTGCCCGCTCCGCCTAGTGGAGCACGGACGCGGCCGTTCAAAGCGAGGCCCGGCACGCACCGAGGGCCCGATTCGGCTAAAAGTCGCTCTAACCTCTAACCCGGTTACCGTCGATGCTTCCCCTGGATGCTTACATGCATACGCTACCCCTTTCTTGCTCACACCCCCAGCCGTTTCCATGCTCCTCGTCGTACCTTCTCTTCCACACCCAGGTACACTCATTCCACTCACAGCCTTGGTCACACACCTGACCACCGAACACTTTGGCACACATTCGTCGCTCGCACACCTCACCAACACACCTCTTCGCGCCCCCTCCTCGGTCACCTCCTCTGTGACAATCACAGGTGTGCTCTCACTCGCACACCCAACCACGTGCCTCACTACCAATTCCAGCGTGCATTCCCACTCACGCTCTACCATTCCAGGTGTGCTTCCTTTCTCACCTGTCACCACCAACTCACGCTCCGTGTCACTCGTACTACTCTCACCTCCACTCTTGACAGTGCACTCACCCTTACTCTTGACAGCGCACTCTTTCCTCATGCATCCGTCCGTTACACACCTTCCTCGCGCACACTCTCCCGTTACACCCTCTGTAACACTCACCACAGGCGTGCATTCTCCCTTGCCTTTGACAGCGCACTCTTTCCCCATGCACCTGTCCGTCACACACCTTTCTCGCGCACACTCTCCTGTCACACCCTCTGTAACACTCACCACAGGTGTGCATTCTTCCTTGCCTTTGACAGCGCACTCTTTCCCCATGCACCTGTCCGTCACACACCTTTCTCGCGCACACTCTCCCGTCACACCCTCTGTAACACTCACCACACCGCGCTTCCATGTGCTCCCTCGCACACGCGCTACGACCGACTCACTCTCGCCAGCACCCTCACTCCTTGGCACGCACTTTTTCCTCACACACCCCAGAGTCGGACTTTCTCGCACACCTCCTTTTTCGCACACCAGACCTGTCGCACACTTCACCAACGGCCTCTCACGAACACCCGGGTCCATCTCGACCCCCAAGCTTCTTAAATCCCCTGGCGCATCATACGCACGACCATATTGGTCACCACTTACACCGGGTCCTCTTCCTCTTCGCTTCTCCTCCATCACCTGCGAATCCCTCATCCGGTTAATGAGCACATCATCACGATCCGAACACAGACTTTGGACCAATTCTTTTATCTCCTCTTTTATCTCTTTCTTATCCCCTCTCCGTCGCTTCTTAATTTCGCTCACCCCTTCTTCCACTTCTTCTAATTTCTGCTTCACCTCTTTTATTCCCCGGTACGTCTCCTCAAGCTCGTCCTCCAAGGCTACCTTGACCGTTTCCATGTGGGTCCTCACCTGCCGGTCCTTCGTCTCCATTACCTCTATCACCTCGTCCAACCTCGTTGTCAGTCCCTCACGTACCATCTGACATTCCCTCTTTGTCGCTATCAAGTCGTTTTTTATGTCGTTTTGTGTCGCTTTTAACCCTCCTAATACCGCAGTGTTCCTTTGAACCTGCTCCGTTAGTCCTTTTTGTCCCTCCGTCAGCTGTTCCACCTCCTGCGTCAGGTCCTCTATGCCCCCTTGCAATTTTACAGTCCCCTTTCTCACCTCCTTCTCCATGTGCTCCTTACAGTGCCTCACCTCCTCGCGCACTCCTCCGACCTCCTCACTCACACCTCTTCTGATCTCCTCTCCCATCACTTGCATCTCCTGCCCAGATGCCACCCTCATCTGCTCCATTTCCTCCCTGTGAGCATCCAGTTTAGTTTCTACCCCCATTCTGACCCCCTCTATCTGCTGCCCCATTTGTTTAACTTCCCTTTCCGCTTGGTCCCTCATGTCCCTCAATTTGCCTTCCATCCTGTTTTCTAACCCCTCTAACCCCTTTTGCATCCCTTCCATTTGATTCTCTTGAGCGGCCATTCTGTTTTCTACCCCCATTAACCCATTTCTCACCTCTTTTATCCCGTTGTCTAACCCCTCAAAATTATTGTCTAACTTCCCAAATTTCTTGTCTAACTCCTCAAAATTATTGTCTAACTTCCCAAATTTCTTGTCTAATCCCTTAAAATTATTGTCTAACCCCTCACTGGTACCCCTCGCTTCGTCCCTCATTCCCACAATTTGGTCTCCCATTCGTTCCATAAGGGCCCTCATTTGCAGGAGGAAAAGGTTTGAATCCACCAGCGGCGCTACCACGGTCGCGGGCGTGGTCGCCGTGGCCATGTGCGAGGCGCCATTTTGCGCGCCCGCAACCTCGTGCGCGACGACGCTATTTTGCGAATCTGCTACCCTCACTGCTTCGCTCTCCTCTTGTCCCTCAATTTGGTCCTGGATCGACCCTGCCTCACTCTCTTCTACCGGAACCCAGCCGTCTTGGTCTGCCATAGCGCGACTTTCAAAATTCGGGTTTTTATTTTTTTTGTAAAACACAATTAAATTTCGCTGTTATAATTTCGAGCGCGTGAAACGCGCTCCGGATCGAATCCCACTTCCCGACACCAAATGTTACTCTAATAGTACAATTGGTGTTCCAAAATTTGGGCCTAACAAATTTAGTCCCAGGTCCGAATCCAACTCCTCGACACCAAATGTTACAGACGCGGTTTTGGATGTTGGTTTACCGAGCGGTTTGGTATGACCGCGTCTGCACAGTTTACCCGATTATACTCGAATGTTGGCCGAGTCGCGCTACGCTAAATCAATTAAGGAAAGGACACAACGGCTGGGCTAAATGACACGACACCAGGGGTACAGTTCTCAAGACCTCCGGAGGAGGTTATAATATTTGTATGCGGAACGTTTAGATTACAAGGACAAGAGGTACAGCATAGGAAGGTAGGCACTTAGACACACTTATCTTATTCCCGACAGACCACAGATAAACGGGACAAGACTGACTCACACAGGGATTGATGGCAAGGAAGGGCAGGTAGTCGATGGACAGCACAAGGTGCACCTTGGCTCAGGGACAGGATAGCGCGGTCCAAAAGATGCAGGGAGGTATCGTCGCGCTGGAGGTGGCGTCTGGTTCTCTTCAAGCTGGGGGCGCATCTCACGTCACCTCCGGTAAGTGGTTGCGTTTATCCAGCGGGGAGTGACACGCCCTCGGCTCGTTAGCTCCGCCCCAGATGGAATCGGCCCGCCGCTTCTTATTGGGTGCGGGGGGTTACCGGGCTCCGCCCTTGACGAGGAGCTGACAGTCAGCCCCTTCGTGGTAACCCCGCCGGAGCACATGGGCAATGGCGGCTAACCAAGCCGGAGTGAGGACGCACACTCCCCGCGCGCTGTTGTTGTAGTTGTTGTTGTTGTTGTAGTTTCATGAGGAAGATGGGAGGAGGTATGGGGAGGTCCTAAACTCACTACTGGTGCCATACAATCACATTCTGGTGCAACGAAGAGTCAGAATTAATGGAAACGAGTCCTTAACTGACATAGACTAAGAATAACTAGCAAGATGTCCTATAGTTGTCTACGTGAGATGCGGTGAACCTGGGCACGACATTTAATGGGGGAAAAAGGGGAAGGTCGGTTCTACAGAGTGTTGTTTACAGACAATGGGACTAGGGAATGGGGGATTGGGGATAGTTGGGGAGTATTGGGGAAATAGGGGAATATTTACAAGCGGATATGGATGGAGGCCAAATCCCATATCCGCAACAATATTAATCGATCAGGCAATATCCATCAGAGTTCTGGGCAAGGGTGTAGTAATAAATGAACGTTTCAATCTTACTAGATGCCGATGACGTTTTCCTTATGTCAGAGACAGAAGCTGACTTGCAGCTTGTTAAATCATTACAATGGAAATTGAATATAAATGTCGATAAAACTAAAGTTGTACACTATAGAAATATGGCAATACCACGTACAGAATTTGTTTTAAGTGTGTTAGACTATATGTCGGCTGGAAGTCCTACACCGGAATTGCTCTCGGCACCCTTTAAAAAATATTGGATATGCCCACACTCCTTTCTAAAAGTTATTAAAATTCAGAGAACGACAGCATTGGTTTGTCTTACTTATAATGTTAGCTCTTATATGCAGTGTTGGCTTGTAATATGCATTGCCGTACCACTTTTAATATCACCGCACAGCTCTTTTTCACGGCAATAGCTGAGTTTTTGACAAAACAAATATCACCTGTATGTAATAATAAGACTAAATATGTGTAGTAAATTTTTTTTTAGCAGGTTTAGAATATATCACCCCATATCGCGAATGTACATGGATATCTAATCCGACACACTTAGACACAAAATGGCGTCCAAATTTGAGTTGACACAACTCTCTATATACAGGGACTCTAGACCAGTCCATTGTCGGGAACTTCGCCATGTTGAAAAACCACGGAACGTGCTGCCACGATAATCCGCCAAGATCCAAAGTCCAAATTCGGGAAAGAAAAGAAGAGCAAAAGTCAAACTGCTTGTTGATCTTCACGATACCGCCGCTGCCACCATGTAGTAAGTTCAGGACTCTCCTTCAATCAAGTTGTTTATTAACGACGATACCAAGTTCTCACAGAAGTCAGAACAGACGGCCATCTTGACGAGCTGCCAGCAACCACTGAAGCCACGCCCCCAGACGTCACGACGCAGTACGTAATCGTCACGCAACATCGCAACAGTGACGTCACGTGCAGATTATCGGGGGTGTTCGTGCGAGGAGGTTGACGAGATCAAAATGAAAATAACACCTCATATTGAAACAGTTACAATGTATTAATTCAAGAAAGGATTTTAAAATTGACATTACTATGATAATGTTTAAAATAGAAATAGGTTGAACACACTTCCGGTGTCCGGTGTCCCATACCACCCGAAAGCAACTGTTCCCCAAAATAAATATATAACGATTGATTTGTTTCAAAATTATTAATAAATAACGATGAAGAGTTGGAATCCACCAATCTGATCGCGGTTAGACGACTAGGAAGGTGTATGACGTCACAAATGTATCACGTGGCAACAACGGCATCATTTGGACGTGGATTTCTTGTGAAGTGTCGACGTCTTTTCGTTACCTCACGGATTTTTCAATTGATACGTTCTTTAAAAGCGATTTTTATTTCCCAAGATGTCGCTTTTTGAGAAGAAATCGCAAAGAAGGTACCAGGCACGGGTTTTCACAACATTCAGTGAATTTTATCGTTTCTTTTCACGTCGAGTATCGTGCGCTAATCATCAATGTACGAAATCACCTCAGGAAAACATGTCGTCACCTCGTTCGTGTCGTTAATTATTTATTAATGGTTGAGGATGAGACGCCATCGCATAATTGCGCACGTAAAGACTCATTGGGAGTTGTGGTATTTTCGGTACGAAACGTGGTTTAAGCAAATTAAGCACAAACCACGAAACCCTGCGATCCATCGAAGAATCCGATTTTTTTAAATCCCCCATCAGAACCCCCGTAATCTCAATGGGGGAAAAGCGAACTCGGTGGTGTTTTGGTGAGGGCGTCCGCTGCGCGTGTGTGTGTGGAGACGTCGGTGGATCAAACCCCGGCCGAGTCGTACCGTGGACTTTAAAAATGGTACGTGCTGCCTCCTCACTCGTCATTCAGCATTTAAAAGGATGAGAACTACGGGTTTGACTCGTCAGAACTATTAACAGTAGTTTGACTCTGAAATTGGTACGGAATGTCGTCCCGAGCGCACACAGGATGACAGGAGAATAAAATATTGAAAATCATTCCAAACATGAAACTTCTTGTTTTAGTGACGTCATAAAAAAAACACAAACACCAGGCACAAATAACGAATTAAACGTGTTAAATAATGTGGTGTAAAAATATCAATGGCGGTAAACTTCTGAAAAAAATAAGTTTCTCGAGCCTTTAAAACTTTTATTTTAAATTAATTAAATATTTGAACACTGCAGAACACAAATCACCTTTTTCACCTTCAGTTTCAAAAACGCTCCAGTTTAGCATTTGCAGTACTTGGACAAAATATTACCCCATCTCGACCAATCAAATTTGATGAGCTCGTGCTCTCTGCTTTGGGGAAATTGAGATTTGGACAAAATCCCGGCCTGAAGGAAATATACGTATAATATACGGAGATCGTGCTCGGAAAGGCAAAGCAAGATTTGAAAAGACGTTTCGTATGTCCTTTTTCTCAAGACTGCGGGGAGTAAGGTGTTCTATGAACTCTCTAGTTTACTTATGATCACTTGCCAGAGGGAGGGTGCGAGAGTGCGGAGTACGTACAGGAGCATCATCAGGGAATGAGGTGTGTCAGCTGATGGATGAACAAACATCGAGAGCACATTCATTTGTCCACCTGCCCATCTCGACCAAAATAATGGGTTTTCTTTGTTATTCTTTCATGCACCTTTGCCCGATATTGTTTTATTTTACGTGATGTTTACTGGAGGGGACATTATTCTGTCATTTGTTGAAATGGAGAATGTATATGATTTCCGGTGAAGCACATTTGTCCACAGTTGTGGATTAAGAGTCCTTTTCTTTTGCAGGAAATCAAAGATGAAAAAGTCTTCATCAACCAAGCCAAAGAAAATCAGTTGTTGGAAGCGTCTGAAGTAAATAATTTTCTTTTCCTCCTCTTGACCTTTTAAACTTGTTTTTGGATATATCTACCGTGACAAATGTACAATAAACTGACTTTTCAATATTTTTCAACCCAGGCAAAAGTTTATCACACATGATAAGAAGAACAAGTGTCGTGGTGACATTGCACATGACGTCTAAATAAGAGGAAATATCGCTTTGGAATGTCCTTTTATTTTATTTTATTTTTTTGAACACAGGATCGAGGCTCGTGAAAGAGCGAACATTTTTCACACAAAAAATCAAAACAGACACACAAAGTACGTAATAAGGGGAGCTATAAAATAAGGTGAGCGGTAGACAAGATGGGAATAGAAGGGGAAGCACACAAACACCGCATTTGAGAGCGGACATCGGGAGATCTGTGGGAGGGAGAGGGCTGGGGGGGAGGAGGCATGGGGAGGGGGTGGGGGTGTGAGATGTATAAAACACAAGGATACCACAAGGACTTCCAAGAAAAAAAGTTGGTATTTAAAAAAGTGGATCTGGGGTGAAATTAGCGGGGGTAGAAAAGATCAAGGTTTTGGATGGGGGAAGATAAGAGCTGGTGGTGAACAGCTGTTTTAAAGACCTGGAGGGAGGAGTGGGATTGAAGAGAGTGAGGGAGTTTGTTCCAGAGGTGGGAGAAAAGAGGAATGAAGGAGAGAAGGTGAGCAGAGGGTCTTGATTTTGGCAGTTTAACCATAAGAGGGTTGCAGGCGGATCTTGTGCGACCTTGAGGAATATATGGGGGACAGAAACCAGAGAGAGCTGGGGGAGCAAGGCCGGAGAGGAGTCGGTAGAAGACAAAGACCACCAACCTGCCTGGGGTGAGTAAGTGAGAGGCCCTCGGAGTTAGCTTCATCGCAGGAGATTCCAATGATTCTGAAAGCTTTCGTTTCAACAGCGTGAAGCCGAGCTAGGTGTGAGGCAGGAGCACCGGCCCAGAGGGGAGAACAGCATTCCATTGAGCTACGGATGAAAGCCTTATATGTGGTGAGGAGCTCAGGTGTGCCAAGGAAGGACTTCGCACGACGGAGGATGCGCAATCGGCGACTGGCTTTGGAGGCCAGATTTGAAATGTGGTTTTCACAGGAAAGATCATGGCAGATAGTGAGACCCAAAAGCTTGAGTGACAGAACTTCTTGGAGAGGATTGTTCAGAAAGTGGATGGGAGGGTTGTCCAGTCGGTCTTTTCGGAGAGACATAGTAAGAGTTTGAGATTTGTCAGGATTGAAAGACGTGTTCCACTTGTTTGACCAGTCTGATTTTGTCCAGGTCTGCAGAGAGTGAGGAGGCTGCAGAATGCCGATCTGAGGGATGAGAAATGGAGTGGCAGAGAGTGGAGTCATCAGCAAAGAGATGGAGAGGATTTTCAAGAGAGTCAGAGAGATCATTGATGAAGACCAGAAAAAGCACAGGGCCCAGAACACTGCCTTGGGGAACTCCAGCCTGAACAGGAAGGGGAGATGAGAGAAACCCATCCAGGGCCACACGTCGACTACGACTAGAGAGGAAGTCCGTAAGCCATGCGTGGAGATTTCCATGGATA
This sequence comes from Myxine glutinosa, assembly GCF_964187855.1. Lineage (NCBI taxonomy): Eukaryota > Metazoa > Chordata > Myxini > Myxiniformes > Myxinidae > Myxine > Myxine glutinosa. The sequence continues at coordinate 26,770,715 of NC_136266.1, read as the reverse complement.
CCATAGGAGCGTTTGGTGAGTGGAGCGGGGTGCCAGACCGTATCGAAGGCACGTGATATGTCAAGGGAGACGGCTCTAATTTCCTGTTTGGCATTGAGGACCTCCATCCATTGTTGAGACAGCAGAAGCAGCATGTCCAGAGTGGAGTGACCTGGTCCGAAACCAAATTGATCATCAGGGATCAAGCCTTTGGAGAAGAGGAAAGATTTGATATCCGAAGCAATGATGGATTCCATGACTTTGCTGATAATTGGGAGAAGGCTGATTGGTCTGCAGTTGCGAGGATCTGTTTTTGCACCTTTTTTGTGTAAAACGGTGATGTTGGCTGATTTCCAAGCTGATGGCAGATGACCTTGAGCAAAGGAGAAGGTGAAGGGAACAGAGAGAGGGAGTGAAAGAGCGGCAGAGCAGGATTTTAGGACCCGTGGGCTGATGCCATCAGGTCCAGTTGCAGAATAAGAGTCGAGGGTTGACAGAAACTTCTCCACCTTGTCAGGTGGAAACGGCACAGACTCCAGGAGCAGCTGGGTACGACTGGGTACGGTGGGTACAGAGAGGGATGGGTTTGGGACACACGATTTAGAGGCAAACACAGAGTTGAGGCATTTAGCTTTTTCATGTGCGGAGTCAGCTGTGTCGCCGTTTGAGGTAAGGGAGGGGATGGAGGGGGAACAAACACCAGAAACAGATTTGACCAGACGCCACCAGGATTTGGAAGAGGGAGACAGGTTTCAGAGTTCAGTCTTGAGAGTGGAGAGATTTTGTTTCCTGGCTCTCCTGAGGGTGGACACACACTTGTTTCGGGATTTGTGGATGGAAATGAGATTTCCTTCCGTTGGATTTGCTTTCCAGGAGGCAAAGTCAAGTTGTTTCTGGGCAACTGCCTCACCACAAGATTCCGTGTACCATGGACGGGAGGAAGGGTATGACAACTGAAGATGAGATGGGATAAATCTGTGCATGAGAGAGAGAAATTTACTTTGGAAGAATTTTCAGGATGAGTTGATGTCAGAGGCGGTAGAGATGGTAGACCAGTCCAGATGATTGATGGCTCCTTGAAGACCGTGCCAGTTAGCCTGAGTGAAATGCCAGACTCGTCGACGCTGATCAGGCTCTCTGAGAATGGTCAGAGAGATCTGCACTTTAACAAGCACATGATCAGATGAGCCGATTGGAGCAGAAGAAGAGCAGCAGACATTTGCAGGGAAGTTGGTCATAACTAAGTCTCGAAGACAAGATGCTCCGTTGACTGAGATCCGGGTCGGGAAATTGACAGATTGTGTCAGTCCCATTGAGTCGCAGAAGTCCTTTGCTGAGGAGCCATGGCTGGTGAGAGAGGTACCCACACCCAGCCAACTGGCATGGTGACAATTGAAATCACCACATATGAGGAAGAGAGAGTTGGGATGAGTCGATACAAGTTGGTCCATATTATCAGACAGCGAGATGTAGATGGAGTCATCACTGTTTGGTGGACGGTACAACACACATATGAACAAAAGGTGGGAGCGTAGGGGAAGCCATAGCCAGATGTACTCCTGGGGGTGAGGTGGAGAGAGGGCAGTGCAGGATGAGTGAGGAATAGAGTTTTTGATAAAGATAGCAACCCCACCTCCAGGATGAGGCATTGTCTGATTTTGGCTCACTGCAGGCCAAGTCTCCCCCGAGCATTCGCTCGGCCAGATCTTAAATGGCCTCATGCCCCTGGCGGCCGACACCTTCAATTCCTCTTCTCCTTCATAACATTGATTGCACATTCACTTGTCCGTCTGCCCATCTTGACCAAATCATGGGTTTTTTATGTTTTATTTTCTGCACCTTTGCCCACATTGTTTTATTTTATGTGATGTTTACTGGAGGGGACATTATTTTGTCAGTTGTTGAAATGGAGAATGTATATGACAGCCGCTTTAGCACATTTGTCCTCAGTTGTGGATTAAGAGTTCTGTTCTTTTGCAGGGAACCAAAGATGACCAAGTCTTTATCAACCAAGACAAAGAAAATCAGTTGTTGGAAGCGTCTGAAGTAAATAATTTTCTTTTCCTCTTGACTTTTTAAACTTGCTTTTTTGGATATATCTACCGTGAAAAATGCACAATAAACTGACTTTTCAATATTTTTCAACCTAGGCAAAAGTTTATCACACATGATAAGAAGAACAAGTGTCGCGGTGACATTGCAGATGACGTGTAAGTAAGAGGAAATATCGCTTTGGAATGCCCCTTTTTTTTTGTTTGTTTACAGGATCGAGGCTCGTGAAAGAGCAAACATTTATCACACACAAAATCAAAACAGACACATCAAGTATATAATAATGGGAGCGGTAGACAAGATGGGGGAGAGAAGGCGAAGCACACAAACACAACATTTGAGAGCAGGGACATCGGGAGATCTGTGGGAGGGAGAGGGCTTGGGGGGGAGGAGGCGTGGGAAGGGGGTGGGGGTGTGAGAAGTATAAAACACAAGGATACTACAAGGAATTCCAGCAAAAAAAGTTGGTATTTCAAAAAAGTGGATCTTGGGTGAAATTAGCGGGGGTAGAAAATATCAAGGTTTTGGATGGGGGAAGATAAGAGATGGTGGTGAACAGCTGTTTTAAAGACCTGGAGGGAGGAGTGGGATTGAAGAGAGTGAGGGAGTTTGTTCCAGAGGCGGGAGAAAAGAGGAATGAAGGATTGAAGGTGAGCAGCGAGTCTTGATTTTGGCAGTTTAACGACAAGAGGGTTGCACGCGGATGTTGTGCGAGCTGTAGGAATATTTGGGGGCAGAGCCCAGAGAGAGCTGAGTGAGCAAGGCCGTAGAGGAGTCGGTAGAAGACAAAGACCACCAACCTGCCTGCGGTGAGTAAGTGAGAGGCCCTCGGAGATAGCTTCATCGTGGGAAATTCCAATGATTCTGAAAGCTTTGGTTTCAACAGCGTGAAGCCGAGCTATGTTTGAGGCAGGAGCACCGGCCCAGAGGGGAGAACAATATTCCATTGAGCTGCGGATGAAAGCCTTGTGTGTGGTGAGGAGCTCAGGTGTGCCAAGGAAGGACTTTTCACGATGGAGGATGCCAGTCGGCGACTGGCTTTGGAGGCCAGCTTGGAAATGTGGTTTTCCCAGGAAAGATCATGGCAGATAGTGAGACCCAAAAGCTTGAGTGACAGAACTTCTTGGAGATGATTGTTCAGAAAGTGGATGGGAGGGTTGTCCAGTCAGTCTTTTCGGAGAGACATAGTAAGAGTGTGAGATTTGTCAGGATTGAAAGACATGTTCCACTTGTTTGACCAGTCTGTGATTTTATCCAGGTCTGCAGAGAGTGAGGAGGCTGCAGACTGCCGATCTGAGGGATGAGGAATGGAGCGGCAGAGAGTGGAGTCATCAGCAAAGAGATGGAGAGGATTTTCAAGACAGTCAGAGAGAACATTGATGAAGACCAGAAAAAGCACAGGGCCCAGAACACTACCTTGAGGAACTCCAGCCTGAACAGGAAAGGGAGATGAGAGAAACCCATTCAGGGCCACACGTTGACTCCAACTAGAGAGGAAGCCCGCCAGCCATGCGTGGAGATTTCCATGGATACCATAGGAGGAGAGTTTGGTGAGCAGAGCGGGGTGCCAGACCGTATCGAAGGCACGTGATATGTCAAGGGAGACGGCTATAATTTCCTGTTTGGCATTGAGGACCTCCATCCCTTGTTGAGACAGCAGAAGCAGCATGTCCAGAGTAGAGTGACCTGGTCTGAAACCAAATTGATGATCAGAGATGAAGCCATTGGAGAAGAGTAAAGATTTGATATCCGAAGCAATGATGGATTCCATGACTTTGCTGATAATTGGGAGAAGGCTGATTGGTCTGTGGTTACAAGGATCTGTTTTTGCACCTTTTTGTGTAAAGCGGTGATGTTGGCTGATTTCCAAGCTGATGGCAGATGATCTTGAGCAAAAGAGAGGGTGAAGAGAACAGAGAGAGGGAGTGAAAGAGCGGCAGAGCAGGATTTTAGGACCCGTGGGCTGATGCCGTCAGGTCCAGTTGCAGAATCAGAGTCGAGGGTTGACAGAAACTTCTTCACCTTGTCAGGAGGAAAGGACACAGAGTCCAGGAGCAGCTGGGTACGACTGGGTATGGTGGGTACAGAGAGGGATGGGTTTGGGACACACGATTTAGAGGCAAACACAGAGTTGAGGCATTTAGCTTTTTCACGTGCGGAGTCAGCTGTGTAGCCGTTTGAGGTAAGGGAGGGGATGGAGGGGGAACAAACACCAGAAACAGATTTGACCAGACGCCACCAGGATTTGGAAGAGGGAGCCATGATTGATAGTTCCGTCTTGAGAGTGGAGAGATATTGTTTCCTGGCTCTCCTGAGGGTGGACACACACTTGTTTCGGGCTTTGTGAAAGGAAATGAGATTTCCTTCCGTTGGATTTGCTTTCCAGGAGGTGAAGGCAAGTTGTTTCTGGGCAACTGCCTCGCCACAAGATTCCGTCTACCATGGATGGGAGGAAGGGTTTGACAACTGAAGACGAGATGGGATAAATCTGTGCATGAGAGAGAGCAATTTACTTTGGAAGAATTCCCAGGATGAGTTGATGTCAGAGGTGGAAGAGATGGGAGACCAGTCCAGATGATTGATGGCTCCTTGAAGACCCTGTCAGTTTGCCTGAGTGAAATGCCAGACTCGTCGATGCTGAGGAGGCTCTCTGAGAATGGCCAGAGAGATGTCCACTTTAACAAGCACGTGATCAGATGAGCCGATTGGAGCAGAAGAAGAGCAGCAGACATTTGCAGGGAAGTTAGCCAAAACCAAGTCAAGATGAGAAGATGCTCCGTTGACTGGGATCCGGGTCGGGAAATTGACAGATTGTGTCAGTCTCAGTGAGTCGCAGAAGTCCTTTGCTGAGGAGCCATGGCTGGTGAGAGAGGTGCCCACACCCAGCCAACTGGCATGATAACAATTGAAATCACCACATATGAGGAAGAGAGAGTTGGGATGAGTCGATAGAAGTTGGTCCATATTATCAGACAGCGAGATGTAGATGGAGTCATCACTGTTTGGTGGACGGCACAACACACATTTGAACAAAAGGTGGGAGCGTAGGGGAAGCCATAGCCAGAGGTACTCCTGGTGGTGAGGTGGAGAGAGCACAGTGCAGGATGAGTGAGGAAGAGAGTTTTTGATAAAGATAGCAACCCCACCTCCAGGATGAGGCATTGTCTGACTTTGGCTCACCGCAGGCCAAGTCTCCCCCGAGCATTCGCGCGGCCAGATCTTAAATGGCCTCATGCCCCTGGCGGCCGACACCTTCAATTCCTCTTCTTCTTCATAACATTGATTGCACAATCACTTGTCCGTCTGCCCATCTTGACCAAATCATGGGTTTTTTATGTTTTATTTTCTTCACCTTTGCCCACATTGTTTTATTTTTTGTGATGTTTACTGGAGGGGACATTATTTTGTCAGTTGTTGAAATGGAGATTGTATATGACATCCGCTTTAGCACATTTGTCCTCAGTTGTGGATTAAGAGGTCTGTTCTTTTTCAGGGAACCAAAGATGACCAAGTCTTTATCAACCAAGACAAAGAAAACCAGTTGTTGGAAGCGTCTGAAGTAAATAATTTTCTTTTCCTCGACTTTTTAAACTAGCTTTTTTGGATATATCTACCGTGACAAATGTACAATAAACTGACTTTTCAATATTTTTCAACCTAGGCAAAAGTTTACCAAACATTATAAGAAGAACAAGTGTCGTGGTGACATTGCAGATGACGTGTAAGTAAGAGGAAATATCGCTTTGGAATGCCCTTTTTTTTGTTTGTTTACAGGAGCGAGGCTCGTGAAATAGCAAACATTTATCACACAAAAAATCAAAACAGACACACCAAGTATATTGTTATGAATTTGGTAATGCAACATCTAGAGCTAGGTAGATCTGAATAGGTAGGTATTCGGCTGTCGTGACAGGGACTCTACATGTAATAAGTTATTGATGTTCAGGCGGTTGTCGGGGTAAGATGTATGAGTGTGGATCTACCTGGAGATTCGAGTGTTAAATAGTGAGGGATTAAAGGTAACGCCCCTGTGAGTCTCACCTAGTAGTCAAACCTTTGTCCATTATGGCACTGCAAACCACATAAACATTAGTTAGGTCCTTAGCGCAACATTAAATAATCCCCTTTCCCTGACAAGGACTTCGTATTAAATTGACAGGAAACCAGGTCAAAAACACCGCCACGATTGGCCGCCACCGTGTACACCTCCAAAGGCCTACAAACCTGGCCGGCACGTGTTATGCCAGGACCGCAGGGTCGCGTAACGGGGGAGATGTCAGGAGTCGCGGGAGGCTTTGATTGGCTGAGGAGTGCGCAATGTGACGTCATCGGCCACCAATATAGGCGACGGTCGGACGCCATTTCAGTAGTTGAGTTGAGTTCGTGGCAGGCACTGCAGACGCAGGCAGGCACCAGAGAGTTGAGCGGTGGTGGAGAGTTGGAGAGGACACGCCATTCCAGTCGCAGTTCGAGTGCAGTTCGGGTTGTAGGGAGTCGCAGGAGACACACGAGAGCACACCCAGTTGGCACTGAGCAGTTCGTTGGCACTTGGCTGCCAGCACTCCCGCGTCGTCGAGTCGAGGAGTTGAAAGGAGTCCTTCCTGTCCCTGGTCAAGTGGAGCCGCTGGCCTGCGTCGGACGCGTGGTGCTTGGAGCGAGGGGCCTCGTGGTGTGCGATCGGGCCGGAAGGAGCGGTGCTGGACACCAACAATACAAGACGACAAAGACAGATAAGCCCGATCTCCGCGTATATTTTGAACGACGGGACGTGTTATTTTCGTGATTAATCTCCCTCGTTTGTGTTTGCTGTCAGTCGTGTGGGGACGTCCCGATTTAGGTTTATTAGAATTATTAGATTTACCGGCGGGCTTTTTCACTGGCTTTACTTTTCCTAATAAACCCTTATATTACTTTTTGTACATAATATCTGAACGCAGTTTTCCTGGGTGTTTGATTTTAATAGATAAGGTTGCGGAGCCTTCGCTGCGCCCCGCCATTCCGCGCGTTGGTGTTGAACTTGAGTCCGCCATTGAGTGTTCGCCTCGGGAGTTAAAGTCTCGCAAACCGGTCATCCGTAACTGTGGTGTTAATCACGGTTACGCGACAATATAATAAGGGGAGCTGTAGACAAGATGGGGGAGAGAAGGCGAAGCACACAAACACAACATTTGAGAGCAGGGACATCGGGAGATCTGTGGGTGGGAGAGGGCTTGGGGGGAGGAGGCGTGGGAAGGGGGTGGGGGTGTGAGAAGTATAAAACACAAGGATACTACAAGGAATTCCAGCAAAAAAAAAGTTGGTATTTCAAAAAAAAAGTGGATGAAATGAATATATGAATGAATATGATGAAATGAATGATCGTTTTAAGGCCATTTTCCCTGCCCGCTAGAGCAGGGGTTAGCCTTGCGGGCCCCATGACAATCATGGTTCCCTGTTCGAGGCAATGTTTTCATGGCCGGATGCCCTTCCTGACGCCAACCCTTGGTCACGATCTTCGATGCGCAGGGATACTGTGTACCTATTCTAAACCGGGGTACACACCGGGATCATTCATCCCAGCAAGCTGGTACTCAATTTGCCGACCTCAGAAGGATGACAGGCTGAGTCAACCCCCTTGGCGTTAATTCAGCGATCGACCAGGATTCGAACCCAGGATCCTAGGATCCCAAGCCGGCACCCTAACCGCTAAACCAACACCAGGGTTATTTAAAAAAAAAAAAAAAAAAGTGGATCTGGGGTGAAATTAGCGGGGGTAGAAAATATCAAGGTTTTGGATGGGGGAAGATAAGAGATGGTGGTGAACAGCTGTTTTAAAGACCGGGAGGGAGGAGTGGGATTGAAGAGAGTGAGGGAGTTTGTTCCAGAGGCGGGAGAAAAGAGGAATGAAGGATTGAAGGTGAGCAGCGAGTCTTGATTTTGGCAGTTTAACGACAAGAGGGTTGCAGGCGGATGTTGTGCGACCTGCAGGAATATTTGGGGGCAGAGCCCAGCGAGAGCTGGGTGAGCAAGGCTGTAGAGGAGTCGGTCGAAGACAAAGACCACCAACCTGCCTGTGGTGAGTAAGTGAGAGGCCCTCGGAGTTAGCTTCATCGCGGGAGATTCCAATGATTCTGAGAGCTTTGGTTTCAACAGCGTGAAGCCGAGCTATGTTTGAGGCAGGAGCACCGGCCCAGAGGGGAGAACAGTATTCCATTGAGCTGTGGATGAAAGCCTTGTAGTGGTGAGGAGCTCAGGTGTGCCAAGGAAGGACTTCGCACGATGGAGGATGCCAGTCGGCGACTGGCTTTGAAGGGCAGCTTGGAAATGTGGTTTTCCCAGGAAAGATCATGGCAGATAGTGAGACCCAAAAGCTTGAGTGACAGAACTTCTTGGAGATGATTGTTCAGAAAGTGGATGGGAGGGTTGTCCAGTCGGTCTTTTCGGAGAGACATAGTCAGAGTGTGAGATTTGTCAGGATTGAAAGACATGTTCCACTTGTTTGACCAGTCTGTGATTTTGTCCAGGTCTGCAGAGAGTGAGGAGGCTGCAGACTGCCGATCTGAGGGATGAG
>NC_136266.1:26084634-26157134 GCF_964187855.1 Myxine glutinosa | reverse complement strand
TGAACTTATTTGTGGACAATAGTGTCCTCACTGTCAGACAAAACGGTCACAGATGGTCACTTGAACCTTCAATGGTCACTTCATAGCACAGCTGTTGAACAGCCGTTTTGACTGTCAGTGATTAGCCAAGGGGTACGGGATGATTTTAATGAGCTGCACGTGATGTCTTGATATTGGCTTTAAAAAGGCCAGTGCAAAATGGGCATTTTGACCGAAAAATTTGACCATTTTGACCAACTTCAAAATGACCGAAAACGCAAAAGAAACTTATCACTTGTTTGAAATGTAATAAAATTGTAACAGTTCAAAATAAAACAAACCAACAATTGCTAATTGAAACATTGGCATTTTATTGATGACGTGTCAAGTTTTTGACCAAGATACACCATCTCATCAGTTTGTTCTACAGTACAGAACAGCACAGGGTGCAATGTCAGTCCCCTTTCAATAGCGTGTGTGGCCACCATTGTTTTGGATACAGGCAGTGGATCGTCGGCGTATACTGCCTACCAGTCTTTGGATGGATTGCTGCTGGATTCTGTCCCACTCAGTCCTCAATGTCTGAAGCAGCTCTGCCCGTGTCCTGGCCCTGCCAACTACGCGTCTCCCAAGCTCATCCGACAGGTGCTCTATGGGATTCAGGTCAGGGGAGAGCGCAGGCCACTGCATGGTGTTGATGTTCTCGCCTTGGAGAAATGCAGTGGAAAAGCGAGCAGCATGGGGACGAGCGTTGTCATGCTGAAAGGTTCTCAGTTCTGGGTGGTCTAGCAGGAATGGCAGCAGATGATGTCGCAGGATGTTATCCACATACCGCTGGGCGTTAAGATTCCCATCCACAACCACCAGTGGCGTCCTGTACAGGCCTGATATGGCGGCCCACACCATCACACTTGGGCCACCCCACCTGTTGGCTTGACGCACGCAACAATCGGCATATCGCTCGCCAGTTCTTCTCCAGACACGCTCACGCCCATCAGGACTGTCCACACAGAACCTTGACTCATCGCTGAAAGCGACCTCGTTCCACTGCGCCAAGGTCCACCGCTGATGCTGCTGGCACCATCTCTTTCGGTTGCGGCGATGGGCAGCCGTCATCACGGGGCCTCTGTATGGTCTTCTGGCAGTCAGACCATAGTCATGCAGTCGTCTTCGTGCAGTATCATTAGAGATCCGTGGGTTTGCACGCCCCGGAGTTTCTGCCGCAGTGCGGGATGCTGGACGGAATCGATCCCGCAGGTGACTTCGGACCATCTGCCTGTCCTGCCTTGCAGTGGTGACTCTTGGCCTCCCTGATTGAGGTCTGTCATCTGCAGAGTTGTGGAGGGTGTCTCTGACCACCAGGGCCGATATCGTCTGGTGTAAACAGCCAAGGCGACGTGCCACCTCACGGTAGCTCAGTCCGCCTTGCAGCATGCCCAGGGCATGCTGCCGTTGATCCCTTGACAATCGTGGCATGTTGATTGAAATGCCCATTTTGCACTGGCCTTTTTAAAGCCAATATCACGACATCACGTGCAGCTCATTAAAATCATCCCGTACCCCTTGGCTAATCACTGAGAGTCAAATCGGCTGTTCAACAGCTGTGCTATGAAGTGACCATTGAAGGTTCAAGTGACCATCCGTGACCGTTTTGTCTGACAGTGAGGACACTATTGTCCACAAATAAGTTCACACATTTACTACACGCAGTGTTATTGTTGATATTTAAAGGTTTCAAAGGTGGTAAGTTTCTTTTGCGTTTTCGGTCTCTTTGAAGTTGGTCAAAATGGTCAAATTTTTCAGTCAAAATGCCCATTTTGCACTGGCCTTTTTAAAGCCAATATCAGGACATCACGTGCAGCTCATTAAAATCATCCCGTACCCCTTGGCTAATCACTGACAGTCAAAATGGCTGTTCAACAGCTGTGCTATGAAGTGACCATTAAAGGTTCAAGTGACCATCCGTGACCGTTTTGTCTGACAGTGAGGACACTATTGTCCACAAATAAGTTCACACATTTACTACATGCAGTGTTATTGTTGATGTTTAAAGGTTTCAAAGGTGGTAAGTTTCTTTTGCGTTTGAGTATATATATGAATATATATATATATATATATATATATATATATATATATATATATATATATATATATATATATATATATATATATATATATATATATATATATATATATATATATATATATATATATATATACTGTATATATATATATATATATATATATATATATATATGTATATATATATATATATATATATATATATATATATATATATATATATATATATATATATATATATATATATAAATATACTGTATATATATACACACACATGTGGTTGTGCAGGGGGTGGACACTTATTCTTCCAAGATATTCCAGTTTTTTATTATTCATAATTTTCTGTAATTTGTAGAGAATTTGTTTTTGGCTTGGAAGTTGTGGGTTACGATGTGTAAATAGAGGTGGAAAAAGTCTGATTCAATACAATTAAATTCCAGGCAAAAAGGCAACAAAACGTGAAAAGTTTGAAGAGGGTGTAGACTTTCTATCGGAACTGTATGTGTGCGTATGTATTGTTAATGTCTGGCTTCCTTCTTGGGTCTTACAGTGCAGTAATTGGCTTTATTTTGATTATCGCAGCATGAAAAAAAACAAGTTATAACTTGTGCTTCTGTGGCATGAACTTCTCCTTTACCTCAACGATTGACTTTTCTTCAACTCAATCAAAGCCACAGTTCAAGTTTGCAAAAAAAACCTTTTTGCTCCGTCTCTTCATACTCTGTCACAGAATGCTGGTGTCACCAAAGCAGCTTCCTCAGGAGGGAATTGGATTGCTCATTGGATGGTTTGCCTAGTTAGGACAGTAATTTGTAACTTGGCCAGGGTGCTGGCGATAGCTCGCCTACTCTTTGCAAAAGACACACTGGGTCTTTAACGTCCACCAAGTAATTCTAGCAGACGTTATGCGAGTTTGACTTTCCTCCGTGGGATGGCACAATTATTGAATCATCCTGGCTGTGAAACACCCGGATGACAGTTTATAGCTGGGCCGAGTTTCCAATCCAGGCAAGACCTCCTTGAGTCGAGTCTGCATACATCTGGAGCTCCAGGCCATCCTGTCATCCCCCTTTTGGATTGATTGTTCTTCAATAGAAATATGGCTTACACTCTATCATATCCTGTGTCAGAGTGACGACCTATCTAAAATGGTTCCTCCCACCACCTTCAGTGTTGTAGTCGAGTCCACCTGGTCCGAGTCAGAATCCGAGTCCAAGTTGTCCGAGCCTGAGTGCGAAGCAATCTGAGTCCAAGTCCTGGTCTCTTTTCTTGTGCTTTGGACCTGCCTATGGTTACGATGGTCTCGGGTGCCAAATTTGGTGACGAGAAGCTATCTGTTAATTTTTTGCGATTCCAAACAACCTCCGAACCCGAACATGCACATTTGTTCAGGCAAATTTGTTGTGCTGTGCACTTGGTGGCATAAACGTCCCAATTATTGTGTTTTGTTTTTTTTGCATCGTGCAAGTGCATGCAAGCACTCGTTCTTCTCTGCAACATTCCATCCACACCGTGGTGACATTAAAATTTGATTTCGATATCGGGGACATTTTCTGAAGCCGAAAATGGGTGGTTATTCTTCTTTATCATGAAATCTCTGAACAAAATTGATAAGTACTTGCAATGAAATGACCATCATCACAATTCCTTTCTCAGAGAGACTTGAATAACTAGTTTTAGATAATAAATGCACTTATTGAGATTGAAATGCTATTCTATTCACTTCAAGGACCTCTAAATTTTACCACAAATACCAAGAAAGACATGATTTGTCTTTGAGGTTTGACAGGATGGTGCATCGGATTAATAGGAAGCACACTTGAGCTCTTGAGTCTGGGTGCAGATCCCACCATCAGACTGGCACTTCACCTATAACAGGGTAATGGATGGAAGAGGACAACGTTTGAAGGAAGATAGAGTGAGAGAAGGAGGAAGAGGACACAGACGCTGAACAAGCTGAATAAGGATGTTTTTTTTTAGCAAGGATGGAAATCGTTGTTGTTTCGTATGCAGCCTCAGCTTGCTGGTTGCAACATTTTCTGGAAATGCGGCTGTGACGCTGACGAAGTGCCCCTGCTACCAGTAGGCCGGTACTCATTTTATGACGTCGGAAGGATAACAGGCTGAGTCAACCCACCTGGTGGTATTTCAGCAGCATGATGTGGGCTCAAATTCCACACAAGAAGATCTTCAGCCAGCCACCTTAACGGTTAAGCCAACACCAGGCTTCATGAGGTCTAGTGATGGTGATTGACCATGCATTTCACTTTCATTTGTTTTTGTGCAATCAATAATGAGACACCAACACACTGTAAATCAAGTATACTCAGCAAACCGCATCTGGAGCTGTGTGTTCGCCAAATGTTGTGTTATTGGAAGAATTCTCATCAGTTGTTTGCCTAAACTTAAGTCTACTCGAAACCAATTGCGATTCGTGCACACACACTACCCAGATAACCCTATGCCGTTCCAGCCTCGTTTGGACCATTTGTATACTGGCATCGACCGTTCCCACACTCACCTATGCTTATTTAATCGATGAAATTATGAGTGTTGCGGTTCTACCCAAATGTTTACAGACAAGATCAGGAATGGTGATGGTGAAAGGACTATGTTGAGCGTCACCTGATGACTACTTGTCATCACACAAAATGTGCATGTTTATCATGTCGCTTAAAGGTGTTTGACTTTGGATGGGTTTCTTATGCCATATTAACTTATGCTCCACTATCTTGTTTCCCTTCAGTCAAGTTTATCGACTGCCCGATAGAAAATCCATTCCCGCAACGAGCGGTACTCATTTTTGAGTATGTGGAAGCAGGTGAGGTTTCTGATGTCATTTTGCTGAAAATAATAATAATAATAATAATAATAATTCATTTATTTTGTATAGCGCTTTTCATGAAGCCCAAAGGTGCTTTGACAGAGTGCAAAACATAATGCATAACAAAACATGAAAACAACAATTGCAAAAAGACAAGAATCAATAGGGAAATATTTAAAGCAAAAGGAGGGAGAAGGAGAAGTGATAGTCAGGGGTTAAATGCTGTGGGTTGAATGTTGAATGCAGTGCTGAACAGGTGCGTCTTGAGTGATGTTTTGAATGTGGTGAGTGAGGAGGAGTCTCTGATGGTGTGAGGTAGTGAGTTCCAGAGGGTGGGAGCAGCGATGGAGAAGGCCCTGTCCCCCCAGGATCTGAATTTGGTCTGGATGGGGGGGGGTCAGGAGGTTGGTACCAGCAGAGCGGAGGTTGCGGGTGGGAGTGTGTCTGGAGAGGAGGTCAGCCAGATAGGATGGGGCCAGGTTATGGAGGGCTTTGTAGGTCAAGAGGAGGATTTTGTACTGGATTCTCTGGGAGATGGGGAGCCAGTGAAGCTTGTAAAGGACGGGGGTGATGTGGTCGCGGGTCCGGGAATGGGTGAGTAGACGGGCAGCGGAGTTCTGAATGTATTGGAGTTTATTGGTGATTGTTGAGGGTGAACCATAGAGGAGGCTATTGCAGTAGTCCAGACGGGAGGTGATGAAGGCGTGGATGAGGGTTTCTGCAGCCGTGGAGGAGAGGGATGAGCGGAGACGGGCGATGTTTTTCAAGTGAAAGAAGGCTGTCTTTGTGATCTGTTTAGTGTATTTGTCGAAGGAGAGGGTTTGGTCAAAGATGACGCCAAGATTCCGGATGAGAGGGGAGGTGGATACTGGGATACCGTCGATGTTGAGGGCAAAGTTATGGGTGGATTTTGTGAGCGTTTTTGGGGCAATGATGATTATTTCAGATTTATGACAGTTAAGTTTGAGGAAGTTGATTTGAAGCCAGGATTTTATTTCAGAGATGCAGTTTGTCAGGATAGAGTGGGTGTCGGTGGAGACGGACTTGGTGGAGATGAAAAGCTGGATGTCATCGGCGAAGCAGTGGAATTGGAGACCATGACGGCGGATTAAGTGACCGAGGGGGGACAGGTAAAGGATGAAGAGGAGGGGGCCAAGAACTGAACCTTGGGGGAGGGGAGCAGTGGGGGATTTGCAGTTATTGATGGAGATGAACTGGCGTCTGTCAGAGAGGTATGATTTAATCCAAGAGAGGGCAGTGCCGGTAACGTTAAAGGTGGATTCAAGTCGGGTGAGGAGGATGGTGTGATCTATGGTGTCAAAGGCAGCGCTGAGGTCGAGGAGGACGAGAATGTTGAGGTTGCCAGCGTCAGAGGAGAGGAGAAGGTCGTTGGTGATTTTGAGGAGAGCAGTTTCAGAACTGTGGTTGGAGCGGAATCCGGATTGGAATGTTTCATACAGGTTATTGGCAGAGAGGTGATGTTTGAGTTGAGCGGCTACAGCGCGTTCCAAAACTTTTGACAAAAAGGGTAGGTTGGAGATGGGTCTGAAGTTATTTAGGGTGTCAGGGTTTAGACCAGGTTTTTTTAGAATGGGGGTAACAGCAGCAATTTTGAGGGATGGTGGGACGATGCCTGTAGACAGGGAGGAGTTTATTGTTGCAATGATAAGTGGAGAGAGAGCAGGTAGGGAGGCCTTGACAAAGCTGGAGGGGATGCTTGACAAAGCTGGAGGGGATGGGGTCAAGAGTGCAGGTGGCAGTTTTCATTCCTATGAGGAGTTCAGAGATGTCAGTAGGGGAGACCGGGGATAATTGAGACAGGGGAAGGCAGGATAAGGGGGGGCAGGTGGTTGGAGGGGGAGCGGGTGCGGCGGTGGTCAAGCTGTTGTAGATGTTGTCAATTTTGCGTTGGAAGAAAGAAAGGAAGGAGATGCAGTTGTCTACTGTGAATGACTGGGTGGTGGTGTCCAGGGGGCGGAGGAGTTTTTTTTATTGTCGAGAAGAGTGCTTTTGGGTTTCCGGAGCCAGAGTGGATAATTTTAGAGTAGTAGGCGGAGCGGGCGTGGGAGAGGGAATCTTTGTCGTGTTGTAGGTGATCCTTGTAGGCTTGGGAGTGAACTGTGAGACCTGTTTTATTGCGGAGTCTTTCAAGTTGGCGAGCACGAGTTTTCATCAGGCGGAGTTCAGGGGTAAACCAGGGAGCAGAATGGGTGAAAGAAACTGTTTTGGTTTTTACAGGCGCAAGCTGGTCAAGGCAGGAGGAGAGAGTGTGGTTGTAGTAGTCAGTGAGGTCGGAAGGGGTGTGGAGGTCAATGAAGGGAGAAGTGGACATTTTTTCAGAGAGGGTGGATGAGAATGAGGTAGGTGAAAGAGCGTTTAGCTTACGGAAGTTGATAGTGCGATAATGTCTTGGTGTTGGGGTGGGGATGTTGATGGTCATAGTGATGGCTAAGTGGTCAGAGAGGGTGAGCTCGGAGCCAGAGAGATGGTGCAAAATTAATCCAGTGGAGCAGACAAGGTCCAAAATGTGACCACGGATATGCGTAGGAAAGTTGACATGTTGAGTGAGGTTAAAGCAGGTGAGTAAATCAGTGAAGTCAGTGGTTATTGTGAAGTCAGTGGAGTCCATGTGGATATTGAAATCACCAAGGAGGAGGATTGAGGGGGAGAGGGAACATAGCTGTGTCAGAAAGTAGGAGAAGTCAGACAGGAATAATGGGTGTGGTTTGGGAGGGCGGTAGACGACAGCCATGACTGACTGCGTGCGACCAGAGAGTTTAAAAGCCAGGTGTTCAAAGGATGAGGATGAGGCGATGGGGATGAGGCTGGTCCTGATGTCTTGACGGTGGATAACGGCAATTCCACCACCTCGGCCCTCCGAGCGTGGTTTATTGACGTAGGAATATCCATTGGGTGTGGTGAGGTTGAGCGTGTAGTAGTCCAGTGGTTGTTGCCAGGTTTCGGTGAGACAGAGAAAGTCCAGTTTGTTATCCAGGATGTAGTCGTTGAGGATGAGGCATTTGTTGTTGAGGGACCGGGTGTTGAACAGGGTGAGCTTGATGTTGTTTTGAACAGCGGGGATGAATTCAGGTGATTTAGCCAGGGTTCGCAGGCAGGAGGTGCGATTTTGTGCGTTGCCGTGACTAGGTGCGCTGGGACGATGAGTGAAAGTGCGCTGAGCCGACCAGAGGACGGGGATGGAGTGACCTGATTGTACATATACAAACTAAGTTTCCACTGTTCCACAGAGACAAAAAATCCACTGTTTGTGTCTATCAAGTCCACTTTTCCTTGAGTAGCTAAATAAGTTAGTAATTAGTAAACATGAATTAATAGTCCTGATTTTTGGAGCATCTCTTTCAGTTCTGACAAATCTCAATTTCACCCTGTCACTGGCCCGACTGTCAAAAACAACCAACTGATCTCTTTTTCAGGTCAGACACAGGAAGTGGTTTGGTTTATTGACTGTATATGCTTCACCATCAGCCATGACATGGGTAACATTTTTTTTTTTTTTTTTTTTGGATATAGAATCGAGGCTCGTGAAAGAGCTAGCATTTATCACACAAACAAATCAAACAGACGAATTAAATATATAAAAAGAGGGAGCGGTAGACAAGATGGGGAGAGAAGGGGAAGCACACAAACACAACATTTGAGAGCAGGGACACCGGGAGATGTGTGGGAGGGAGAGGGCTTTTGGGGGAGGAGGCGTGGGAAGGGGCGGGGGGGAGGGGAGAAGTATAAAACACAAGGACACCAACGACTTCCAGGACAGAGGTTGGTATTTCAAAAAAGTGGATTTGGGGTGAAATTAGCGGGGGTAGAAAAGATCAAGGTTTTGGATGGGGGAAGATAAGAGATGGTGGTGAACAGCTGTTTTAAAGACCTGGAGGGAGGAGTGGGATTGAAGAGAGTGAGGGAGTTTGTTCCCGAGGCGGGAGAAAAGAGGAATGAAGGAGTGAAGGTGAGCAGAGAGTCTTGATTTTTGCAGTTTAACCATAAGAGGGTTGCAGGCAGATCTTGTGCGACCTGTAGGAATATTTGGGGGACAGAGCCCAGAGAGAGCTGGGGGGGGCAAGGCCGGAGAGGAGTCGGTAGAAGACGGAAAGACCACCAACCTGCCTGCGGTGAGTGAGAGAAAGGCCCTTGGAGTTAGCTTCATCGCGGGAGATTCCAATGATTCTGAACGCTTTGGTTTCAACAGCGTGAAGACAAGCTAGGTGTGAGGCAGGAGCACCAGCCCAGAGGGGAGAGCAGTATTCCATTGGGCTGTGGATGAAAGCCTTGTATGTGGTGAGGAGCTCAGGTGTGCCAAGGAAGGACTTCACACGACGGAGGATTCCCAGTCGGCGACTGTCTTTGGAGGCCAGATTTGAAATGTGGTTTTCCCAGGAAAGATCATGGCAGATTGTGAGACCCAAAAGCTTGAGTGATAGAACTTCTTGGAGAGGATTATTCAGAAAGTGGATGGGAGGGTTGTCCAGTCGGTCTTTTCGGAGAGACATCGTAAGAGTGTGAGATTTGTCAGGATTGAAAGACATGTTCCACTTGTTTGCCCAGTCTGTGATTTTGTCCAGGTCTGCAGAGAGTGAGGAGGCTGCAGATTGCCGATCTGAGGGATGAGGAATGGAGCGACAGAGAGTAGAGTCATCAGCAACGAGAGAGAGAGGATTTTCAAGAGAGTCAGAGAGATCATTGATGAAGACCAGAAAAAGCACAGGGCCCAGAACACTGCCTTGGGGAACTCCTGGCTGAACAGGAAGAGATGAGAGAAACCCATTCAGGGCCACACCTTAACTAACGAGAGAGGAAGTCCGCCAGCCATGCGTGGAGATTTCCATGGATACCAAAGGAGGAGAGTTTGGTGAGCAGAGCGGGGTGTCAGACCGTATCGAAGGCACGTGATATGTCAAGGGAGACAGCTCTAATTTCCTGTTTGGCTTTGAGGTTTGGCATCCATCCATTGTTGAGAAAGCAAAAGCAGCACGTCCACAGTAGAGTGACCAGGTCTGAAACCAAATTGATGATCAGAGATCAAGCCATTGGAGAAGAGGAAAGATTTCATATCCGAAGCAATGATAGATTCCATGACTTTGCTGATAATTGGGAGAAGGCTGATTGGTCTGTAGTTGCTAGGATCTGTTTTTGCACATTTTTTGTGCAAAGCGGTGATGTTGGCTGATTTCCAAAAAAATTTTTTTTTTGATTTTCCAATAAAAATTCCTTTTTATTTTCTCTTTTTTTGGGGAAAAAATAAAAAAACATCAAAGCTGTCTTCCAAACTGAGCTGCAGATTCCATCACTACAAATAATTCCTTAAACTCCTGGCATATACGGTGTCTGTGTTGGTCAATGGAGACCTCTTGAGAGCTTCATATTCTGCAGGATCCAGGAGACCCATTTGTGATTGTGCTTCCTCTCACATAGGTGATGAGATGGCAGCATCAAAAGCTGATTTGGTTTCTGTTAAATAAGAAGCTCTCATATGATAATCATATCACGTGATGAGGCTCAAACACATTGCCGTTTCTTCACATGGCAAAGGGGGTGGCTCATCTCATTTATACGCCATGTCAAAAGACAGAGCGATTTGGAAAAGACTGATAAGTCTCCCGCTCCTTTACTCCACAAGTTCCTCCAGTAATCCCCTCCTGGTTCAACTCTCGCTCTTTTAAACTCTTAAATGAGTACCGGCCTACTGGCAGGTGGTGCACCACCATCTCATGTCACCCTCCATCCTTTCCTCAACATTTTTTTTCCTGATGAACCCTCTTTTCATTCTCCCCTTCACTTCCAGTGTCCTATGTTTACTCCCCCCTCTCTCTCTCTCTCCCTCCCTCCCTTTTTCCTGTTCTTTCTTTCCCCTACTTACGTCCAATTGTAGCCCTTTACCACCTTGCTCTTCCATGACCTTTGATTTTGCAAGCATATTTTTATTTTTATCATTTTGTGTTTATTTTAACAATGAAAGATTCAACCACAAAACAACTTTTCCTCTACTCGTTTCTAAACAATGAAAAATCTCATTGCCTTGCCCTTGAATGTTGCTGTCTGATGTGTGCAGGTTCACTTGCTTCCCAACTTCGTTTTCTGAGGAATCTTCCCATAAGAGAGTTGTGGTTTCCCATGAAGCAGGTGAGCTGAAGTTGGTTTCAGCCTCAGTGTGATGTTTATGGCGTGGTTTGAAATATGACAGAAAGAATTGCACTCAAAATTGTAAATTCTTAACAACCACAATCTGTGTCCATGTTTGAATATTTCATCTGTAAATGATGCACACCGTCCTCCCCCCAGATGGCTGATGCTTTTGAGTATGTGCACTCCCGGAACTTTGTGCATGGGGATATAAAGGTAACCAACTACACCAGTGCAGACCGTGATACGTTCTGCCTTACACTGCAATGAAAACCATTTTTTGTTTGAGCAAAGGAAGGAATGAGAGTGGGAAGTGGAGGGGGAAGGAAAGAACAAAATTGATATTGTTGGGTAATGACCTACAATGGAGGGAAAGAGGGGGAATCTGTCACATATGGATCCTTTTTGTGTTCATTACATAATGAATTAAACTTGAAATGTAAATAGAAAGTAATATATCACAATTAAATACTCATTCCAGCTTGGTTGTAGTCTGTGAAAAAGACAGCCCTCCACTGTTGGAATTTGTGTTTAATTTTGTTGTCTCTATTCACGGCGACATTGTGAAGATGTTGTTGCACATTTCTCTGCACCTGGTAATTTATCCCAATTTAAGGCAACTCTTCTCAAACTCTCAAAATTTATCTCCTGACGTCTGAGAACCTCATCCTACAATCTCAATCTTGTCTTCACAGAATACACTTACACACACGATGTTATGGTCACTTGTCCATAAATGCTGTTCTTCCTCAACCTTCTCCACCATATTCAGATTATTACCTCAGAAGAGGTCAAACTCCTCATGGGATTATCAACAAACTCCATTAAAAAGCAATCCTGGACAAGATCATGAAATCCCTCCTCTGCCCTTTCCTTGTTTCTGAACCCAGTCTATCTATCCCTGGCAAATTAATATCACCCACAATCAGTACTCTTCCTTCACCACAATCCTTTTTGAATTCTTTATGAACCTTTTAATCTTACTCTTCCATCACACCAAGAGCCTTTGATTCCTGTCATTTAGCTCAACCAAGTCTCACTACTCTATCGTTTGTACTCTTCACTATCTACTCTTGCTTTAACCTCCTCTACTGTATATTATGTAAACTTTTGACTGACATTGGTAGAGGATGTTTTTTAAAGTTTTGCTTTCTGTAATTTTTTGTCCTGCCTGCCCATCGCATTTGTATTTGTATCTTTCCTTCAACATAATTTATCACCAAAGGTTTTATGTTTCTTAACATATTGATTTTTGTTTATTCTCCAGCCACAAAACGTCCTTTTCAGCAATAAGGGGATCGTGAAGGTCATCGACTTTAAATTTGCCAGATCTTTCATACATGGTGAAAAATTTTACAATAACACGGGCACACCTGGTTATAAGGCACCAGAGATCACAACAGTGCATGGCTACGAAGGTCCCCCAGTCGATGTGTGGGCACTTGGCGTCCTATTCACGACATTATTTGGTGGACTTCACTTTGATGGACATAATATTATTGAAGTGAGTATTGTTTATGATGGTGTCATGATCATGAATGTGGTGTGAAGGAGATGCAGTTGCTAAGGGTGTGTTGTGTGAAGGGAATCTTGAGTGTTTCATTTACAGTGCTTTGAGAAGGTATTCATGCCACTTAACTTGTTTCCCTTTTGTCGTGTTACAGCCTGAATTTAAAATGGATTAAATTCACATTTTTTTGTTACTCACCTACACACTCATCTACCATAATGTCAAAGTGGATTTAAAATATATATTTTTTTTACAAAATAATTTCAAATGAAAAGCTGAAATGTCAATAAGTCTTCAATCCCTTTCCTCTGACACTCCAAATTGCAGTCATGTGCATCCAATTTCCTTTGATCGTCCTTGGGATTGCCCAGAACTTGATTGGGGTGCACCTATGACCAATTAAATTGAGTGGACATGATTTAAAAATAAACACATCTTTCTATATGAGTCCCACAGTTGACATTGCATGTCATAGCAGAAAGGCGACCATGAAGTCCAAGGTACTGTTCGTGGCACTCTGAGATAGAATTTTGAGGAGGCATAAATCTGTGGAAGGAGATAAAACAATTTCTTGAGTTTTGAAAGTTTCCAAGAGCACAGTGAGCTCCATCAATAGGAAATGGAAAGAATATGGAACTACCCATACTCTTCCGGGCTCGTCCATTGTTGTCCAAACAAACTGAGCAACCCGGCAAGAAGGAACTTTGTCAGACAGGTGACCAAGAACCTAATGATCACTCTGACAGAACAACAGAGTTCCTTGGCTGAGAAGGGAGAACCTGCCGGGTGGACAACAGTTACTGCAGCACTTCACAAATCTAGGCTTTATGGGAGAATGGCCAGACGGAGTTCATTCTTGAGAAAAATGCACGACAGCATGCCTGGATTTTGCAAAAAGGCATGTGAAAGACTCAGACCATGAAGCAAGATTCTTTGGTGTGATGAGACAAAAATTGAATTATTTGGCCTTAATACATGAAAGACTTTGAGCATGAAGCAAATGATTATGTGGTCTGACGATACAAAAATTGAATTATTTGGCCTTAATACAAAGCGCTATGTCTGGCAGAAAAACAAGCACAGCTCATCACCCATCGAACACCATCATGTTGGATCATGCTATGAGGATGCTTTTCAGTGGCAGGGACTGGGAGACTTGCAAGGAGAGAGAGAACAATGAATGGAGCCAAATACAGGCAAATCCTTGAGAAGAACCTGCTTCAGAGTGCACAAGGCCTTACACTGCGGCGAAGATTTACGTTCCAACAAGGCAATGACCCCAAGCATACTGCCAAAGCAACACTGTTGTGGCTTGAGAACAAGAACGTGAAAGTCCTCCAGTGGCCCAGCCATAGCCAAGACTTTAATCGCATTGAGAATCTGTGGGAAGACTTCAAGAATGATGTTCACCGACACTCCCCATCCAACCTGACAGAGCTTGAGCAAATCTGCAAAGCAGAATGGGAGAAAGTCCCCAAATCCAAATGTGCAAAGCCGATGCATACTGAAGAAGACTCAAAGCTTTAATCGCTGCCAAAGGTGCTTCAACGGAGTATTGACTCAGGGGTTTGAATACTTATGTATATTGGATATTTCTGCATTTCACTGTCAATTAGTTTGTAAAAAAAATAAATATTGGAATTCCACTTTGGCATTATGGGGTGCAGTATTTTCCGGTGTATTAACCGCACCCCTGTTTTTCACCCTCAAAAAATATATATTAATACTCCCAGCGAAGCTTGATGCTGTAGAACTGGAAGTGCGTCATTTTATCAGCTGTGTCATCGCGTACATGTTGAGATATGTGTGTGCGGCACCGAACTGACAGATCCATGGCATGCCATTAACGAGTAGGCCCAAGACGGGCTTGTCTTGAAGTCCACAATGTCATCCTCCTTGACAAAGCTCCTTGCCTTCAGCCTGAGAGCAAGTGTTGCAAATGAAAACATGTAAATTTAAACTGTTTCCCATTATAAGAGGCAGAGGTTAATATGAAGGGTTTCCGGAAACTGAGAGAGCGGAAGACGATGGAGAGGGAAGGCAATCTAGCCAGAATCCGGGTGTTCTCACGAACGCGTTTTCATGTTGTTCAGTGCGAAAACGTAATCGCAGCATTGCTTACGCACTCGAGTTACGCAATTCCTAAAAATGGTGTAAATGACAGATGCGCACTACTTTTGGGGTGTTGCCCCCAAAATAAGTATTTGCTTTCTTATCAGAAACTACACGCACAATTTCGATGAAACTTGACCACAACTTTCATCACATGTGTTGTCCAAAGAGTTTTTCACAGCATTAAAAAAATCGCGCATTAAGGGGGTCTTTCTTTTGTGGGGAAGGGTGGGACTGACCCCCCCCCCCCCCCCCCCCAAAGTAGGTATATGCTCTTTTCCCTGGAACTAAAGATCACCCGAGATGTACCAACGTTTGTTTCCGGCAACTAAGGCGGTCTTTGGGGCCGTCACCATAGGTATTTGCTTTCTTCTTAGGAACTACAACAAATTTCGATGAACATTGACCACAACCTTCGTCAACCGTGATGCATCAACGTTTGTTCACGGTGTAGGAGTTGAGGACAACTAGAGGGTAAAACACTTCTTGACTTGTTCAAGGCTCCTTTATTTCAGCAGAACTAAAATCCGACTCATAAAAACTCATGCATTTTTATATCTCCCATCACTTCCGCCCGATCCTCTTAAAGGGGCGTGGCTCCAACAACCGAGCGCACGCCACGCCCATACCATCAATAGACCCACTGGTCCCGTGCTTGTGGATTATGCCTCAATGGGGTAACCCCCACATGCTCCCCCCCATAATTCACTCGCACGGGCAATGTCAGTTTTCGGGGAGCCTCAACCACCCGGCCGAAACGACCCCTGATGACCCGAGCAGGGACTGTTCGCGGCTTGGCGGCAGGCAGGCCAACCGGGGACTTACCCGACGGGGGACGGCCTCGCCGTGGGGGTTGAGCCAACCGAGGGGGCTGGTCTAGGTCCAAGTGAGCCGGCTTGAGACGGTCCACCGAAAGGTGGTCCGGTTTGCCGCCGATGCCGACCACGAAGGACTTGTCCCCGGCCTCCAGAACATGGAAAGGCCCGTCGTAAGGCGGCCGAAGCGGCCCCCGGTGTGCGTCATGGCGAACAAAGACGTACTCCGCTGTACGTAGATCCGGCGGGACGTGGGCCTGAGGCAAACCATGTTGAGATGTGGGCACTGGTGCATACATCTTGGCATTCTCCCGGAGAACCGACCGCTGATGGGCAGCGGACCAGGCGCTTGTGGCATCAGGCATGAACTCCCCGGGAACCCGCAGCGGCTGGCCAGAGACGAGCTCAGCGGATGAGGACTGCAGGTCTTCCTTAGGGGCTGTCCTGAGGCCAAACATGACCCACGGGAGTCTTTCGGCCCAACTGTCATCCCGGAGGCTGGCCCTGAGAGCAGCTTTCATAGAGCGATGGAACCTCTCACACAATCCATTAGCCAGGGGATGATATGCAGTGGTGCAATGGAGCTTTACCCCCAACCCCTGGGCAACAGCACCCCAGATCTCTGAAGTGAACTGGGGCCCCCTGTCTGAAGAGATGTCCTAGGGGGTGCGAAAACGGCAACCCAAGTGCCGATGAATGCCTGGGCCACATCGGCGGACGTTGTACATGTGAGCAGGACGGCCTATGGCCACCTGGTGGTCCTATCGACCATCGTGAGGAGGTGGGTGAATCCCCACGAGGGGGGGGGGGAGGGGCCCTACCAGGTCCACATTAACATGGTCAAACCGTCGCTTGGGCACTGTGAATGGCGCCAACGGGGCCTGGGTATGGCGATGCACCTTCGAGCATTGGCACTCGACGCAGGTGTTGGCCCAGTCATGCACTTCCTTCCTGAGCCCGTGCCAAACGAACTTCGCCGCCACCAACTTTTGCGATGCCTTCCTGCCCGGGTGAGAAAGACCATGGACGGCATCGAACACAAGCCGTCTCCAGCTGGTGGGTACGACGGGGCGAGGCTGTCCCAAAGATATGTCGCACAGTAGCGTGGTGCACGTGTCCTTGAACGGCACATCAGACAGTCGAAGCCCCGTGACCGCCGCCCTGCAGGCCTGGACATCTGGGTCGGAGATGTGGTCGGCCGCCATGCGGGCATAGTCGATGCCAAGGTGAACCGCGCCAGCTATGGACCGGGAGAGACAATCGGCGACCGTATTATCCTTCCCAGCAACATGTTGGATGTCCATCGTGAACTCGGAAACAAAGGAGAGCTGGCGTTGTTGACGGGCAGATCATGGCTACGAGACCTTGGCCATGGCAAAAACCAGGGGCTTGTGGTCCACAAACGCCGTGAACGGGCAGGCTTCCAACAGGTAACGGAAGTGTCGGACAGCTAGGTAGAGGCCTAGGAGCTCACGATCGAAGGTACTGTACTTTCTTTCGTTCAGGCGGAGCTGCCGGCTAAAAAAAGCAAGCGGTTGCCAGGCCCCGTTGACCCACTGCTCGTGCACGGTGCCAACCGCGTAGTCCAAAGTGTCCGTGGTAAGAGCAATCGGTGCA
The DNA here is from genome assembly GCF_964187855.1 of Myxine glutinosa. Taxonomy (NCBI): domain Eukaryota; kingdom Metazoa; phylum Chordata; class Myxini; order Myxiniformes; family Myxinidae; genus Myxine; species Myxine glutinosa. The sequence continues at coordinate 26,140,057 of NC_136266.1, read as the reverse complement.
TCGGGCGACGGATGCGCCAGCATGGTTACGCTGGCGAGGGCCCGATTAGCGTCCGTGAAAGCCTTGGCCATCTCCTCGGTCCAGTCAATGGCGCGTTTGGTAGGCTTGCCCTTGAGGGCCTCATAAAGGGGCCGCATCAGCTGGGCCGCATGGGGCACGAAACGATGGTAAAAATTCACCATGCCCAAAAACTCCTACAAGGACCTGACGATGAGGGGGCGCGGAAAACCCTTCATAGCCTCCACTTTAGACGGCAGTGGGACGGTCCCCTCCCTCGTGATGCGGTGGCCGAGAAAGTCAATTGAAGCCACCCCGAACAAGCACTTGGCCGGGTTAATGATCAGGCCGTGCTGACTGAGGCGTTCAAAGAGCGCTCGGAGGTGAAGCATGTGCTCCGTCCTGGAAGCGCTGACGATGAGAATATCGTCCAGGTAGATGAACAGAAACGGCAAATCCCGCAACACGCTGTCCATCAGGCGCTGGAAAGCCTGGGCCGCGTTCTTGAGCCCAAAAGGCATACGGAGGAGTTTGAAAAGCCCGAACTGTGTAATCACCGCGGTCTTAGGAACGTCCTGCGGCCGGACGGGGACCTGGTGGTAACCACGAACGAGGTCCACCTTAGAAAAAAAAACTTTACCGGCCAAGCGGGCAGAAAAATCCTGGATGTGCGGGATTGGGTAGCGGTCAGGGGTAGTGGCGTCGTTAAGGCGGCGATAATCCCCGCATGGGCGCCAACTGCCACCCGGCTTTGGCGCAATGTGGAGAGGCGAGGCCCACGGGCCTCGGACCGTCGCACATTGCCAAGACACTCCAACGTGTCGAACTCCACCTTAGCAACAGCGAGTTTCCCCAGGTCGAGGCGTCGTGCCCGGGCATAGACAGGTGGGCCGGTGGTCGGAATGTGATGCTCCACCCGGTGACTGATGACAACGGCCGAAAAGGTGGGCCGTGTAAGGGCCGGGAACTCGGTGAGGAGGCGGGCGAACTCATCAGAGGTCGAGAGCGTGCAAGCAAGCCCCGTCGAGGCGGACCCACTCAGCAAGCTTGGAAGAGAACTGAAGGTCTCCGCATTAATGAGCCACCGATTTTTAACATCCACCAATAGGCCGTTGGCGCAGAGGAAATCAGCGCCCAGCAAGGGGGTGGACACCCTCGCCGTGACAAAATCCCACGTGAACCGCTGCCCGCCAAAACACAGTGCCACGGTCCGTTTGCGAAAAGTCTGAATAGCACTGCCGTTGGCGGCTTCCAGGGCGGGGCCGTGATTCCCGGCCTCCTGGTCCAATGCCGACGCAGGTAGAACGCTCACCTGGGCCCCTGTGTTGCAGAGGAAACGACGTCTGGAGTCGGTGTCTGAAATGAACAACAACCTGCCCGAACGGCCGATGCTCATGGCAGTTAACGAGCGCCGGCCACCCCGTTTCCCAACTTGCTGAAGCTGCAGGGTGGCCGGCATGCCTTGGCCTTGGGCCCAAACCTTGCATGGTAAAAGCACAGGTCTGGGGCCTTCCACCGCTGGGCCATAATGGCGGCCGCAACGGTGCCTGCCAGCGGCGTAGGCTTCACGGGGCCGGGATCCCATGCAGCCGCACTGTATTGCTGTCTGGCAGAGAAAAACTTGTCTGCTTCCCTGGCCAGGGCGCAGAAATCCTTCACAGACGAGTTGGCCAAGGCTAACCATACCTGTCCTGGCAGCTGCTGCAGGAACAGTTCCTTGAAGAGAAAACATGGTCGGTGGCTGCCAAGGAGAGACAACACGTGGTCCACCAACTCCGACGGCTTGGAGTCGCCCAACCCGGGTAGAGAAAGGAGCTGGCGGGCGCGCTCGGCCTCAGTGAGCTCGAAGGTTTCGAGCAGCAGCGCCTTTAGCGTCTCATACTTGCCGCCCTCCGGGGGATCCTGGAGAAGGCTCACCACCCTGGTCGCAGTGGAGCCGCTGAGCGCAGACACGACATAATAATACTCAGTGTCGTCAGCAGAAATGCTCTAAATGGTGAATTGGGCCTCAGCTTGTGCGAACCAAATGGCAGCCTGTCGTTACCAAAACTCCGGCAGTTTAATCAAAACTGCGCTTGTCGCTATGTTCGTTCGAAGCTCCGAAAACGTTCAAGAGCAAGACAGGGTCACCAATGTAGGAGTTGCGGACAGCGAGAGGGTAAAACACTTCTTGACTTGTTCAAAGCTCCTGTATTTCAGCAGAACTAAAACCCGACCAGACCCCGTGCATTTTTATATCTCCCATCACTTCCGCCCGATCCTCTTGAAGGGGCGTGGCTCCAACAACCGAGCGCACGCCACGCCCATACCATCAATAGACCCACTGGTCCCGTGCTTGTGGATTATGCCTCAATGGGGTAACCCCCACAACGGCATGAATGAATTAGGGATTAAGGTGATGTGTGGGTGGTTTCACCCCCTAAAATAGGTATTTGCGCTCTCCTCCGAAACTACAAACACAATTTTGATGAAGCTTGATCACAACTTTGATCACCCGTGATGTACCAATGTTTGTTAATAGCATTAGCAAAATCAGGGTCTATGCAGGTATATGGGTGGTTGGGTGGGGGCATTGCCCCCCAAAAAGAGTTTTTTTTGTTTGTTTAAAGCCTTATGATTACGTTAGTATGATTCTGCATGCTGCCCTGTCTTCCAGCAATCGTTGCAATTTGTTTGAAATAGGTGTTACTGGTAAAATACCTTCAGTCAGTGAAGTATACTGCTTTATTCTACCAGGTGAGCACCTAGGGGTATTGCTCCTATTTTTTAAAAGCAGCATTATATTCCACACATAATCTCTATTTAAACATCGCACAATGTATACACTTTAAAAAAAAAAATCTTGGTCATTATGGGCCCCTTCTGATTGGGGGCCTGGCCAATTGGGCGCCATCGGAGCCATTGTAAACCCGGCCCTGGAGCTCTAAACATTCCCCGATATGTAGAATGTATATCTACTGGTATATGTATGACAATTGGAATATAATTGAAATTCAGCATTGATTGTTTTTAAGACTTTTTTTCTATATCTGTATATTAACCACACCCCCAACTTTTAACTTTTTTGCTGATAAATAGCACGATTATTACACCAGAAAATACGGTATTATGTGTCAATCAGTGCCAAAAAATCTCAATTTAACCCATTTTAAATTCAGGCTGTGACACCAAAAAATGTTTTTAAAAAGTCAAGTGTGTGAATACTTTCTGAACGCACTGTATCAGGAATAAACAGCCTTGTCCTCACTTTGCTCGCCTTTGCCGAATAAACCCACATATACTTAATATCCAATTATTTAGATGACAGGGTTTCTTTTTCAGAAAAGAAAAAACTTTTGTGTTGTCCACCATAACTTATTTGATGAACGTCAATGTATTTTTTGAGTTTCGAGTCAAACTTTGGTCGTTGCATCAGTGAGTGCTTGTTTGGAATGTGCTTGTTATGCAAATGTAAGTATTCGATTGCGACAAATGTGTAGGATTCGGTCACAAATACATTTGTTTTGCTTTTTTGCAGATATCACATGACAAGACTGACTTCAATGTGGGAAGCAGTCCATCAACCTTTGCAAGGGATACATTGTTTTCCCTTCTGACTGGAATGCTTCGGAAGGATCCAATGGAGAGGCTCACTATGGCGGTGAGAGATTGATACAGTTTTGAACTGCAGTGTTTTATTTGCATGAACCAGAATGTTCACACATGCTGGGGTTACTGACCTCTTGTTATTGTGGATCAAAATGCAATTGCTCACCAGTGGAGGTTTTTCCTCATCGTGTTTTATTTGATTCCAACACATCCATTGTTTTGCAGGAGATTGTGAACCACACATGGTTCAAGGAAAATGAACTGTGATGGATTATTTAAGGTAACTGGCACTCCTTTTGTTCTGTTTTTACATCTTCCATTCTTATTATTCTCTGCAACATTGAGTCTCATGGAAAAGCATGGTGATGGAGAGCGTGATCTGATAATAGGACAGCAGAGCAAATCTTGAACAAAATAAACATGAACTTCCGGTTCCAGGTCCGAGTGCATTTCACTTGAATCGTGCCATGTATCTTTCCCGTTTATCAAAGCGAAGTGTTCGGGCCAGATCCGTTGTCTCTCCATGTTTGTAGCTCTGCCACAGTCGGTGGGTACAGGTTATCTTGTTTCACTCCTGTCTGCCTATTTGTTTGTTTGTCTGTGAACAAGATATCTCAGAGAGTTGTGGATGGATTCAAAGAAATTTGTTGGAGAGGTTGAGTGTGTGACAAGAATGAAATGATGAAATTTTGGTTACGAGCAACGGTACCCGCCCTCCGGGCGGGGCTTCAATTGGGAGGCCCAAATGAAAAGGTAAAATATCAAGAAATTGAAGGCCTTTTGTATTTTAAACGATTCATATTCATGAATATGATCGGGACCATCCCAAACGGGTACGTTCACGCATGGAAACATCGATCGTGGGTCCGTGACGAATCTGCATATGGCGATCCATGAAGTTCATGTTCAGACAGTAGAAACCATCACGGCATGTCGTCATTCACTTGAACTCGATGTCTCTTTTTTCATTCCAAACAACATAACTCCAATTAATCACAAAATAAACTTTTAACAACATTGTTAATGTTTCCTTCATTGTAAAAACTACCAAATCAACAGTCAAAAGGATTTTGAGCCGATAGCTGTTACGGCCTTGGCAAGATCGATGGAGACAGCGATCTGTTAGCGTATTCACCGCCCAAATAGCTATGTGGAATTCTCTCATGCAGAGATTAAATGTCGTTTGAACTTTGGTCGAGGTCATTATTTACTTTTAATGATGTTTACATACGAACGATGTTTAATGATGTTTATATTGGTTTTGGGTCGTCCTTTCCGCCCGCATATCTCGTGGGATTGTAAGTTGGAGAGACGGCCGTGATGGCGGGGAGGGGTTTGGGATTCTCTCAAGCAGGGATTCAACCCGTGGCCTTATAAAAGGTCTTTGTCCGAGGTCACCGAGTTCGATCGGTGCAGCTGTGCAGCGATCAATGCAGCCGTTTGTGCGGCACCCAGGAAACCAACATCGTCACAATGGAAACATCGTCACAATGAACGTTATGCGAACACGAATTTTTATGTGTGAGTCCAAACCTGAAAATGCTGGAGACCAAAGCTGAAATTGGGAAAACTAAATAGCCTATTTTGCTCTTGGAGATCCCAGGATTTTCCACCCAAAATATCGTTGCGATCGGTTCAGCAGTGTACCTTCGAACAGACAGACAGACGGACGGACATTTGGTGAATTATTGGAAGAAGATTCGGATCTGAGATTAAAAAAAAATGATTCCTCACCATTGAGTGATAAGCTCGGGCTAAAACCGATATGTAGCGGAAATGAATGAAATTTGGTGAATATCCGAATTCCAATGCAATAATTTTTTTGTTTAGTGTTTTTTTTTACCATTGAGTGATAACGGCGAAAACCGATATTTAGCATGATATTTTGGACAAGTTACAACAAAAGCAGGTGCATGATTTGCATCGGTGACAAGAACAAGCCAATTTCATGTGGCTTCACATCCGGAATCGGATCCGGCCTGTTGGTGGAATACAAAACATAAACTGCTGAACCTTTCAGAGATGTTTGCTCTTCCGATGCCCATTGTAGTCTTTATAATATTGTCGTGCGATTCCCTCAATTAACACTGAGACAACCACGGAAGGCTTAAAGCAAGCTTTAACTTCGAGGTGACTATCAAATGCGGATTTTCTATACGTGCAGAGAAAGAAAGGCAAGGGCAAGCTGCAGAGCGCTTATTGTCCCCCGTTGCACTGCGGAGCGAAAGGGGGACTATGGTTTTCCCCTCCGTCCGTGTGTCCGCCCGTCCGTCCATGCGTGCGTGCGTGCGTGCGTAAGCGAAGGACCGCATTCGAATTTGGTGTGTGGGTGCAACCCACGTCAAAATCCAAGATGGCCGCCACCATGTATGTCTGATGCCATGTATGTCTGAACCTTGTGAGCTGAATATCTTGAGAAATAAGCAAAGTACCAACTTCTAATTTGGTGTGTGGGTGTATCTCGGCATAAGGAAGAACGCTATTGAAAATTTGGTCGCCACGTCAAAATCCAAGATGGCCGCCGCCATGTTTCTCTGAACCTTGAGATGAATATCTTGAAAAATAAGCGAAGTACCAACTTCGAATTTGGTGTGTGGGTGCAACCCACGTCAAAATCCAAGATGGCCACCGCCATGTATGTCTGATGCCATGTATGTCTGAACCTTGTGAGCTGAATATCTTGAAAAATAAGCGAAGTACCAACTTCTAATTTGGTGTGTGGGTGTATCTCGGCATAAGGAAGAACGCTATTGAAAATTTGGTCGCCACGTCAAAATCCAAGACGGCCACCACCATATATATGTCTCAACCTTGTGAGCGAAATATCTTGAAAAATAAGCGAAGTACCAACTTCTAATCTGGTGTGGGTGTATCTAGGCACAAGGAAGAACGCTATTGAAAATTGGGTCGCCACGTCAAAATCCAAGATGGCCACCTTGCGTCTTCCACTTTGTCAACTCGCGTCACTTCACCGACGGGGGACCTAGGTGTAACGCTTGTTTGTACGATCCCACTGGGCAGTCTTCCAACCTGCAAAAAGTAACTCAATCGGGAACAGGTTTAAAATGTACAGAAAATAACGAACGTGTTTATTCAAAAAAATATCGGGAACAAGAAAATGCGACGTGAAACTAAAACAAAATTCCTATCGTGGAGCGCTGCCGCACCAGACTTAAACACAGACAAAGTGATAGATAAAAAGAACTGGAAAATAATTGTGTTGAATTTAATTGTGAGGACTTAGCTCCGATCACTGGTAGGATCACTGGTGGGAATGATGATTCCCCCCACCATAGGTATTTGCTTTCTTCTTTGGAACTACACCCAATTTCGATGAAAATTGACCACAACCTTCGTCAACCGTGATGCATCAACGTTTGTTCACGGCATGAATGAATTAGGGTTGAAGGTGATGTACGGGGTGTTTGACCCCCTAAAATAGGTATTTGCGCTCTCCTCCGAAACTTCAAACGCAATTTTGTGAAGCTTGATCACAACTTTCATCACCCATGATGTACCAATGTTTGTTAAAAGCATTATATTAGAAAAATCAGGGTCGAAGCAGGTATATGGGTGGTTGGGTGGGGGCATTGCCCCCCAAAAAGAGTTTTTTTTGTTTGTTTAAAGCCTTATGATTACGTTAGTATGATTCTACATGCTGCCCTTTCTTCTAGCAATTGTTAAATTAGTTTGAAATCGGTGTTACTGGTAAAAAATACCTTCAGTCAGTGAAGTATACTGCTTTATTCTACCAGGTGAGCACCCAGGGGTATTGCCCCTATTTTTAAAAGCAGCATTATATTCTCCACATAATCTATATTTGAACATAGCACAATGTGTACACTTTAACAAAAAAATCATTGGTCATGATCGGCCCCTTCTGATTGGGGGCCTGGCACCGAGGCGCCATAGCAGCCATTGTAAACCCGGCCCTGGAGCTCCAAATATTCCCCGATATGTAGAATGTAGATCTACTGGTGCATGTGTGACAATTGGAATATAATTGAAATTCAGCATTGATTGCTTTTATGACTTTTTTCTATATCTGTATATTAACCACACCCCCAACTTTTAACTTTTTTGCTGATAAAAAGCACGGTTATTGTTCCCCGTCGCACCGCGGAGCGAAAGGGGGACTATGGTTTTCCCCTCTGTCCGTCCGTCCGTCCGTCCGTGCGGGCATGCGTGCATGCGTGTGTGCGTGCGCGAAGGACCGCATTCGAATTTGGTGTGTGGGTGCAACCCACGTCAAAATCCAAGATGGCCGCCACCATGTATGTCTGACGCCATGTATGTCTGAACCTTGTGAGCGGAATATCTTGAAAAATAAGCGAAGTACCAACTTCTAATCTGGTGTGTGGGTGTATCTAGGCATAAGGAAGAACGCTATTGAAAATTGGGTCGCCACGTCAAAATCCAATATGGCCGCCGCCATGTATGTCTGAACCTTGTGAGCGGAATATCTTGAAAAATAAACGAACTACTAACATCTGGTGTGTGGGTGTATCTACGCATAAGGAAGAAAGCTATTGAAAATTGGGTCGCTAGGTCAAAATCCAAGATGGCCACCGCCATGTGTGTCTGAACCTTGTGAGGGGAATATCTTGAAAAATAAACGAACTACTAACTTCTAATCTGGTGTGTAGGTGTATCTAGGCATAAGGAAGAAGGCTATTGAAAATTGGGTCGCCACGTCAAAATCCAAGATGGCCGCCACCATATATATGTCTGAACCTTGTGAGCAAAATATCTTGAAAAATAAACGAGCTACTAACATCTGACCTGGTGCGTGGGTGTATCTACGCATAAGGAAGAATGCTATTGAAAATTGGGTCGCCAGGTCAAAATCCAAGATGGCCACCGCCATGTATGTCTGAACCTTGTGAGGGGAATATCTTGAAAAATAAACGAACTACTAACTTCTAATCTGGTGTGTGGGTGTATCTACGCATAAGGGAGAACGCTATTGAAAATTGGGTCGCCACGTCAAAATCCAAGATGGCCGCCTTGCGTCTTCCACTTTGTCAACTCGCATCACTTCACCGACGGGGGACCGAGGCGTAACGCTTGTTACACCAGAAAATACAGTATTATGTGTCAATCAGTGCCAAAAAATCTCAATTTAATCCATTTTAAATTCAGGTTGTGACACCAAAAAATGTTTTTAAAAAGTCAAGTGTGTGAATACTTTCTGAAGGCACTGTATCAGGAATAAACAGCCTTGTCCTCGCTTTGCTCGCCTTAGGCCGAATAAAGCCACATATACTTAATATCCAATTATTTAGATGACGGGGTTTCTTTTTCAGTTGAGAAAAAACTTTTGTGTTGCACACCATAACTTATTTGATGAATGCAAATGTATTTTATGAGTTTCGAGTCAAACCTTGGTCGTTGCATCAGTGAGTGCTTGTTTGGAATGTGCTTGTTATGCAAATGTAAGTATTCGATTGCGACAAATGTATAGGATTCGGTCACAAATACATTTGTTTTGCTTCTTTGCAGATATCACATGACAAGACTGACTTCAATGTGGGAAGCAGTCCACCAACCTTTGCAAGGTAAACATTGGTTTCCCTTCTGACTGCGATGCTTCGGAAGGATCCACTGACTGTGGCGGTGAGGGATTGATAGTTTTGAACTGCAGTGTTTTATTTGCATGAACAAGAATGTTCACACATGCTGGGGTTACTGATCTCTTGTTATTGTGGATCAAAATGCAATTGCTCACCAGTGGAGGTTTTTCCTGATCGTGTTCATATTTGATTCCAACACATACATTGTTTTGCAGGAGATTTTGAACCACACGTGGTTCAAGGAAAATGGACTGTGATGGATTATTTCAGGTAACTGGCACTCCTTTTGTTCTGTTTTTACATCTTCCATTCTTATTATTCTCCGCAACATTGAGTCTCATGGAAAAGCATGGTGATGGAGAGCGTGAACTGATAATAGGGCAGCAGAGCAAATCTTGAACAAAATAAACATGAACTTCCGGTTCCAGGTCCGAGTGCATTTGACTTGAATCGTGCCATGTGTCTTTCCCGTTTATCAAAGCGAAGTGTTCGGGCCAGATCCGTTGTCTCTCCATGTTTGTAGCTCTGCCATGGTCGGTGGGTGCAGGTTATCTTGTTTCACTCCTGTCTGTCTATTTGTTTGTTTGTCTGTGAACAGGATATCTCAGAGAGTTGTGGATGGATTCGGAGAAATTTGGTGGAGAGGTTGAGTGTGTGACAAGGATGAAATGATGAAATTTTGGTTAAGATTCGGATCTGAGATTTTTTTCAAAGTGATTTCTCACAATTGAGTGATAAGCTTGGGCTAAAACCGATATGTAGCCGAATTGATTCAAATTTGGTGAATATCCAAATCCCAATACGAGAATTTTTAAAGTTTAGTGATTTTTTTTTACCATTGAGTGATAACGGCGAAAACCGATATTTAGCATGATATTTTGGACGAGTTACAACAAAACTCGATGCATGATTTGTATGGGTGACAAGAACAAGCCAATTTGATTTGGCTTCACGTCTGGAATCGGATCCGGCCTATTGGTGGGATACAAAACATAAACTGCTGAACCTTTCAGAGATGTTGGCTCTTCCGAATGCCCATTATAGTCTTTATAATATTGTCGTGCGATTACCTCAATTAACACTGAGAGAACCATGGTAGGCTTAAAGCAAGCTTTAACTCCGAGGCAACTATCAAATGCGCATTTTCTATACGTGCAGAGAAAGAAAGGGAAGGGCAAGCTGAAGAGCGCTTACTTGTACGATCCCACTGGGTAGTCTTCCAACCTGCAAAAAGTAACTCAAACGGGAACAGGTTTAAAATGTACAGAAAATAGTGAGTGTTTATTCAAAAAAATATCGGTGACAAGAAAACGCGACGTGAAACTAAAACAAAATACCTATCGTGGAGCGCTCCCGCACCAGACTTAAACACAGACAAAGTGATAGATAAAAAGAACTGGAAAATAATTGTGTTGGATTTAATTGTGAGGACTTAGCTCCGATCACTGGTAGGATCACTGGTGGGAATGATGATTCCCCCCACCATAGGTATTTGCTTTCTTCTTTGGAACTACACCCAATTTCGATGAAAATTGACCACAACCTTCGTCAACCGTGATGCATCAACGTTTGTTCACGGCATGAATGAATTAGGGTTGAAGGTGATGTGCGGGGTGTTTGACCCCCTAAAATAGGTATTTGCGCTCTCCTCCGAAACTTCAAACGCAATTTTGTGAAGCTTGATCACAACTTTCATCACCCATGATGTACCAATGTTTGTTAAAAGCATTAGAAAAATCAGGGTCGAAGCAGGTATAAGGGGGGTGGTTGGGTGGGGGGCATTGCCCCCCAAAAAGATTTTGTTTTGTTTGTTTAAAGCCTTATGATTATGTTAGTATGATTCTACATGCTGCCCTTTCTTCTAGCAATTGTTAAATTTCTTTGAAATAGGTGTTACTGGTAAAAAATACCTTTAGTCAGTGAAGTATACTGCTTTATTCTACCAGGTGAGCACCCAGAGGTATTGCCCCTATTTTTAAAAGCAGCATTATATTCTACACATAATCTCTATTTAAACATAGCACAATGTGTACACTTTTTTTTTTTAATCATTGGTCATGATCGGCCCCTTCTGATTGGCGGCCTGGCACCGAGGCGCCATAGCAGCCATTGTAAACCCGGCCCTGGAGCTCCAAATATTCCCCGATATGTAGAATGTAGATCTACTGGTGCATGTGTGACAATTGGAATATAATTGAAATTCAGCATTGATTGCTTTTAAGACTTTTTTTCTATACACAAAGAATGAAGTTAAGCACCCCTACACAACGAATTAAGGTAAGCACCCCCTAATATATATTCTTTGTGTATATGTATACATTGGCATATATTCTAAGGTATGTGAGATCAAATAATGATTGGTATGACATTAGCAATTATCCATTGATGAAATTGAGTGATCAAAGTGAAAAAAAGTGATTGGTTGAGTCAGTGATCCGATCACGTGGGTCCTACACACGTTATTGACGCAAAGATCGCTAGAGGTCTTCTCAGAACAATGACTGTACGTTAGAAAACATAAACGTCATCCACACTGTCCGTGATGGACCTATAGCTCCATACTTAAATTGAGGTGAAAATATGCCTAAAATTCCCAAAAAATTTCACCTTAAATTATTCAGAATAAAATATTGAAAACGGCATGATTGTTATGTTTTTATGTGACCATAATATCACTTCTCCAGAAAATATAGCAATATCATGGGTATATTACACTGTTTTGACGACAACAAACTTGTAATGTGCGAGGTTGTAAAAAAACGGGGGGCGTGCTTAACTTAATTCTTTGTGTATATATCTGTATATTAAGCACCCCCAACTTTTTACTTTTTTGCTGATAAAAAGCACGGTTATTGTCCCCCGTCGCACCGCGGAGCGAAAGGGGGACTATGGTTTTCCCCTCCGTCCGTCCGTCCGTGCGTGCATGCGTGCGTAAGCGAAGGACCGCATTCGAATTTGGTGTGTGGGTGCAACCCACGTCAAAATCCAAGATGGCTGCCGCCATGTATGTCTGAACCTTGTGAGCGGAATATCTTGAAAAATAAGCGAAGTACCAACTTCTAATCTGGTGTGTGGGTGTACCTAGGCATAAGGAAGAACCCTCTTGAAAATTGGGTCGCCACGTCAAAATCCAAGATGGCCGCCACCATATATATGTCTGAACCTTGTGAGCGAAATATCTTGAAAAATAAACGAACTACTAACGTCTAATCTGGTGTGTGGGTGTATCTACGCATGAGGAAGAACGCTATTGAAAATTGGGTCGCCACGTCAAAATCCAATATGGCCACCGCCATGTATGTCTGAACCTTGTGAGCGGAATATCTTGAAAAATAAGCGAAGTACCAACTTCTAATCTGGTGTGTGGGTGTATCTAGGCATAAGGAAGAACGCTATTGAAAATTGGGTCGCCACGTCAAAATCCAAGATGGCCACCTTGCGTCTTCCACTTTGTAAACTCACATCACTTCACCGACGGGGGGACCTCGGCGTCATGCTTCTTTATTGAAAATTGGCCAATTTAAACAAGTCAATTAAAAAATCGCCGTGACCCACGAGTTACCACAACAACGGCCATCTAGCTATGGTAACAGCTTACACAAACAGCTCTCCCGGGCTTATTTCAACCCCGATTTTAATTTTGTTTTCAACTCCAGTCCTACCTGGGGCAGGTTCACACTGGAACACAACAATCCGCTTCGAACGAGATAAAATAATGATTGTAGGTAATAGGCCGTGGACTTGACTAGTCAATAAAATGGTTTTAAAATATTTTCTCACGATTACTCGGTTATTTTATGATGCATGAGGTTACAAGGGACATGTGGGTGTATAAACTATTAATGCATGCATAAATTATTCACAAATCATGAATAACAGGAGTGTTACGGGAGTTTGCAATCTGCTTGGTGTGTTGTAATTTTTGCAAAGTCTAAATATGTCTTGGTATTCCTCGTGCAACAGTTGTGCAGATTGCAGGTCAACAAAAGTGAGTCCGGGTCCGAAGTCGTGTGCCCCCCAAGGTTATTGTGTTCAAGGAATCTCCACCAATGCTGTGTATATATCGTTGTATGCTATCGTTCTGGTTGTTGAAAGAAATAAGGAGTTGTGGCAAGCCCTGCTGACACGAGTATGAAGGTGCAGGGTACAGGTAAGCTAAGGTAAGTTGGTGTAAAGTGTCCTCACACCCTCAGCTTCACTCAAATCTCGTTCCACTCTCACCTCTTTCTCTCCCCTCTTCCTCCCTCTCACCCCCACTCTCTCTCTCTCTCTCTCTCCCAATTGGGGACAACCCCCCAAAATAAGACACCCCAAACAATGTGGGTACAAAGACCTCTCAATGGTGTAGTCCGACTTGTTTAATTATTTCTTACAACAAACTGACACACATTCGGTCAGCCTGTGGGGCTGTAAGTTATCATTGGGGGACCAAACAATTCTGAGTACTCCCATCTATAATTATGCCCACAGGAGCTCATGGTAAGTCTCTCCTCAATGAGAGGTGGGGTTGGGTTAGTTAACAAAATAATGGTAAATACTGTATGTCCAAGGTTTAGCCCGAGTTAAACGAAGTAAACTTCGTCGAAATTAAATTTATTTCCTCCGTCAACCCACTTCTAGGCAGTACGAGGTTAACACTACTTCCCCAATAAATTAACCAAGCTGTCTTCCCCAAATAGCGTGGGTACAAAGACCTTGAGGAAGGTAATCCGATTTATTGGATTATTTCCTACAAACTAACCGACTTGCATTGGTCAAGCCTGTGAGGTAACCATAGGGCTGGCTATAAGTTATCATTGGGGGATCAAATTACTTAGAAGACTCCCAACTACAATGAATGCCCACGGGAGCGAGTGGTAGGTCTCTCCTCTCGGGAGAGGTGGGGTTGGGTTAGTTGACAAAATAATTGCAAGTACTGTCGGGATAAGATCAAGGCAGAGTTTAACAAAGTAAACTCAGTCGAAATTAAATTGATTCCCTCCATCAACCCACTTCTCGGTTGTCTGAGGTTAACACTACCTCCCGAAGAAATTAACTAAGTTATCTTCCCCAAATACCATGGGTCTAAGATGTGTAGTGTTGGGGGCTCTGAAGGGATATAAGGGGTGGAAAGGGTCAAAGGGAGTCTGAGGGGCGTAAGGGGTGCAAGAGGTCTAAAGAGGTCTAACGGGTTTAAAGGATCCAAGGAGAGTAAAGGGTATAAAGAGGTATAAGGGGTGTAAAGGGGTCTAAAGGTGTTCTCAGGGGTGTTTAGGGATCTAAGGGGGTGTAAAAGGTTGAAAGAGGTCTCAGTGGTTTAAAGGATCCAAGGAGAGTAAAGGGTATAAAGAGGTATAAGGGGTGTAAAGGTGTTTTAAGGGGTGTATAGGGATCTAAGGGGGTGTAAAGGGTCGAAAGAGGTCTAAGGGGTTTAAAGGATCCAAGGAGAGTAAAGGGTATAAAGAGGTATAAGGGGTGTAAAGGGGTCTAAAGGTGTTCTCAGGGGTGTTTAGGGATCTAAGGGGGTGTAAAATGTCGAAAGAGGTCTCAGGGGTTTAAAGGGTCTAAGTTGTGTCGTGTAAGGGGTTTAAAGGGGGTCTGTCCCACCCCTCGCTCTCTTCCTCCCCCGTGGTCTCTCTCTCTCCCACCCATCTCAAGCCAATGATGCCTTTGTCACCCCTGTGTGAAGTGGGGCCATCGCCGTGAAATATAAAACACACAGGAAACGGTGCAATGTGCTGAGGCGCGGCGGTGATGGTCATGGTCATGGTTAACCCTCGGCCAGGCAAAGATCCCCGGAGGGTTAAACAGCACGGTGAAGTTTGCATGGCAGTTGTGAATGTTGCTCTGGTGGGGATGGTCTTTCATGTCGCAGTTATTCTTTCATGTAGCACGATGCCACGTTTCTTCCTCGGTGTCGATATTGTATGGTCAGGATTCACCTGTCCATACATTAGTCTATCGGCCGCACTCAATTTGTGATGTGTGCTATCGTTCGAGCCCATAAGGCCAAGGTCCACTGCGTGTGTGAACTGATCTCTTGATCTGATCACTGATGAGTGAAAACTCATCTCTTCCCTCACTCCTACTTATTAATATTATCAGGACCATCATCCACCCTTGCATCTTGCTCACCTTTCCCATCGTTCTGCAAAAATGCCTCCTGACAATATGTACCGAAAATTCACTTAATCTTACCTTTGTCCTTGATGGCTGTGAATGACACTCGAGGATCTTGATGAGGTCCCATTCACCAAGGTTGAGAAGCATTCAGCCGCCGGAAAGTCTTCCCCAGCACCACAAGCCTTCCCTTCACTCCAAGACAATCCCACACATCTCCATTTTAAATGGCCTTGTTCCACAGTTCACAACTTCAAACCACACCGTACCTCTCTTTGTCCATATGTCTTCACCTTGACATTGTACACATCAATGCATAAAGTTTCCTTTAAAAAAAACTCAATTTCCACCTCTGCCAGTTCATTGTGCGTCATGCAACAATCATTCATACATATCTAGCAATATGTACCAATAAAATAACAACATGTATGATCCTTTCTGTCCAATGAGACGTATGTTCGTGGATCGTTACCCACTTCATATGCCTTATTGAAGACTACCTAACTACCTCTACAGTTTAGAATCATACATATATTTATCCTTGTGCGGGTTTTCCCAGTATCTGTCAATACAATATTTATTTAAATACCTCCAAGCTTATCAGCCAGAACTACTGGGGAAAAAAAAAAAAACCCACTTCACCAACCATTTACGGCTGTTGTCCTTCAGTTTATGAGACAGCCAGCCGGTGAGTGAAATTTTTTATTTCCTTCTCAATTTAACCCTGTAGTTCCAAGAATGGTACGTTCAACAATCCATTGTGACAAAAAAATTTCATTCAAATTATAATACCCTGAAAGTCCAGAAAGCCTGTGATATCATCTATACCCTATTCCCTTCAGTTCGGCCATTTAATCATGATTCTAAATATGAGTGTCTCTTAATAATTCCAAGATGTTATTATTTATCTGAAGAAAAACTGTTATCACACCTTTTCCCATTCAATAACATTAAACATCCACTTTTCATATTCGTGAAGGTACTGCATAAAGTCTTGGATTTGGGAGGGGGTTGGTAGTGAAAATTGAGAGAAGGGGAGAGAAAAGGGTGGGGAGAGGGACTCGAAAGAAAGAAGAGGGAGAAAAGGAAGGTAGGAATGGAGGGAGGGAGGAAGGGGAATAGAGGGATTGGGAAGGTAGTATGGGGAAGGAAGGGGGGCAAATAGGAAAAGAAACAGAGAGAGAGAGAGACAGAGAGATCATACAGTTTGACCCCTCCCTCATCGGAGTGAGTTGCCATGACTAATTTATAGCACTTGTGAGGACTTCTTCTTTTTTAGTAAAAAAGGTTAAAAAATAAATACAAATCAAACATTTAAACAGCCTTGGACGTGCACCTTGACCCCACGGCCAAGGCACACCATCCATCAAGACTGTCCCATGAGCATACACATGCACCTCAACCATCCCTTCCCACGCCTCCTCCCCCCAAGCCCTCTCCCTCCCACACATCTCCCTGCTCTCAAATGTTGTGTTTGTGTGCTTCCCCTTCTCTCCCCATCTTGTCTTCCGCTCCCTCTTTTTATATATGTTGTTTGTCTGGTTGATTTGTTTGTGAAATAAATGTTAGCTCTTTCACGAGCCTCGATTCAGTATACAAAAAAAAAGAAGAAAAAAAAGGCTGAAGCACATGGTCAATCAGAACACATGCATCCTGATCCCGAAGGGTCATACGATTGGACCTCTCCTCCATAGGAGTGAGACCCCACGCCAGTCGTACCGGAGGACTCAGATTTACAGTAACTTTTTCCCCCTTTTAATCGCAGGACTTTATCTTCGATACTCCAGCTTTTGTTTCCGGTCATCATTTTGTTTTTACCTAAATTTTATGCACATATTGAACATTATGCAAATTGCATACTACAGATCTGACCCAAGACATTTCGTTTAATATTCTGACTTAGTTGCTTATAAAATTCCACCATTCGTTCCTATTTTTCAACGAATTGCAGTGAATATACATGCGACACTTATCAAACAAACTTCTCCAGCGTGATGACATGAATCGAACTCGATGACGTTCCTACGCAAATTACAATACCGGATAAAACCACCTTTAGAGGCCATTTTTCCCCGCAAAGCGGGGGTTGGCCTTTTTCGGGAACCGTGGTTGTTGTTGTTTTTTGGGTCCCCTTTTGAAGCAATGTTTTACGGCCGGATGCCCTTCCTGACGCCAAATTATCCCAAATTATCCCAAATTATTATCCCAAATTTTATCCCAAATTCCAAATTAATCCAAAATATTATCCCAAATATATTATTATCCCAAATTATTCCCAAATTATCTCCCAAATTATCTCCCAATCAATGTTTTTTGGGTCCCCTTTTGAAGCAATGTTTTACGGCCGGATGCCCTTCCTGACGCCAACCCTTTTTGCCGCCTTTAACGACAAACAGGGAATTACCAGTGAACTCCCTTACTCCCTGCCCATCCCTCTCTGTACCCACCATACCCAGTCGTACCCTGCTGCTCCTGGACTCCGTGTCCTTTCCTCCTGACAAGGTGGAAAAGTTTCTGTCAACCCTCGACTCTGATTCTGCAACTGGACCCGAAGGCATCAGCCCACGGGTCCTAAAATCCTGCTCTGCTGCTCTATCTCACCCTCTCTCTGTTCTCTTCACCCTCTCTTTTGCTCAAGGTCAACTGCCATCTGCTTGGAAATCAGCCAACATCACCGCTTTGCACAAAAAAGGTGCAAAAACAGATCCTAGCAACTACAGACCAATCAGCCTTCTCCCAATTATCAGCAAAGTCATGGAATCCATCATTGCTTCTGATATGAAATCTTTCCTCTTCTCCAATGGCTTGATCTCTGATCATCAATTTGGTTTCAGACCAGGTCACTCTACTCTGGACATGCTGCTTCTGCTGTCTCAACAATGGATGGAGGTCCTCAATGCCAAACAGGAAATTAGAGCTGTCTCCCTCGACATATCATGTGCCTTCGACACGGTCTGGCACCCCGCTCTGCTCACCAAACTCTCCTCTTTTGGTATCCATGGAAATCTCCACGCATGGCTGGCGGACTTCCTCTCTAGTCGTCGTCAACGTGTGGCCCTGAATGGGTTTCTCTCATCTCCTCTTCCTGTTCAGGCTGGAGTTCCCCAAGGCAGTGTTCTGGGCCCCGTGCTTTTTCTGGTCTTCATCAATGATCTCTCTGACTCTCTCGAAAATCCTCTCTATCTCTTTGCTGATGACTCCACTCTCTGCCGCTCCATTCCTCTTCCCTCAGATCGGCAGTCTGCTGCCTCCTCACTCTCTGAAGACCTGGACAAAATCACAGACTGGTCAAACAAGTGGAACATGTCTTTCAATCCTGACAAATCTCACACTCTTACTATGTCTCTCCGAAAAGATCGACTGGACAACCCTCCCATCTACTTTCTCAACAATCCTCTCCAAGAAGTTCTGTCGCTCAAGATTTTGGGTCTCACTATCTGCCATGATCTTTCTTGGGAAAACCACATTTCCAAGCTGGCCTCCAAAGCCAGTCGCCGACTGGGCATCCTCCGTCGTGCGAAGTCCTTCCTCGGCACACCTGAGCTCCTCACCACATACAAGGCTTTCATCCGCAGCTCAATGGAATACTGTTCTCCCCTATGGGCCGGTGCTCCTGCCTCACACCTAGCTCGGCTTCACGCTGTTGAAACCAAAGCTTTCAGAATTATTGGAATCTCCCGCGATGAAGCTATCTCTGAGGGCCTTTCACTCACTCACCGCAGGCAGGTAGGTGGTCTTTCTGTCTTCTACCGACTCCTCTCCGGCCTTGCACCCCCAGCTCTCTCTGTGCTCTGTCCCCCAAATATTCCTACAGGTCGCACAAGATCTGCCAGCAACCCTCTGATGGTTAAACTGCCGAAATCTCGGCTCTCCGCTCACCTTCACTCTTTCATTCCTCTTTTCTCCCGCCTCTGGAACAAACTCCCTCACTCCCTTCAATCCCACTCCTCCCTCCAGGTCTTTAAAACAGCTGTTCACCACCATCTCTTATCTTCCCCCATCCAAAACCTTGATCTTTTCTACCCCCGCTAATTCACCCCAGATCCACCTTGTTTGAAATTCCAACTTCTTTCCTGGAAGTCCTGGCAGTGTCCATATGTTTTATACCTCTCCCACTGCCCCCTTCCCACGCCCCCCCCCCCCCCCCAAAGCCGTCGCCCTCTCTCAGATCTCTCGATGTCTCCATGTCTCTCGGTCCCTGCTCTCAAATGTTGTGTTTGTGTCCTTCCCCCTCTCTCCCCATCTTGTCTACCGCTCCCTATGTTATATGTTTTATGTGTCGGTTTGTCTTTCTGTGTGATTAATGTTCGCTCTTTCACGAGCCTTGATATTGTATACAAAAACAAAAAAAAAAAAAAAAAAAAACTGGTACTCAATTAGCCGACCTCGGAAGGACGACAGGCTGAATCAACCCCCCTGGCGTTAATTCAGCGATCGACCAGGATTCGAACCCAGGATCCTAGGATCCTAAGCCGGCACCCTAGCCACTAGCCCAACACCAAATTACAATACCGGATGTGCGATACAAACCCATTCCTTGAACTCACTACGTCACCAAGTCACGTGCGCTCAACACTGAGCATGCAGTGATCGCACACGATTGGGTTAAACTTGATTGGCCAAACGAACACCATTGAAACCTATGTTGGCATCAATGGATGGCTACGTTAGCTACCTGACAGGAGTAGTACCTTGTCAGTGGACTCACTCCTATTGAGAGGAGTGGTCCAATTGTATGACCATGCATTGTGGCCCTTCGGGGTCAGGATGCATGTGTTTGAATGACCATGTGCTTCAGCCTTTGGGTTGAGGTGCATGTGTAATGTTATTGGGACAGCCTTGATAGACGTTGTGCCTTGGCCATGGGGTCAAGGTGCACGTCCAAGGCTGTTCAAATGTTTGATATTTTACCTTTTTTCATCGTAAAAAAAGGCAGGCCTTAGCTCTGGCCTCATAAGAGCCTTTGGGTTGAGGTGCATGTGTAATGTTATTAGGACAGCCTTGATAGACGGTGTGCCTTGGCCATGGGGTCAAGGTGCACATCCAAGGCTGTTCAAATGTTTGATTTTTTACCTTTTTTATTTTAAAAAAAGGCAGGCCTCAATGCTGGCCTCATAAGCACCATTGAAAAGCTAACCTTGTTCAAGTCTACCTTCTTACATACATGTCGATCTACCTATACCACTGGCGGATCCGACTCAAATGCACACAAAGGCGCCACGTCTCGAACGTCAGGATAGCTATTAAAATCGAAGGTTATCTCGTGTCTGACACAGACAGAGACATCCGCCCTCCCATTTGTGCACCATTATCCGGTGTCCAGGATCCCTCAGTTATGATTTTGGGTTCATGCCTGCATATATGATCATACAGTATGCTTGCGCAGTACAGTGCACCCTGTTTACAATAAAGTCGGGTCGACCGTGAGGAGTCACAGCCACCGGGGCATTTCTGCAGTTGCATTTTGAACAAACTTCACATCTGTATTGTTAAACTGTGTCCCATGTTCGCACACCACACGCGGAGAAACTGCCTCGGGCGGCGGTCGCGTCTATACCCACACGCGCACAGCACGAAGTTTCCATGTACGTCCCACATCGATAGCTCCCCAGTACTTATTTGCATCAGTGATAGACGCTTCGTTTCAGCCACTCGTCCCTCTAAGTGTGACAACGCAAACAGACCGACCGTTATCGCAACGATCGTCGTTTGACTCGATGTGCTTCTTTTTTTTTTTTTTTGGTATCCAAGATCGAGGCTCTTGTAAGAGCTAACATCAATTACAAAAAAAAAAACGGACACACAAAACATACAATAAAGGGAGCAGGAGACAAGATAGGGAGAGAGAGGGAAGCACACAAGTACATCATTTGAGAGCAGGGACAACGGGAGATCTGTGGGAGGGAGAGGGCTTGGGGGGAGGAGGCGTGGGAAGGGGGTGGGGGTGTGAGAGGTATAAAACACATGGACACTGCTAGAACTTCCAGGAAAGAAAGAAGTCGGGATTTCAAAAAAAAGTGGATCTGGGGTGAATTAACGGGAATAGAAGAGATCAAGGTTTTGGATGGAGGAAGATAAGAGATGGTGGTGAATAGCTGTTTTAAAGACCTGGAGGGAGGAGTTGGATTGAATAGAGTGATGGACTTTGTTCCACAGGCGGGAATAAAGAGGAGTGAAGGTGAGCAGAGAGTCTTGATTTTGGCAATTTCACCAGAAGAGGGTTATTGGCAGATCTTGTGCGACCTGCAGGAATATTTGGGGGGGACAGAGCACAGACAGAGCTGGGGGAGCAAGGCCGGATAGGAGTCGATGGAAGACAGAAAGACCACCTACCTGCCTGCGGTGAGTGAGTGAAAGGCCCTCGCAGGTAGCTTCATCGCAGGAGATTCCAATGATTCTGAAAGCTTTGGTTTCAACAGCGTGAAGCCGAGCTAGGTGTGAGGCAGGAGCACCAGCCCAGGGGGGAGAACAGTATTCCATTGAGCTGCGGATGAAAGCCTTGTGTGTGGTGAGGAGCTCAGGTGTGCCAAGGAAGGACTTCACACGATGGAGGATGCCCAGTCGGAAACTGGCTTTGGAGGGCAGATTGGAAATGTGGTTTTCCCAGGAAAGATCATGGCAGATAGTGAGAACCAAAAGCTTGAGTGGCAGAACTTCTTGGAGAGGATTGTTCACAAAGTAGATGGGATGCTTGTCCAGTCGGTCTTTTTCGAGAGACATAGTAAGAGTGTGAGATTTGTCAGGATTGAAAGACATGTTCCACTTGTTTGACCAGTCTGTGATTTTGTCCAGGTCTGCAGAGAGTGAGGAGGCTGCCTAGGACGATGACTGCACTACACTGAGCTGGCCATCTGATGATACACGAAAGAAGAAGAAGAAGAGGAGGCTGCAGACTGCCGATCTGAGGGATAAGGAAGAGAGCGGCACAGAGTGGAGTCATCAGCAAACAGACAGGATTTTCCAGAACACTGCCTTGGGGAACTCCAGCCTCAACAGGAAGGGGAGATGAGAGAAACCCATTCACGGCCACACATTGACTACGACTAGAGAGGAAGTCCGCAAGCCATGCGTGGAGATTTCCATGGATACCATAGGAGGAGGGTTTGGTGAGCAGAGCGGGGTGCCAAACCGTATCGAAGGCATGTGATATGTCAAGGGAGACAGCTCTCATTTCCTGTTTAGCATTGAGGACCTCCATCCATTGTTGAGACAGCAGAAGCAGCATTTCTAGAGTAGAGTGACCTGGTGTGAAACCAAATTGATGATCAGAGATCAAGCCATTGGAGAAGAGGAAAGATTTGATATCCGAAGCAATGATGGATGGATTCCATGACTTTGCTGATAATTGGGAGAAGGCTGATTGGTTTTTATTTGTAAGGATCTGTTTTTGCACATTTTTTGTGTAAAGCGGTGATGTTGGCTGATTTCCAAGCTGATGGCAGATGACCTTGAGCAAAATAGAGGGTGAAGAGAACAGAGAGGGGAAGTGAAAGAGTGGCAGAGCAGGATTTTAGAACCCGTGGGCTGATGCCGTCTGGTCCAGTTGCAGAATCACATTTGAGGATTGACAGAAACTTCTCCACCTTGTCATGAGAGATGGACACAGAGTGCAGGAGCAGCTGGGTACGACTGGGTACGGTGGGTACAGAGAGGGATGGGTTTGGGACACAAGATTTTGAGGCAAACACAGAGTTGAGGCATTCAGCTTTTTCAGATGCGGAGTCAGTTGTGTAGCCGTTTGTGGTAAGGGAGAGGATGGAAGGGGAACAAACACCAGAAAGAGATTTGACCACATGCCACCAGGATTTGGAAGAGGGAGACAGGTTTGAGAGTTCAGTCTTGAGAAAAAGAAAAAAAAAAACACCTTTAGAGGCCATTTTTCCCCGCAAAGCGGGGGTTGGCCTTTTTCGGGAACCGTGGTTGTTGTTGTTTTTCGGTTCCCTATTTGAAGCAATGTTTTACGGCCGGATGCCCTTCCTGACGCCAACCCTTTTTGCCGCCTTTAAGGACAAACAGGGAATTACCAGTGAACTGGTACTCAATTAGCCGACCTCGGAAGGATGACAGGCTGAGTCAACCCCCCTGGCGTTAATTCAGCGATCGACCGGGATTCGAACCCAGGATCCTAGGATCCTAAGCCGGCACCCTAGCCGCTAGCCCAACACCAGGGTTAGTCTTGAGAATGGAGAGATATTGCTTCCTGGCTCTCCTGAGGGTGGACACACACTTGTTTCGGGCTTTGTGAAGGGAAATGAGATTTTGGATTTGCCTTTTGATTTTGCAAATCCAAAGTCCATTGGTGAAGGCAAGTTGTTTCAGGGCAACTGCCTCACCACAC
Organism: Myxine glutinosa; assembly: GCF_964187855.1. Taxonomy (NCBI): domain Eukaryota; kingdom Metazoa; phylum Chordata; class Myxini; order Myxiniformes; family Myxinidae; genus Myxine; species Myxine glutinosa. The sequence goes on along the minus strand of NC_136266.1, from coordinate 26,116,462 downwards.
GATTCCATGTACCATGGACAGGAGGAAGGGTATGACAACTGAAGACGAGATGGGATAAATTTGTGCATGAGAGAGCAATTTACTTTGGAAGAATTCCCAGGATGAGTTGATGTCAGAGGCAGTAGAGATGGGAGACCAGTCCAGATGATTGATGGCTGCTTGAAGACCGTGCCAGTTGGCCTGAGTGAAATGCCAGACTCGTCGACGCTGAGGAGGCTCTCTGAGAATGGCCAGAGAGATGTCCACTTTAACAAGCACATGATCAGATGAACCGATTGGAGCAGAAGAATAACAGCAGACATTTGCAGGGAAGTTAGTCATAACCAAGTCTAGAAGAGATGATGTACCGTTGACTGAGATCCGGGTCAGGTAATTGACAGATTATGTCAGTCCCAATGAGTTGTAGCAGTCCTTTGTTGAGGTGCCATGGCTGGTGAGAGAGGTATCTACACCCAGCCAGCTGGCATGGTGACAATTGAAGTCGCCACATATATGAGGAAAAGAGAGTTGGGATGAATGGATAGAAGTTGGTCCATGTTGTTAGACAGCGAGATGTAAATGGCGATGAATGGATGTAAATCTGCATATGTCGATCCGCGAATTCACGTTTAGAAAGTAGAAACCATCATGGCATTTCGTCATTCACTTGAACTCGATATCTATTTTTTCATTCCAAACAGCACAACTCCAATCACAAAGTAAATAACATTAATATAAAAATAAACTTTTAACAACATTGGTGATGGAAACAAATATTTAAATCCTGATGTGAAGTTCCGTATGGTTGGGTGAATACAATTACGAATTCAAAATCGTAATTGTATTCACTCAATTCCAATCATCAATTGATACTTTAACAAAACGATTAACGTTTAAGGATTTAACATTACAATTGAATGACGGTTGTATTGGGATATATCAAACCCGCGCATTGCCGTCATCTGTCCACCTTCGCATTCGTGGCAGGTTCATAATTGTCATAAAAATCGAAACAGTATTTGTAGAATTTCAATAAAAGCCACATCACTGTTCATATCGGTAAATGTTATTCCATCATGTTTGAAAAATTGGAAAACTTGGAAAATTTGGAAAAACAATATAGCCTATTTTACTCCAGGTTGTCCCAGGATTACCCACCCAAAATTTCGTTGCGATCGGTTCAGCCGTTTTTGCGGTACCTGCGAACGGACGGACATTTGGTGAATTATAGTAAGATGGTATATCATATCAATCCACGTGAAATGGATTTTGCATTGAGAAAATATATCTAAAATCCGCATTTGTCCACTTTAATATATAAGTGGTTGCAACATCAACTAATGGATTATGGGTGTCCAGGGATTTTTTTTTTTTTAAAATGCAAATTGCCCCAAACACGGCAGGAAGCCACTCGAGGGAAGGGGCTGCAGGAAAGTTAGATAAAGTTAAAGCAAAACAAGTAGAACTAGAATGGCACTCAATAGAGAGCATATATCTCCACCAGACTGAATAGTTTACGTTTTGTATCCCACTGATAGGCCAGATCTGGATCCGGACATGAATCAAAATTGAATCGGCTTGTTCTTGTCACCTAACCAACTCATCCACAACTTTTTGAGATATCCTGTTCACAGACAAACAGACAGACAGGGATGAAAACATAACCCCCTACCACCAAAGGTGGGAGAAGAGATAAATAAAATAAAAGGTTAATAAAAATTTATTAATAAAATAAAAGAGGACAGAAGTAATAAAATAAAAAGAGGAAAAGAAGGGGAATAAAACATGTCCAAGACACAACCATAGAAGTACCAAAACACATTCACAAAAGAGGTGATAGCAATGCGAAGTCTCACTGAGGTGGGCGGCCATCTTGAAATCCAAGACAAATAATAAAATTAAATAAAGTTAGTTCAACGACAAAAGTGTGGTGAAATGGGATGAAACTTGAAAGGTATAGAGAGCAGGAATTTATATTTCTCTTAAAGCTGAGTAGACCATCGGATGATGGGAATCACGTTACAGGAAGTGAATTCCAAAATATGAGAGCATGAGGGGGGAAAAAAACAACTTTGCATCACACTTCGTTCGATACTTTGGATCAGATACAGTGTATGGATGCGCAGAGATGGCAAACAGAGTCCTGCGTTCAAACACTCGTCCAGAAGGAACCAAGTTAGAAAGGCCGGCGGGGCATTTCCTATGAAATATCTGTTGAACAACTCAAGAGTGGCTGTCCTACGGTTCTCCACACCAACCAAGTTAACTAAGCGTTTCTGTAGCCTATCAAGTAAGGGCACGTGGCAGGCTGGGGAGGTGGCAACAGTACTCCATGAAGGGATGTATAGTTGTCTTGTACAAGTACAAGACAGCATCAGGTGGTAAATACCTGTGCTTGCCATAGGAGATGATTGAGATATTTGGTCCTTAAGTACCACTTTCATCTCGCGATTTGTAAGGAGAGCTGAAATGATTGAATGCATACACCATATGACTGACGTTTGGGTAGCAGTCCCTAGTGCCACACCTTGTAAATGGCCTTCAATATATCAAAAACAACTAATGGAGCTTCACCCTTGTTGAGATCCAATGCCCTCTTGAAATGACAAGTAATGAAGGTCACCAACCAGTAGAGCGAAAATGGAAAAATCTCTATACCGTCAATGAGAAGTTCATCGTCCTCCAAGTGGCTGAGAAGTGTTGATTGATGAGTTATTCAAATACCTTACTTATTACAGGAAGCAGGCTGATGGGCGATAGTTACTTGGCTCAGAATGCTCACCGGCACCCATGAAAACAGGGACAACAGAAGCCACCTTCCAGGATGAAGGGAGCACCGACACAGACAAGCACAGGTTGAAGAGCTTGGCAAGAATCGATGACAGTTCAGGACAGCACATCTTCAACACAATAACAGGGATTCCATCAGGACCAGTCGCTTTTGAGGCATCTAGGGTATGAATAATTATGGCAAACTTCTTAGGAGTGATGAAGGGAACTGGAATATCAGTCTGTACAAGATGGATTAATTAGGAAGAGGATTTCCATGATCATTGAGGATTGAATTAGAAGCAAAGTGATCTGCAGAGGTTAGCCCTTTGGTATACATATTGTCATAGTTTAGTGAAAAACAATTGGCATTAAAATATATGTACGTAACTATATATGCGTAAATAGTAGTATTTTATTCATAAAAAGGGGATGTTCTCCTTATTGTATTTTGTTATACTTTTGATATTTTGTTAAGGGATGTCGTGGTAACATAACGGAAGTATGGCCTGGCCCTAATTTACCCACTCAACTCCTGGACTACAAGAATGTTTTAATGTCTTCCAGGCCTTTTTTTATTTTGATTTTATGGGATATTTCCTGCCACAAAGCCAGAAGGCTTAGACCTTTATTGTCACCGTCAGAAAATGCAGCATCTTTGTGGATAAAACTTATTGCCTAATTAAAAAGAGGTGCAAAGGTGCTTGACCTTTTCTCCTGCCCCTCCTCTTTCCTCTCTCTCTCATTCTCTTCTCTCTCCAACCTCTTTCTCTCCAACCTCTCTCTCTCCAACCTCTCTCTCTCCAACCTCTCTCTCTCCAACCTCTCTCTTTCGAACCTCTCTCTCTCCAACCTCTCTCTTTCTCTCCAACCTCTCTCTTTCTCTCCAACCTCTCTCTCTCCAACCTCTCTCTCTCCAACCTCTCTCTCTCTCTCCAACCTCTCTCTCTCTCCAACCTCTCTCTCTCTCCAACCTCTCTCTCTCCAACTTCTCTCTCTCTCCAACCTCTTTCTCTCCTGCCCCTCCTCTTTCCTCTCTCTCTCCAACCTCTCTCTTTCCAACCTCTCTTTTTCTCCAACCTCTCTTTCTCTCCAACCTCTCTTTCTCTCCACCCTCTCTTTCTCTCCAACCTCTGTCTCTCCAACCTCTGTCTCTCCAACCTCTGTCTCTCCAACCTCTGTCTCTCCAACCTCTCTCTCTCCAACCTCTCTCTCTCTCCAACCTCTCTCTCTCCAACCTCTCTCTCTCTCCAACCTCTCTCTCTCTCCAATCTCTCTCTCTCTCTCTCTCTCTCTCTCTCTCTATCACTCTATCTCTCTATCTCTCTCTCTCCTATCACTCTCCCCACCCTGTCTCTCCTCCTCTCTCTCTCTTTCTCTCTCTTTCCCACCTCTCTCTCTCACACACCCATCACTCTCCCCCTCCTGTCTCTCCTCTCTCTCCCCCCCCCCCCCCCTCTTTCTCTCTCTCCCCCTCTCTCTCTCGCACACCTATCACTCTCCCCCTCCTCTCTCTCTCTCCCCCCCTCCTCTCTCTCTCTCCCCCTCTCTCTCTTTCCCACCCCACTCTCCCCCCACCCCCACCCCTCTCTCTTAGTATTCTAGTCAGCGAAGCGATGCATGATATTTGGCAGTACTGAATATGTAGATGGCCCTTGTTCGAATAATTTAAATGAAAACATTTCTCTTGCTCTTCTAATGGTCATCATAATGCGCTCGAACCAGATTATTCTGCAATTACAATTACCGGGCTCAACAAGATTGGTTTACACTCGCATGTGGTCTGGGTTTGGAAACATGGGATTAAAGGGAAGTTTAAAGGTCACGCTCTCCTGAGGCTGCAGGTGCTCGAGGTGGTTGGAGACAACTTCATCACCACCAAATGATTCTTTATTATTGCAACAGCTTTCCTTTCTTGTTGCTATTATATCACAGGCCGGACAGGTCAGAAACCACAACAGAATGTTGAATAATCGTGCCTCGTCCCAGGAATACTCATTGCATAGGAATCGTCAGTTTGAATCAAAATTACATTTTATTATAATGTTTATATTGTCACGTGTATTCAGGTAAACTAAAATCCTTCAAGATGACAAGGTGGTGAAATTAACAACAATACCAAACTAATGTTATATGGTTTTTATTTTTAATTTTGATTGAAGGATCGTGGTCTCGCGAGGATGTAAATCAGATGAAGAACAACAACATGAGAAAACTAGAACGAAACTCGGTAGAGAGCATTCCTCCACCAGGCTTGACAGTTTACGTTTTGTATCCCAATAATAGGCCGGATCTGGATTCTGACCTGAACCAAACTCTCATCAGCTTGTTATTGTCACATACCAATCTCATCCACCAAGTTTTGTCCAAATCCGTCCATAACCTTTTGAGATATCCTGATTTGAGATACGACTCGCCACTTCGGTTAAAGGGAATCTCCAACCTCGACACCACGACAAATCACCAGTCTTGCTGAGGTGATGAATCAGCTTTTATTCACCAATCGCAATCATGCCGCACGAGGCAAAACCATAGCCAATCTCAACCCAACCCCTGCACGGTAACCCCGTGCCAGCCCTCACCAGTGGGTGTAATACACATCGTGGCGTGACCTCTTCTTACCCCTCTACATCCTTTCATTGTTGTACTCGTACCTTTAAGACAGTTCTCGAGGTTATACATGTAGAAAACAGGTGAGAGTAACTGGCTACTAACATTGATGGCTGAGTACAATAAAGGTAATGATCACCTACAATGTTGGAGGTCACGGATATTATGGACCACTGTATTGAGCGCACAGGGTCAACAAAACCCTTTACAGGTAAAACATTGAAAAACAAAACCCACTATAAACCAGGGATAAAGCACAAATAACAAATGAATAAGCAAAACATTTGGCAAATTACAATCTCACATACAGTCAACACTTCAAAGAAATGTACCAATTAGTCATGTATCTGCAAGTCTATTACAAGGTTTTTCCTCCGCTCCAACCTCAGGGACTATTCTGCTCCATTACAGGACTTAGGCAAGTACTATGACCATCATATGACGATCCTAAGCATCCAAAATATAATCCTTCAAGTACTTGGGCTGGTATCGTGGACGGCTGGAGCGTCCTGGTGCACAGTCGCTTGGAGACATTGTTGGATGATCCACACTGGTGTCACCGATGGCCTCAACAGATTGGGAGTGATCTGGTTGACGGGTGTTAAGCTTTGGGGGTGTAACGGAGATGTGATCCGGTGCTTGGCTGATAGGGATTGGTAAGGATTCAGAACTGTCAGCAGGTGTGGACAGCTCATCGGGGATACATGGGGGGTCTGGTGGTTTTGATGTTGGTTGGAGGCACACATCTTCAGTGTACAGAGAACAACCATGTACCCTATTGCGAGGAAGTGCGGGCATATCTTCCCAATAGTTGGATACCTTGTAGCATTCTGATTTTTTGACCCGATACGCTGCACTCCTCAATGGGGATCCGACAAACATACGTATGTTAGACCAGGTTCCATCGATGGCCGAAACGAGGTGGCGGTTTCTTGCGCATGACTTGTTGCGGTCAGAGTACAGATGGGCTAAATCACCAACTTCCACCAACGTGTTGGGCCTGACAGACCCCTTGGGCGCCTTGGCCTTCTCACTAAATGGGTGGTTTGTCGAACAAAGCTGGTGTTGGGTTTCTATCATTTGCAGGTCAGAGAACGGGATTTGTTGATTGGTGAACTGATCGCGCTGGCACCACATCTCACAGGCTGAGAGGCCCCGTGCATGAATTGCTGAATTCAAACTGGCAGTGCCCAGTGCGAGGGTGAGTCGGTTTACTGGTCCTCCCATAGGCTGCTGTTGTAAAAGTTCATCCTCAAGTTCACGAACTGCCTTCTCAGCGACGGGATTCTTGTTGGGATTTTTAATGTGACCAATCTCAATGCACATGTGATGACGTTTAAGAAGCTCGTCATGAACCAAATGTGTAAAGCCGGGGGCCGGATCGGTGCGGATGACAGCAGATGGACCATCCAATGGCCGGAGTGCTATGCATAAACGGACGGACCAAGTTATCGCGGAGTGTGCTGTGTTGTTCATTGTCCACAATACATGATGTTGTGTAAGAGGTGGTACATTCTCGCAATACAAGAATTAACTGGTGATTGCGTTTGATTGCATCTGCTGCGAAGGATACACCGACTGCACCGGGAGGGTCTCCAGTGGACTGTTTGATGATGCTGTGGGGTGTGTTGCACAATGCAGCTCACTGGTGGCACCGGGAGGGTCTCTCGTGGACTGTTTGATGATGGTGTGAGGTGTGTTGCGCAATGCAGCTCACTGGTGGCACCAGGAGGGTCTCCAGTGGACTGTTTGATGACTGTGTGGGGTGTGTTGCGCAATGCAGCACACTGGTGGCACTTGGATGTCACCTGATCAACTGCTCCATCCAAGTCGAGAGCGTAGAAATAGCGGTGAATGACGGATGAAATGACGGATTGATAACGACTCGGATGATCCAACTGAATGTGTAATGCTGTTAGTAGGCCATTGAGTACCTGACGTGGGACAATGATGCACTGGTGTGCTGGGGACAGGGGCTCGTTATGACAAACTACTACTAGGCCATCTTTGGACACTGAAGCGACCTGGAGGTATCGTTTGACATCCTCGATCGTGGTCGCTTTCTTTGATGGGCGGGTGCCCTGAACGAGGTGGGCATGAGTCCGCCTTAAGTCTGGGCACTCCGCCTGCACTGCCAACCAAGCGGCTCTGTTGGTGAAGGGCAGTTTGGCACGACCGGAAATTATGTCCTGAGCTGATATATGCAGGACTACGGTTTCCTCCTCGCTTCTAATGAAGGCACAAATATGACAGGTGGTATCAGTGCAATTCGGAGCATTGCGGCTGGCAAAATCAGATGGAATGTTGGAGGACTGCGGCAGGACCACAGGTAAGCTCTTCAGCTTCTTATTCTTCTCTTTCTTCCTCCTGCGCATATATAGTAAAATCCCCATTTGATCATCGCCTTCGGAGTTAAAAGCTTGCTTTGGCTATCCATGATCCCTGCGGTGTTCACCTGGGGAATCACACGACAGTACCATTAGACCAGATCCAGCCCAAAATGGTAGTGCTCTTCGGGCATATAACAGTCTTTGAAGCAGAAAGGCTAAGTCGACATTTTTACCGAGCATGCAAAACCATTCGCCAGTTTTGGAGGAGCTCATCCAATGTGCTACCGCCACAATAGAGGTCTTCGCGAGCTTGGTGACGGTTCCCTTCTCCAAGAGATCAACAAGGATTCAAAATCACAGACTGGTCAAACAAGTGGAACATGTCTTTCAATCCTGACAAATCTCACACTCTTACTATGTCTCTCCAAAAAGACCGACTGGACAACCCTCCCATCTACTTTCTGAATAATCATCTCCAAGAAGTTCTGTCACTCAAGCTTTTGGGTCTCACTATCTGCCATGATCTTTCTTGGGAAAACCACATTTCAAATCTGGCCTCCAAAGCCAGTCGCCGACTGGGCATCCTCCATCGTGCGAAGTCCTTCCTTGGCACACCTGAGCTCCTCACCACATATAAGGCTTTCATTCGCAGCTCAATGGAATACTGTTCTCCCCTCTGGGCTGGTGCTCCTGCCTCACACCTAGCTCGGCTTCACGCTGTTGAAACCAAAGCTTTCAGAATCATTGGAATGTCCCGCGATGAAGCTAACTCCGAGGGCCTTTCACTCACTCACCGCAGGCAGGTTGGTGGTCTTTTTGTCTTCTACCGACTCCTATCCGGCCTTGCTCTCCCAGCTCTCTCTGTGCTCTGTCCCCCAAATATTCCTTCAGGTCGCACAAGATCTGCCAGCAACCCTCTTATGGTGAAATTGCCTTCTTTCCTGGAAATCCTACGTGTCCATGTGTTTTTTTTTTTTACCTCTCCCACCCCCACCCCCCTTCCCATGCCTCCTCCCCCCAAGCCCTCTCCCTCCCACAGATCTCCTGATGTCCCTGCTCTCAAATGTTGTACTTGTGTGCTTCCCCCTCTCTCCCCATCTTGTCTCCCGCTCCCTTTATTTTGTCTCATGTGTCCGTTTGGTTTTTTTTGTCATTAATGTTAGCTCTTACATGAGCCTCGATCTTGTATAAAAAAAAAGAAAAAGACACGGCATGTGAGTTCTTCGAGAGCTGTTTCTGATCCAGGCATTCCCATTGCAGATCTGGTATACATGCGTATCCCACGGAAGGGTGTGGCCACACTGCAGTACTTCATGGACTTGTGGGATAATGGGATTTAATAGAAGGCACTCGTAAGGTCGGTCGTAACAAGGTACTTCCACTGCACAACCTTGCGGAGGATGGATTCGACATTTGGCAGAAGAGAGGGTTGGGGCTTCCCGTACCGGCCCACGTCAGCAAAGGCCGTGACCAAACGAAACCCACCATTGGGCTTCTTGATCAAGAATGAGGGACTCAGGTACTCCCCATGTATTCTGGGCGGGCACAGACTCCAAGTTTTTCCAAGTCATCAAACTTGCGTTGCAGTTCACATCATTTATCATGTGAATACTGTGGCAACCGGTCTTGCGCTGTGGGGGCCGAACGGTGCCCATGTTAACAAAAGCCTCGAAGGGACCTGCAGCGCCGTAGTAACCTTGGAAGACTGGGTCAAACACTTCATCATGTTCTTCCAGAAGTGCGCAAAACTTGGATCGCATTTCGGGAGTGAACATGTTGTCAGGGTCCAGGGTGACGGTTGTAGAGTGTTTTGTGGGCGAAATGGGTGTGCGTCTTACTTTAGGGGTGTTGGTCTCAGTATAAGCCCCTGATTGTTCTTTGGTCTATTCACGTATGTATATGGGGCGGATCTGGCAAAACTGCACCTGTCGTTTGAGAACTCGTGGTTCGTTGGTTAAATTGGGGATCCGAACCTTCCCGCTGATGCTGTGAATAACACTGGGTGGAGGCCAGAGTTCACTGGATCGCAGTGACCTTGCAATAGGGGCATCCGTGCGAGGTTCAAGTGCAAACACCAAGTCCATATTCGACATGTCATTTGGGAGGAAGATTTCAACAAACTCTCCAGGCCACAGAGTACTTGAGTGAGGTGGGGCACGCAGGGGTGTAAATTCTCGATGTAAATGTGTACTGTGTAGCTCTACCCGGTGTTGGTGGCAGAGGGTATTACAATTTCCTTTTTTACCTGGGCAACACTCAGGTTAAAGCACTCTTTGCACGGGTAAATTTGTCCTCCTTCCCTTCCCCCCTCCCCTAAAACGGAGGGGCCTGTCAAAGCCACCCCCCCCCCCAAAGATGTATATGTAGTATATTTTCCCCTCCCTCTCCCCTCCCCCTTCCACTCCCTTCCTCACCCCTCCCTCTCCTGGGAGGAGACCCCTACCTTTCCAAAATTGGGCAGATGCTGTTGTTGACCACAAATCACATTCGACATGTGACTATCATAGGATGTCCAAGGCTACAAACAGATCGATGCAACATTCTCCCATGAAGCTACAGCCAACATTGCAAAAACGATAATGATATCTATCGTTAACTCGGAGTTTTGTGGCATGCAGGGCATTGCACCCAGGGGGCACAGGGATGATGACAGCGAAATATACAGTCGTAGCTTCACCAAGGGCAACTTTAAAGAGCTGCTGAAATTCTGAGTGGTTGCCGGAGATGATGTCTTGGAGGAACATTTTCTGAAGAGTTGTGCTAAGAATGCGACATACACATCTAAAACATCTCAAAACTAGAACGCCACTCAGTAGAGAGCATACATACCTACTCCTGGTTGGCCATAATCACTCAATGGTGAAGAATCACTCAAAAAATTCTACCAGCCGGATCCGGATCCAAATCTTCACCAAAATCGAATCGATTCTTCCTTGTCACACACTCATCATGTCCACCAGGTTTCGTACAAATCCGTCCACAACTTTTTGAGATATCCTGCTATATATGGGTTTTGCCATCTCTCAATGGTGAAGAATCACTTTTTTTTTTAAATCTTAGATACAGATTTTCAGCAAAATTTAATCATTTTCATCCGAATCTAATCATAATCTAATCACAATCACCAAATTTCATCCAATTCCGTCCACAACTTTGAGATATCCTGTTCACAAACAAACAAACAGCCAAACAAGAGATATGTCGTGCATAGCATGATACTTGTGAAATTCCTAAAAATAATTTGTTGACCTTTGGCCGATGTTGACCTAAAAAAATAATTGGTGGTTGAATTCAGTGGCCTGACATGCAAATCCTATTCAAATTTCAAGTCAATCGGATGAAAATTGACAATTTTAGAAATTGCACCGAAGTTGTTGTTAACCTTTGGCATATGTTGACCTTTTGATCTCAAAATCAATAGGATTCTTCCTTATGACTAACTCCACAATGTGGTGAAGTTTCATGAATTTTTCCTTTCACAAAGCCCGAAACAAGTGTGTGTCCACCCTCAGGAGAGCCAGGAAACAATATATCTCCGTTCTCAAGACCGAAATCTCTTACCTGTCTCCCTCTTCCAAATCCTGGTGGCGTCTGGTCAAATCTGTTTCTGGTGTTTGTTCCCCCTCCATCCCCTCCCTCACCTCAAACGGCTACACGGCTGACTCCGCACGTGAAAAAGCTGAATGCCTCAACTCTGTGTTTGCCTCTAAATCTTGTGTCCCAAACCCATCCCTCTCTGTACCCACCGTTCCCAGTCATACCCAGCTGCTCCTGGACTCCGTGTCCTTTCCTCCTGACAAGGTGGAAAAGTTTCTGTCAACCCTCGACTCTGATTCTGATTCTGCAACTGGACCTGACGGCATCAGCCCACGGGTCCTAAATCCTGTTTTTCCGCTCTTTCACTCCCTCTCTCTGTTGTCTTCACCCTCTCTTTTGCTCAAGGTCATCTGCCATCTGCTTGGAAATCAGCCAACATCACCGCTTTGCACAAAAAAGGTGCAAAAACAGATCCTAGCAAATACAGACCAATCAGCCTTCTCCCAACTATCAGCAAAGTCATGGAATCCATCATTGCTTCGGATATGAAATCTTTCCTCTTCTCCAATGGCTTGATCTCTGATCATCAATTTGGTTTCAGACCTGGTCACTCTACTGTGGACATGCTACTTCTGCTGTCTCAACAATGGATGGAGGTCCTCAATGCCAAACAGGAAATTAGAGCTGTCTCCCTTTACATATCACGTGCCTTCGATACGGTCTGGCACCCCGCTCTGCTCACCAAACTCTCCTCTTTTGGTGTCCATAGAAATCTCCACGCATGGCTGGTGGACTTCCTCTCTAGTCGTAGTCAACGTGTGGCCCTGAATGGGTTTCTCTCATCTCTTCCTGTTCAGGCTGGAGTTCCCCAAGGCAGTGTTCTGGGCCCTGTGCTTTTTTTTTTTTTAATCAATGATCTCTCTGACTCTCTTGAAAATCCTCTCTATCTCTTTGCTGATGACTCTACTCTCTGTCACTCCATTCCTCATCCCTCAGATCGGCAGTCTGCAGCCTCCTCACTCTCTGCAGACCTGGACAAAATCACAGACTGGGCAAACAAGTGAAACATGTCTTTCAATCCTGACAAATCTCACACTCTTACGATTTCTCTCCGAAAAGACTGACTGGACAACCCTCCCATCCACTTTCTGAATAATCCTCTCCAAGAAGTTCTGTCACTCAAGCTTTTGGGTCTCACTATCTGCCATGATCTTTCCTGGGAAAACCACATTGCAAATCTGGCCTCCAAAGCCAGTCGCCGACTGGGCATCCTCCGTCGTGCGAAGTCCTTCCTTGGCACACCTGAGCTCCTCACCACATACAAGGCTTTCATCCACAGCTCAATGGGATACTGCTCTCCCCTCTGGGCTGGTGCTCCTGCCTCACACCTAGTCCTGGAAGTCCTTGGTGTCCTTGTGTTTTATACTTCTCCCACCCACCCTCCCTCCCTCCGCCTTCCCACGCCTCCTCCCCCCAAGCCCTCTCCCTCCCACACATCTCCTGATGTCCCTGCTCTCAAATGTTGTGTTTGTGTGCTTCCCCTTCTCTCCCCATATTGTCTACCGCTCCCTCTTTTTATATATTTTGTTTGTTTGATTTGTTTGTGAAATAAATGTTAGCTCTTTCACGAGCCTCGATTCTGTATACAAAAAAAAAAAAAAGGTGATTTGAAATTGTGACCTGGATGCGATTAACATATAGACAAACAAACAGATGGGTGAAAACAATCTCCATCCGCCTTCTGTGGCGTAGGTAATAATAATACTAATTATAATAGCATAATATTAATGTTATTCCAAAATAATATTACTAATCTACTGTACTAATGATATCCCCTCTCCCCAAGGGATTTTTCCTCCCGGCATGGCCACCCCAACATAAGTAAAACATATAAATCGCAAGCAAGTGTGATTGCCCTTTAAAACAGTTGCTACTGCTGCTTAACACGACAAAAATTAATTTGGAGGAATCCTGACATCCTTGAGGCATTCTATGCTTATCACGTCCACCACAGATGAACGGACCTGAGCATAGATCTACTGTAATCTATCTATAATTCCAGTAATCTCTGTGTGTGTGTATGCGACCGCTGTTTCTCGACAACTACCGGTCCGATATACTTTAAACTTGCCAGGTATATTGCTGGGGACCCGAGGATGTGCCTTTTCAAGGTTTCATATTAATCGGACAATTACTTACCGAGCTATGTCCAAAAAACGATTCAACCAATCAGAGAGCAGCGAGCTATCGCGTGTGCCGAACGTGGCGAACACACTCTGCCTCAGACGGCACATTTGAGAGCGTATTCATTTATTTCACGTTGGCAAACTATGTTGGCGTTAAACTATGTTTTAAAACTAATTAAAACTACTTTGCGATTCATCGTAACTGCGATTCGTAACTGCTGTTCGCTTTGGCTTTGCGAATGGACCAAACCATTTCATGTAAATAGAGGGGGGGGATTGTCACCGTACTCGCAAGCCGTTCGCTTTGGACCAAACCATTTCATGTAAATAGAGGGGGGGGATATAATTTTAGATATAGATATAGTACGGGCATGCCCGAGTATATATACACCACAGAGGACAGATAATACCATAACCCTTCCTGTCGCTTCTGTGGGTAGTGGGTGTACCAGTACACAAAAACTGCATTTCCTTTTCTCACGTTAAAAAACACACCTTTGTGCATAATTAAACACACCTGTGTGAACAATCAATGTGATGGAGGCACAATCGGCATGCTGCGCTGCAGCATTGCCCCCTAAGGGTGGCAGTTGGTAAAAGCTGGAGAACTAAATATCATCTTCGGCTGAAACTGGGCTTTCAAGCCAACAATCTTTCAATTACAAAGCACTCAGCTTTGAGTGATAGCCAGTGCTGGCGTATGGCACCCATAAAGGCAGAATGAGCTCTTGAAATACCATTAAAACCAAAAGGTCTACCTTCCCCTTGTTGATAAACCACAATGGAAGCAAAACAGATGTCAATGTAGTTGCTCCTTCTCATCAACTAAAGGCTTCGTTAAATGAATTTATTCTTACATTCTTTGAAACCTGTGCAGCATGAAAGTAGGTAAAAGCTCACCTCTGCACCACAAACACATGAACTAGGCAAAGACAACATGGTGGTCTTTTTTTGGTTAAAAATAAGCTAGTCTTTTCCTCAGGTCTTTTCCCCCGTTATTCTATTATACAGTGCTTATCTTGCTAGACTGGCACGCTGGATGGCTGTTTATTTCATACTAGTATAAAGCCCGTCAAAAATGACGGGTCGAAACAGTTTATTTGACGGTGCAACCGTATGAGCATACCAAAGTCTGAAGCTGAAGCCTCGTGTCAGGTGTGCTTACATCTCCTTTATTTATTAGACATCCCACAGACGAACATGAACACTCGATTTACTCTGCGCATGTTGCACATCATGTGCAGCGAATTTCACGTCACTGCGCCTTGTATTTATTGTTATTTTTAAAAACGCTTCTGTACACCGCCTTTGAGGCTCGGTTTGCAAGCCACCTTCTACAATTCCAATGTAAGAGACATAATTACTCTTCTTTTGGGTCTTCGGAGTCCTTGGGGCCTTTTGGGTCCTCTTGGTCATTTGGGTCTCTTGGGTGCTCATGGTCTTTTGCATCCTCAGGATCTTTTGTGTCCTTGGGATATTTTGGGTCCTCAGGGTCTTTTGTGTCTTCTGGTTCCTCAGGGTATTTCGGGCCATTTGAGTCTTTTGGGTCCTCTAGATCTTTGGGGTCCTCAGGTCTTTGGGCTATTTAAGGGTAGTTGGGGTATTTAAGGGCCATTGGGGTCTATGGGGACTTTTAGGTCTTTAAGGGTATTTTGGGTCTTTAGGGTATTTTGAGTCTTTGGGGTATTTTGGTTCTTTAAGGGTCTTTTCAGTCTTTTGGTTATTCGAGGTCTTTAAAGTCTTTGGGGGTATTTTGGGTCTCCAGGGTCTTTTCAGTCTTTAGGGTCATTTGGGTGTTCCAGGTCTTTTGGGGCTTCAGGGTATTTGGGGTCTTTAGAGTCCTTGGGCTCTTCTGGGTCCTTGGGGTTTTCTGGGTCCCTTGGGGTATTTTGCATCCTCTGGTTCATTTATATCCTCGGGGTCATTTGGGTCTTTTGGATCATTGGGGTCTTTTTAGTCTTCTGGGTCCTTGGGGTATTTTGGGTCATTGGGTGCTCATGGTCTTTTGTATCCTCAGGATCTAAGTCTTTTAACCGGTGGACACACCGGTTTGATTGTGTGTGATTTGACACGTGTGCATTGTGTGTTTTGTCACATTGTGTCACAATCAATGTCACAATTGTGTCGCAATTTGTCACATTGTGTGTGATTGTGGTTTGATTTGACGTGTGCAAAGATTGCCCATTAAAACCCCACTCAAATCGCTCCTAAAGCGCTACGCAAAGCCTTTAAAACTTATGGGGACAGACATCACACAAATACACAAACACACATTGTGTTTTATATGGTAGATTTCATTTAATCTCTTTAAAAAGGCATGGATTTTACATTTAAGTCAAAGTAACTTAATAGCAACGGCTAACGAATGCAGCCACCAATACGTATCGATGAACATGAAACAGCACCAATGTATGAAAAAACGTCCATAAACAACATGTCGGTGACTAAAAATATTTTTAGGTCCCGCCTCTCTTCATCCCGCCCGGGTCTGGAGGGAACTGATCTGATAGGCTGGTGGTACAGTCGTGGCCAAAAATATTGGAACCCTTGCACTTTTTTCAAATAACTCACAATTTTCTCTAAAAATACGTTTAAATTGACAAGTATTTGGTCTTCACAATTGTTTATTTCACTGTAAATATTACAGAACCTTTGTTTTTGATTCAGAACTTAATATATCCATTAAAATCAGAAAATAAAAAGAAATGGCATTGACAAAACTATTGACACCCTTGACTTAATATTTGGTCACGGCCTTTGGACAAAATAACTGCAGTGAAGCGCTTCCCATAGCCATGAATGAGCTTCCTGTACCTCTCTATGGGCAGTTTGGCCCTTTCTTCTTGTGCAAACTGCTCCAGTTCTCCCAGATTTGAAGTGTGCCTTCTCCGAACTGCCGTTTTCAAATGGTGCATTATTTGAAAAAAGTGCAAGAGTGCCAATATTTTTGGCCACGACTGTATAAACCCCACAATGAACTGACGGATGGGGACTGGATTTGGAGGCTGGCTCCTTTTATGGTATAGATGAACAATGGAACATGGACACATTTACAGATTTTTATAAATGTTTATAATGTTTTCTGTGTACACATTCATGTACAAATACACGGACACAGCCTTGGAATAAAGATATCGGTATATTTTTTTATAAATAATGTGCACTAAAGTGATTATTTGCTGTAATAAAATAATTATTTAGTAATTAATTAACATGGGAATTGATCGTCAATCACCATCTATCTATAATTCCAGCAATCTCTGTGTGTCTGTCTGTGTGTCTGTGACCGCTGTTTCTCGACAACCACGGGTCCGATATACTTGAAACTTGCCAGGTATATTGCTGGGGACCCGAGGATGTGCCTTTTCAAGGTTTGAAATTAATCGGACAAGTACCTACCGAGCTATGTCCAAAAAACGCTTCAACCAATCAGAGAGCAGCGAGCTATCACGTGTGCCGAACCGTTAATGCAATGCAAGCGTTAATGCGTTAATGCAAGGCTTTTCTTTTTTCCCCTCTTCTCTTTCTACTTTTCCTTGCGATTAAATTGCAAACAGCCAAAATACGTTGGCGCTAATTGAATAATTGGCCATTAACACTAAAATAATCGTAACTGCGATATGCCAACTTCCGGACAGTGCAGCCTTCCATGTTGTTGTTGTTTGCAGCAGCTGTTTGCAGCAAGGCAAGGCTTTTCTTTTTTTCCCTCTTCTCTTTCTACTTTTCCTTGCGATTAAATTGCAAAAAGCCAAAATACGTTGGCGATAATTGAATAAATGGGCATTAATAGATAGATAGATAGATATGCGATATGCGAACTTCCGGACAGTGTGCGCGTTACGAGCTGACCGCCATTACGGTACGTAATTCGATTTCTTATGCGCATTATTTCTCCCAATTCAGTCAGAGCGAAGGGCGGAAGCGAAGAGCGTTGTTATTTTTTGTTTACGGGCGTACGGGCGGGGTAGAGCGTACGGGTAGCGTTTTTTTTTTTTTTGGCCACGGAACGGGCACCCACGTACGGGCAATGCCCTAGTATATACAAACCATGCAAAAAAATTTTTTTTTTTTATTAAAATAGTAGATTTTATTCTATCAGGAGCACAGTATATTTACCCAGCAACCATATCTCAGACTGATTTCTATGGTATTTTAAGGTGGCCATTTTGAATAAACTTAAGATAATATTCAAACCTTGCTTTACTAACACTGGCGCTCCAACAAAGAATCATCACCCCAAAATGAAGTGCTCGTAAGTGTGTTGGGGAAGTTGCAATGGAATTGTATGCCAAAATGGTCTTCAATCTACTTCTAGATTTTTCCAGACATTTTAGATTTTTTTTGCTCATAAAATCACCAAACTCTTTAGAGTTTAGAAGATAGGGTATGCCAAATTTTACTCAAAAATGCCTGGGGGTGTCACAATTCCTGAAAATGGGACTTGACTATGCAAAGCTTAGGGTTGGAGGAGAGGGGGGAGGCAGTTGGGAGTGGGGGACACAGATCCCTCTGTAATGCAAAAAAGGGCAAATGAGATATTGGGAACAGTTGAAGCACCTTGTGTTTGTAATAACCCAATCACAGTTATAGCGCTTCAGTCATGGAACAGATCAGAACGAACTTATGGTGAAGAATAACAGAATGTACAATTTGGAGGAATGTACAATTTTTATTTGTCTTCAGAATGCAAAATATTGCAGTGCTTATATTCCATTAAAGCTGAACAAAGTTTATAAAATACATATTTCAACTTTCTATTTACCAACAAATGCAACAGCACACAAGTCTTGCAACACAAGTGAGATGCATTAAGCTGCATTCTGTAGCAATTATCTGAAATTATTCCTTGAACTTCCTCAAACCATTGCACGTTACTGATCTTTTTTGAAAAGTTTGTTTTTTTAAAATCCCCCCCCCCCCCCCCCCCACACAAGAAAACAGAAACAGGCATTCAAAAATCCATCCGAGAAAGATGAAATCTTTTTAAAATAAAGAAGAAGAATATAACACATCAGTAAAAATTTAGCACATTTCTCGACCAGAATTCAAGCTGCAAGGAATGAAAAACGTTCTCAGTGGAATGAAGGATATAACCGGAAAGACCATCACTTAAGCAAAGACCACTTGATCTGCTCTTTCGCATTCTGTAGCACCTGGAGATATTCAGACACAAAATACAAGAGTGTGTCAATGAGAAGATTGGCAAGTCTCCAATTGTTTATGACATGTACTTCTCATGTCCGGATTCCAAATTATTAAGTTTCTTAACATGGCAGATGCTTTACACTTGGATCACAGACAAATGAGAGTGAACTGAGACCAGTAATGTCATATTGATGTAGGGAAGGCAGATGGAATATAAACAAGTGATGGGAACCATGAATGATGCTGATAAAGCAAATCAATCAAGAAAGCGGAAAAAAAAAAGAGAGAACTTCAAATCATTTATTATTTCAGCTTTCTTGCGTCAACTACTCCAACGAGCTAAGCAGTCGTGCCACCTTCTTGTTACCTTTTGCAAATAATGTATGTGGTAATTTTCCAAATATAATACACATTGTGTTTTCACAAAACTTTTATCTCAAAGTTTGGGTGTGTAATATTTTATATATATATATATATACGGATCTCGAAGTACGGCACTCCCGTTAGCAAGGGGGGGTTAATCCCCTCGTCTTGTTAAGCTGGCCGTCTCCGGTCCTGGAACTATCCCGCTCCTTTGCAGGATGAGATTGGCCAGGGTGATTGGTCAAAGGTTTCCCAAATACCTTCACCAATCTCTCCGCAAAGCAGGGGGATGAGTCCCTGCTCGAACCGCGGATGTGATGGTAATTGTCGAGCGGTTTAGCAATCCACGATCCGAGCCGTTAGCGATAAAACTAACCCGATTCTGAGCGGTTCTAATCGTGCCACTGATATTCAATTGGGGACAGGACGCAAGCGATCGGATGAGAGGAAGCAAAGAATAAGAAGGGTAAAGGAAGAACAAATATGATTTATTACTATCTAAAAGAGGAAACGAAAGAAGGGAATATACAAGAAGACGAAACAAAAGGACATAGGGCAACCTTAGACACTCTTATATAACATGCCCCTGACAATACAAACAGACTCACACGAAAGGTAGCTGGTAGGGGAGGAAGGTCCAGGCAGATGGTTCCAGGCGAGGGGGTGGTCCAGGCTCCGTGTCCGCGGGTGAAGGACAGCTGGCAGCTTGACGTCGTTGGCGCGTGACCGGACCTTACAAACGCGAGGGGCTGGGATGAATGCACGTATAGCGTACCGAACGCTCTCAAAACCACGGCAGTTCGTATTGACAACGATCGTCCCAAACGATCCTCTGCGCGATGTTCTTATGTTCGCCGCCTCTGCGCTGTTCTCTCGCCTCTGCCAATCTCGTTCATCTCCCTCGGTCTCTCTGTGAAAAGGCTTTGCGCTTCCGCTTTTATTGGAAGCTTCGCGTATCAAGCCGCGTCCGCTTTGCTCCGCCTACCTGTGAACACGCCTCGGCCCGGATTGGCCACGAGGGTTCATTCGTACCTCCCCTCGTGACGCGTCTATGGGGCCACGCCTATGTTCCTGGCCGCTCCTCCCTTTTTCTCCCACTGACCGCGTACGTAATGGCGGCTTGGGCCAGCAAACAACCAAAAAGGCAGCGAACGCTGCAATACGGCTACTGGCACTTTGGAGAGAGCGAGATGATTGGGAATAATTGAAGGGGCCTATCTTATTTGATTAATACAACGCAGACTCAACTATTGGAAACAGATCCTTACCTGAAACACATACTAATGAAATAACTAAAGAATAATCTATGGTGTCCGACATGTTGTACATGGCCTAGCTAGGGTGCAACCTTTACAAAGGGGGATATTTACAAGAATTATTATTATACAAAGTGAAGGTTCTAAAAACCGTAACAATATTGTTACGTGTTCCTCCCCGACCTCCTGGTCTCGGTATACCTCCGAACCCCGGGAGGAATCACGGCAAAAAAAAATATATTTCCGTGTCTTAATCAATAAGGAAACAACACCAATGATTATGAACAAACCAATAATATATTATAAATCACACAGGAATAACATTACTACAAATGACAATTAAGAGTGCACTCTCTATTCCATCAGCTAGCATGCATAAAGTAACTCACAGTGTTCCAAGTGAGTGGAAAGAACCTTCCCCAATGTCTCTATATTTCCGTCTTTGAGCTCAGAGTTGATCCCCTCCAGTGATCAACGGCACGATGTCGACTCTAAACCAGAATCTCGTTCCAAGGGCAGGCACAGACACACCACCCAAAACGGCACCAAGGCGCACGCGACCCAAAGCGGAGAAAAGGGTCACGTGGTTAAAGTGGCACAAAGGCGCACTCATGGCGACTGGGAAATCCAAAGGCCCCCTCCAGGTACGAACTTTCACTGTTCACGGTCGGCGAGCCGCAAAGTAATCTTCAGAAGCCTCGGTGCACACACACACCACAGATACGTCTGAACGTGGTGGAAACGGTTGACGAAGCAAGGAAAGTTTGCTCGACGCACAAAGCGCACGAGTCAAAATGGCGGACGGCTCGTACTTTTTTTTTTGTTTGTTTTGTTTACTGAATCGAGGCTCATGAAAGAGCTAACATTTACTTCACAAACAAATCAACCAGACAAACAAAATATATAAAAAGAGGGAGCGGAAAACAAGATGGGGAGAGAAGGGGAAGCACACAAACACAACATTTGAGAGCAGGGAGATGTGTGGAAGGGAGAGGGCTTGGTTGAGACGTAATCACACGACGATGGTGCCTCCGAATCCAACGCCAACCTGACACGCAGGTTTGATCAGTCACAGCGATAACAACTCTATCGCGGAATCCCTTTCCAGGAAACCCCAAAGTTCACTCGTGTCTCTTGCTCGACGACGGTCGATCCAGAACGCAAAGCAACCAGCTTCTTCTCCGACTTTTCTCACCGCCTCCTCCTCCTCGCTCGAGGTTTTCCGGTGCACGATTTCCTGTATCATTTTAAGTTAACCTTTTTAACTTTAGATAGCTGTTCCTGAATAATAAACCTTTTGAGAATAATAATAATACCTAATATCAGAAACATGTCAAGTGGGTGAAAACCCCAATAACGGAAGTTACGAATCCGTAACAATATATATGTATATTGTTACGGTTCTCCGCCGCCCTTCTTGCCCTTACCAAGGGGGGATTAATCCCCTTGTTCTTTCTGGGCTTGGCGGAACCGAGACTTGAAACGCCCCTTCCAGGCAAACGCAAAGTAGGGTTTTGGGACCAAGTCTCACTCGTACCTAAATCCCTGCGCCGCCACGGAAGCGAGAAAGCAAGCCTCGCACGAGCCATGTGTGGTTTGGGTACGCCGAGCGGATTGAGTACCACGTGGTCCGTGCAGTTTAGGTAGTGGAACCAGATTCGAGCGGTTCTATTCGTACCACGCTTAGCCAATAAGGAAATCACAGGAACGATCGAATGGAAAAGGAAGAACACAGGTTTAATTATTCCCACACGTATATACAGTAATCGGGATGCAGAGACACAGAGCAGCACTGAGTCGGTCTTATCTTATCCCCCGGACTCGGGCCCGTCACACTCACACAGGGAATTGCAGATGGATTGATGTCCCAGCTCGACGCGTCGACGTGGTCGTCCAGGAACGGCCCCGTCCGGCTCTCCACGGTCCCAGCACGTCCCGCGAAGATGGCAGCAGGCGGTGGAAGGAACCTCATAGCGTGTCTCCCGAACAAAGGCAGCCGATGAGGTGGAATGGCAAATGCGGGACTCTCAGCGCGGCTGGCGATTACACAGCCGTTATCACTCGCGTGACTTAAAGCACTGTACCAGCTCGGCCTCTAGCTCAACCGAGCGTCACTTTATAATAGCACGTATTCCGGTTCATGCGCATCTTTCTTCACCTGCGTATCTCTCAAAGTTCTTTGACGCTCTTAACTCCTGCTCGTCAACGATTCCAGTGCGCACGAGTTCTTCTCATCAGCGAGTCCTATCGGGGGCAAGTTCTTTTGCTGCAAGTCCTCGTGGGGGCTTTGCGCAATGGGTTATATAGGTACACCCCCGAACCTTCTGGAACCCTCTCGAACCTTCCAACCACGCCCTGTGACGCAGTGCTGCTGCCACCACCTCTGAGCCCTGATTGGCGGCTCGTGCTTACCGTCAGCACCTCTGCCGCCCCTCATTCGGCTCCGCCCCGACCCTCCTAGGCCTGCCTCATGTTAATTCGCCCAAAATGAACCAAAGTCAGCGCAAGGGGGCATGAGGCTAGGGAGGCTGGAAAGTCGGTAGAATTAGGGCCTATTCTCCTGACTCTACTCAACGCAGAACTAACATAGGAAAAGGACTAAGCTCACAAATACGAAGACATAACTACACTATCGCGAGGCTACATGTTGCTTGTGTGACTAACTATGAGGGGGAAATTTTAACCTTTATTATACTTTATACTGACTTATTATACTGACTGTACAAAACTCAAAACCGCAACAAATATATATATATATATATATATATATATATATATATATATATATATATATATATATATATATATAATATATATATATATATATATATATATATATATATATATATATATATATATATATATATATATATATATATATATATAATATATATATATATATATATATATATATATATATATAATATATATATATATATAATATATATATATACACAAAGAATTAAGTTAAGCACCCCTACACAACGAATTAAGGTAAGCACCCCCTAATATATATTCTTTGTGTATATGTATACATTGGCATATATTCTAAGGTATGTGAGATCAAATAATGATTGGTATGACATTAGCAATTATCCATTGATGAAATTGAGTGATCAAAGTGAAAAAAAGTGATTGGTTGAGTCAGTGATCCGATCACGTGGGTCCTACACACGTTATTGACGCAAAGATCGCTAGAGGTCTTCTCAGAACAATGACTGTACGTTAGAAAACATAAACGTCATCCACACTGTCCGTGATGGACCTATAGCTCCATACTTAAATTGAGGTGAAAATATGCCTAAAATTCCCAAAAAATTTCACCTTAAATTATTCAGATAAAATATTGAAAACGGCATGATTGTTATGTTTTTATGTGACCATAATATCACTTCTCCAGAAATATAGCAATATCATGGGTATATTACACTGTTTTGACGACAACAAACTTGTAATGTGCGAGGTTGTAAAAAAACGGGGGGGTGCTTAACTTAATTCTTTGTGTATATATATATATATATATATATATATATATATATATATATATATATATATATATATATATACTAGCTGAGGTACCCGGCTTGAATAATAATAGTACAAATATATGATGAAAAGAACATGTATATTTTAGAGCAATATCACAGTACATTTCCTACATGACGTTTTGTCAATTGTCAATTTCTCAAACCTCTTGGTATACAACATTTCTGGTTTTCTTACTTGGTGCCAAGACATAAAGATTGCTTGGTTTTCCAACCCTCGAGCAGCCCACGTACAGCTGGCCATTAGTCCAGTCAATCTACGCCATTTTGGGGTCGAACCCACCACAAATTGCAATAGTAATGAAACATGCATTTTTCAATGTCAAATTTAGTGGAGAATGACATACTAAAAGTCAAGGAGAATCGGAGCATTGGAACATTTCCAATTTTTGCAATCTTTAAGAGAAGGTTTTAAGCGAAAATCTGCATAAATTTTTCAGACCAAAAACTGTTTCCGTGCTAAATCCTTATGAGATCCTGCAATTTTATGTCCCTGAGGCCTGCAATGTAATGGCTTTATGTGAACAAGTTCATATCGTACTATATATACAAAAAAAATCGTTAAATAATATTGAAAATAATATTGAAAAAAATATATATATATTGAAAAAAAAAAAAAGTGTTTTATTTAATAATTGAATGAACTGCGATTCAAGCACCAACCTAAGAGCTTATTCTTCTTCTGGATCACTTTCTGGTTCTGACAAGGTCACATTAGAACAGTGAAGTCCTTTGCATTCACTGCATGCGTAAGAGCATTCCAGGCTGTACTTGCGACAGCTGCATCGTAGGGTGCTGCAGTCTGTTTTGCAGCCACAGTGGATGGCATCTAGAAGGTAATCTGGAGCAGGCTTCATCTCGGTCATCACGGGAACCATTCTCTCGTCACGGATAGCCCATCCCCAACCATTGGCATCCATGGCAACTCCTTGCCACTGCTGAACCTGAACATACACCCGTAGGCAATGTTGCTTTGCAGATGCTGATGTAGGGGGCAGGGTACGAGGCTCAACTCTGACAGTGCTTGTTGAAACCTTCTGGTGGAAGCGTTGAAGCCTCAGCATGTCCAGTGTTTCCCCGGGCTGGGCATTATACAAGCAAACCAGGGCATTCTCTCCAGCTGTCATGACATCCTCTTTTGACGCTCCAGGAGTGTTGAAGTTGCCAAAAGCTCGGAGAAATACGCACTGGAGTTCAGCTTCTTCAAGGCTGTTGATTTGCCAATCGAGTAAATTATTGACGTGGTATCACAACCCAGGAGTCCATGTGCAACAAGAAGCTTGTCACAAAACATTGCGTCCAAGTGTCTTTTGCACTTGCTCGATATTCCAACATCTTGCTTGCCTCCTTGACGTCAGCTTAGGCTCAGGTCGGAAGAACAGGTTGTGAGATGTGGGCCCTGCACGACTGCAAAGGAGAACAAGAAGATCGGTGTCGTCGCCAACTATCACGGTGTCCTTGGTGTTTGCACCTGCAATGGCTGTCTCCACTATGAGAACATCTGCATCTGCCCTGGCATGATGAACAGCGTTGTGCCGCCGTTGAAGGTCATCACTCAGTAGATTGATGAAACGTTGTTTATTTGTTTGGTTGGCAAGGAAGTCATCTTTCTTCATAGTACATACCATGTCCGTTGTGAAGTTGACAAGGGGACTGCTGTGAGATCGAACGCGCCTGCTGTGCGCTACATCTTTGGTGGAGGGTGCGCTCACATATCCATCGAACACTATGACAGCATTACCATACCTGTCTCCAACATATCGCACGTAGTGACTGGCGATTCCTCCATATGTCTCGCCAGAATTCCAAGGCATTCTGTGTAGCAATGCCCCACCATCCAGAACATATTGCACATTCTGTGGCAGCACTGTGTTGCGAACGTCAAGGGGGAGTTGTTTCCAAATGGCTTCGGCTAGCGCTGGCTTGTCGGCCTCAAGCAGGATATCAGTGGTCTTAAACAGTGCTGGTGGGAAACTGCTTAGTTCGTACTTGAAGACTCTTTGAGGTCATCACAGCGTGATCCTGCCGTACTCAGACGTTGGAACAACAGTTGTGGATCTATCAGAACGGATTGTCTGCCAGTTTTCAATGATGAACGTGTGTCAAGAGTCACAACCTGATCTTTCTTCTTGAACGTGTGATCAAGAACCTTTTTGTCAAGCATTCCATCTAAGATCTTCCTGCCGACTGACGCTGCTTGGTCAGCATTGACCGAATCTCCAGCTGTGATGCCAGTGTCAATGCTTTGCAGAGTTGGATCGTTTCCAAAGGGATCCTTTGATGACAGGTAGCGAATAAGTTTGTGCGTGTCATCTGTGTCCCGTCCTTGTCGAGCTGCGCTTTGTTCTTTGTGCTGGTCACTGGTCCCATACTGCACTGATGTGTACTCTTGCAAAGCCATGTTGACCTCTGCACATATGGGGGTGGACAGCAGCCACGTGATCCTTTGCGGCTCGCTCATTCCACGACCCCTTGTTAGTCCCCCTGTGGTTTTCACACTTCTCATGAGCACTTGCTCGATCACAAGATCTGTGGACAAGCCGGCCCTAGTACCGATCTGAACGCCGCACTACGTGAAATCCATTCTGGAACTGATGGTGGACCTCCGGATGCTGAATAGACAGTTGTGCCAGTCGCTGCAGGTAGATGTACACAGATGTTGTGTACAGATTGTGGCCTGCAGCTGCTAGGTAGGGCAACATGTCGTGCAAAGCCGTGCACGTGCAGACGCCAGTCACCAGTGCGTTCCGACCTCAGGAATGTCCTCAGAATGTCTATCATGTCCATGTATTGCAGCCATAGCTGTGCTGTACGCAGATCCTTCTTCGATTGTCGAGCAACATTCATGATGTCACGAACAGAGTCCAGAACCGGGGCTGAAAGGATATCTTCAGTGCAACCCTCACCCTTCAACAATGAATCATACAGGTTTCGTAGCTCACACAGGTCAACTGGGCCAGCTCCCACACTTTGCGACCCTGACTCGGTATCACGCGGATCCATGGCTGCCTGTCCTGCCTCGGTATCATGCGGATCCATGGCTGCCTGTGCCTCATCTATGCTTTGCATTATCGCGTCTTCACTTGGTTCGTCATCTCCTGTAGTGCCCTGAGGGCCATCATCCTGAGCCTGCGAACAAGCAGGCCACTAGCGTACCAAGTACCCTTTCTGCGAGGAGAGTGTTCAGTGCTGCATCAACCAAGAGATGACCACGGATAGCTCGGTCATATGCCTTGCCAGAGAGCATGTGCGTTACAGTGTTCTCAGCATACACCAGTTCCAGAACAGAGCGCAGTCCAGATCCTGACATGATATTTCCAATACTCCCAAGAAGCTCATCAACGTGTGGAAGCCTCCCAAGCGCAGTACAACCTTACGCAAGTCACTGCCCTCCGGTTGGCTTTCGATGATGGTAAGCGCCTTCCACCAAAGTGGTTGGTCAAATGTGATGATGACCTTTGCGTTGTACTGTTTGGCGTGCTCACATAGAAATGTCAATGTTGAATAGATGCAAGTTGGATCACTGCTGTTCATGTCGATCATGGGAAGCAGAAAGATTGCAGACTGACCTGGATGTACACCAGTGTGCACGGCTTGCATCATGCCAGACCATGCTGGTCGTGGTGAGCGCAATGTGAGGGACAGCTTCCAGAGGAGGTCAAGGTTGGTAGATCTGTCCTTTTCCATCTCATCTTGCAGAACCTCATACCTCAGAGTATCTAGACCATCGCAAGGTGATGTCAGATGCCGGATGTTTATCCGACCCACAGCTTCAACATCCTTCAGTGTCACAGATAAACGTGGCACTCTTGTTGATGTCCGGATTGCACTATAGGCTATTCCGAATCTTTTGATACCACACTTTTTGAGATTGGTTATATAAAAGCGACCGTATCCAAGGTCCAAAGTCGTTGCTATGGAGATCATTGTTCGTGTAATTAAATTTTATTCACCTAATTAGGTCTTTGTTCACCTAATTAGACTAGAGTAAAATCTAATTTGATATAAGAATATGATAGACCATTATATTAGCTTTCAAAATTCATTGATATGTATATTTTCGAAAAAATTCAATTTTATTGGGATAAAGCTACCTTAAATGTCAATTATCTCAATATATATACCTTTACATGTCAAATGTATTGTAAAACCAGGGCATAAGGCCTGTCTTACACTCTTAAACACTTACATTTCTGACATCTTTTGAGAATGTGAACGAAATAACAAATTAAGTGCATTATTTTGTGCCATTTTTATTAGCTTATTTTCGTGCATAACTGTCAAAAAGTGGTTGCTCGAAATGAATGTGTTCCAATGCCTCGTTATTCCTTGACTTTTACTATGTTATTACATGGGTCAAAAGAAGCAAAAATGCCAAGTTTCATTACTATTGCAATTTGTGGTGGGTATATTCGTAAAATGACCGGCCTACATGGGAAGTACCCGCATTGCCGGACGGGGGAAGGGAGGGGAGGGGAAGGGAACGGGGGGGGCGGGGAGGAGAGGGTGGGGAGGGAGAGGAGGGGGAGAGGGTGGGGAGGGGAGAAGAGGGGAGAGGGAGAGAGAGGGGGGGAGGGGAGAAGAGGGGGGAGGGGAGGAGGAGAGGAGAGAAGAGGGGGTGGGGGATGGGGAGGCGGGGAGGGGGGAAGGGGAGAAGGGGAGGGGGTAGGGTGGAGGGGGAGGGGGGAGGGAGAAAGGGGGGAGGGGAGGGGGTGAGGGGGAGGGGAGAAGAGGGGGGAGGGGAGAGAGGGGGGAGGGGAGAAGAGGGGGGAGGGGAGAAGAGGGGGAGGGGGAGGAGGAGAGAAGAGGGGGAGATGAAGAGGGGGAGATGGGGAGGGGGAGGAAGGAGGGGAGGGGGGGAGGAGCAAGGGGGAGGGGAGGGGGGAGGAGGGAGGGGAGGGGGTAGGTGGGAAAGGGAGGGCCATGGGGGGGAGGGAGGGGGAGGTGAGGGTGAGTGGAGGGGGGAGGGGGGAGTGGAGGGGGGAGGGGGGAGTGGAGGGGGAGGGGGGAGGGAGAAAGGGGGGAGGGAGAAAGGGGGGAGGGAGGGGTGAGGGGGAGGGGAGAAGAGGGGGGAGGGGAGAAGAGGGGGGAGGGGAGAAGAGGGGGAGGGGAGAAGAGGGGGAGGGGGAGGAGGAGAGAAGAGGGGGAGATGAAGAGGGGGAGATGGGGAGGGGGAGGAAGGAGGGGAGGGGGGGGAGGAGCAAGGGGGAGGGGAGGGGGGAGGAGGAGGGGAGGGGGTAGGTTGGAAAGGAGGGCCATGGGGGGGAGGGAGGGGGAGGTGAGGGTGAGTGGAGGGGGGAGGGGGGAGTGGAGGGGGGAGGGGGGAGTGGAGGGGGAGGGGGGAGGGAGAAAGGGGGGATGGGAAGGGGGTGGGGAGGAGGGGGTAGGGGGAAAGGGAGGGCCAGGGGGGAAGGGAGGGGGGAGTGGAGGGGGAGGGGGGAGGGAGAAAGGGGGGATGGGAAGGGGGTGGGGAGGAGGGGGGTAGGGGGGAAAGGGAGGGCCATGGGGGGGAGGGAAAGGGGGGAGGGGGAGGGATGAGGGGAGGGGAGGGATGAGGGGAGGGGGAGGGGGAGGGGGAGGGGTGGGGGTGGGGGGAAGGGAGGGAGGGGGGAGGGAGGGGGGAGGGGGGAGTGGAGGGGGAGGGGGGGCGGGAGAAAGGGGGAGGGGAAGGGGAAGGGGTAGGGGGGAAGTGGGAGGGGGGAGGGGGAGGGGGGAGTCAAGTCCGAAGTCATTGTCGTCAATTGAATGTCGCATTTATTTTTTATTCCCTGTCAAATGGCATTGGTCCCGCATTCCGAACCCGGTAGTCGGAAGTCATTGTCGGCAAAGTTGAAAAATTAACGTTACGAAATACGCTGATGACGTCATAATTTTAAAACCGAAGGTTTTTTATAACATTTAAGGTGTGCTGTAGTTGCTCTGGACGTACTGATTCCGAATATGAAGTTGAAAAATGTAACGTTCCGAAAACGCTGAGTGACGTCATAATTTTAAAACGTCGACGTTTTTTTTTTTCAGTTGTGATTTTATTCGAATTCGTATTCCTATTAAATTTCGAACTGTTGGAAACAAGTAATTATTTCAATTCCAACAGTTGAAATAATTATTGTTGTCCAACAGTTTGGAAGGGTTAATGGAAGTCGAATTCGAATGAAAAGTCTCAACTAGCCGTTTATGTCGGTCTTGGCGCGAAAAAATGCGCGCCAGGTTGGTCATTATGTGCGACTTTACGTCACTCCTCTACGGACATGAAAACATTTGTTTTCCTTTAAAATTTATTTTAAATAAATACAATAGTACATAAATTAACAATAAAAGAAGCTAAAAAACAATTAAAAATACAATAAAAAGCACATTGAAAATATATAAATATGTACGTACAGTATACTGTACGTACGCGCAACCGCGGGATCGGAAGGGGCAATAGCGCCGCCACAAACTACCCCATGGAATTGCAGCTGACGCGGTTTTTTAAACCATTGATATTAAAATAAAACGTAGCCTATAACCACCAGGATTTTATGCTGATTCCGAATCTGTGTCTAAAACTTTTCTCCAATGTGTAGTTCTTGTTATAAGCGGACATCCAGACACACACACACACACACACACACACACACACACACACACACACACACAGCACACACACACACACACACACACACACACACACACCTCCTTTATATATAGATATATAGATATATATATATATATTTCTGTCAGTTGATTGTTTGTTTGACATTTGTATTACAGTGTACAAGAAGGTAGAAATAAATGAATGACATGTTTATCTAACCATTTATTTGGGGGAAAATTATTACGGAAGTGTAAGTGGATCCCGGAAAGTGGATCAGACGCCGCGGTCCGATCGAGTGGCCGGCACGCTCTCCAGACCTTACACCTCCAGATTTCTTTCTTTGGGGGCTCATGAAAGACCTCGTTTATCGTGAAAAGCCTCGTACCATTCAGGAATTGAAGGCTCAAATCACTGCAAAGTTTGAGGAAATTGATATCGAACTCTGCAAGTGTGTGTGCCACTCTGTGCCTGCTCGGCTGCAATTGTGCATCGATCACGAGGGAGGGCCCTTTGAAAATTGCAAGTAAAACAGCTTGGTACACTTCCGTAATAATTTTCCCCCGAATAAATGGTTAGATAAACATGTCATTCATTTATTTCTACCTTCTTGTACACTGTAATACAAATGGCAAACAAACAATTAATCAACTGACAGAAATATATATATATATATAAAATCTTTCTTCACACATTATATGGATAAACAATCTATCGTGCACACCCAGACGTGTGTGTGTGTGTGTGTGTGTGTGTGTGTGTGTGTATATATATATATATTGTTACAGACGTGGCTTAGATGTTATTTACCGAGCGGTTTGGTATGACCACGTCTGCACAAGTTACCCGATTATACCCGAACGTTGACTAATCGCGCTACGCTAGGTCAATGAAGGAAAAGACACACGGCTGGGATTAAAATGACACGACACCATGGATACGGTTCTCAAGACCTCCGGAGGAGATTATATTCGTTCGGAAGGTCAGATTACAGGGACGAGAGGTACAGCATAGAAAGACAAGCACTTAGACACAATCTTATATTAACCCCAACAGACGACAGATAAACGGGACAAAAGGCTGACTCACACGGGGATTGATGGCTAGGAAAGGCAGGATCGATGGCTCCAGGTGCACCTGGGCTCAGGGACAGAATCGACTCGGTCCGGTCCAGAGATGCGGGAGGTCTCACAGCGCTCGAGGTAGTGACTTGCTCTTCTTCAAGCTGGGGGCGCATCTGACCTCACATCCGGTGAGTCGCTTCGTATATCCGGCGGGGAGTGACACGCCCTCGGCTCGTTAGCTCCGCCTCGTGGAATCGGCACGTTGCTTCTCATTGGGTGCGTGCGGGGGGTTTACCAGGCTCCGCCCTTGACGAGGAGCTGACAGCCAGCCCCTTCGTGGTAACCCCGTGGAGCGCATGGTCATGGCGGCTAACCGAGCTGGTGGGAGGACGCACACTCCCCCCGCGCGCCGTGGTTGTAGTTGTTGTTGTAGCTGTAGTTGTTGTTGTTGTTGTTGTTTGGGGAAGAAG